>NC_138769.1:536836316-537338816 GCF_965119305.1 Pelophylax lessonae
ATAGAAGCTGTACTATAGCTTTCATGAATGATAGGCGCTCTATGAATTAAGTAGGGGGACCCTTCCTTCATGCGCCCGTCCTTCATTCAAAGAGTGGTTTTCATTGATGTAAATTATAGTACAGCTTCTATGCATGAGGAGAGAGCACACATGGTGGGAATAGATGGCACAATTGATAAGTGACTATGACAGATGCAGCAGCAGTATTAACCCCTGCAGCACTGGAAGATTACCACTGTGGGGGTTGGGGGCACAGACAGCAACTAAGACAGTAGCACAAAATACACTTCTCATTGAATGTAAATACCATCCCTTATGCTGATTTTTTTTGTTTGCTTGTTTAATAAACTTGGGATTTAAATATACTATTGATCTGCTCAATTAGTGCAAAAAGATACTTGTCGGTGGTGCCAAAAATCCTGTGAGCTGAAAATTTTCTCTGCTCTCTGCTCTAAATTGGTTAGTATTTTCCCCCACAAGAGAGGGAGTTATAACACACTTCTTGTCCTAGAGTGACATGACTGCACCTCCATAGATACAGTACACAGAGTGAGTGTTGGAATCCTAGCACAGAAATAATTTACTGGCAGGATCACCTGGTGAAAATAAAAGAAACATGAAAAAAGAAAATAATTGCAACCACCACATCTAAAGATTGGCAAACTATAATATATAAAAATTTAATTATTATAGTTTGTATACACTTTAAGGGAAAGCTAAATTTGCCTTTGCTGTTTTTATTTCATGCTACTGTCGGTAGGCAATCAGCAGTGGAATATGAATACTTTGGGTGATTTTTATTTAAACCATGAGAGCGACCGGTTACAATGAACTTGCACCACATCCCCATTTTATCATGATATCCACAAAGAAGAAAGAAAGAAAGAAAGAAAGAAAGAAAGAAAGAAAGAAAGAAAGAAAGAAAGAAAGAAAGAAAGAAAGAAAGAAAGAAAGAAAGAAAGAAAGAAAGAAAGAAATTAAGTATACAGCATACCAAGTAAGTTTTACTATAAAATTTAGCCTTTATTATGAAGAATTATTTTCTGCTAAAAACACCTTTATATATTTAAAATTATTTTTCAATCTGAGAGACACATATTATTGATATTAGCCTCATAACTGCATGGATACAAGAGCTAATCTACAGACACTACCTAGAAACTGTCCCAGAGTATGAATACATCAATTACATAGCTGCATAGCGGTTGATTTACTAAAATTGCAGAATTATAGTCTCATCTCTTGAGTAAATACCCTTTTTAATGCATGCTAATAGTCTGCTAGCTTTACTTACTGCAGATTGGCATTTCATGCTATTTCTGAGCCAGTGATATACTAAAACCCCAGATCTTTTTTCATCCTGGATTTTTTCAAAAGTTCTCCCCCTAGCGAGTAACAAGTTAATATTCTTAGCCTCCAAGGGCTCAGTCCTGGGACCAACCTTGTTCAATTTATTCATAAACAGCATTGAGGACGGGATCAGTTTTTGCAGATGACACAAAATTGGCCAGGGCAATAACTGCAAAGCATGAGGCAGATATCCTACAGAATGACCTGGACAAAATAACAGAGTGGGCAACAACATGGCAAATGAGGTTTAACGTGGAAAAGTGTAAGGTTTTGCACTTGGGGACTAAAAACATACAAACACAATACACGTTAGGAGGGGAACCCTTGGGGGAATCAAAAATGGAGAAAGATCTGGGAGTCTTGGTTGATGATAGATTAGGCAACAGCATGCAATGTCAAGCGGCAGCTGCCAAAGCCAGCAGATTATTAGCATGCATAAAGAAAGGGATGTATTCCAGAGATAAGACTATAATCCTTCCACTTTATAAAACTCTGGTCCGACCGCATCTGGAGTATTCTGTCCAGTTCTGGTCACCAGTCCTCAGGAGGGATGTGTTGGAGCTGGAGAGAGTCCAGAGAAGGGCAACTAAACTAATTAGGGGGTTGGAGGACTTTAACTATGAAGAGCGTCTGCAATCGCTCGATTTATTCTCCCTGGAGAAGAGGCGTCTGAGGGGGGACATGATAGCAATTTATAAATATCTTAATGGGGATCTCAGCTTAGAAAAAAAGCTGTTCATTCGAAGGAATTGCATGAGGACTCGAGGACATACAATGCGATTAGAGGAGAAGCATTTTAACCTCAGGCAACGAGGAGGGTTCTTTACTGTTAGGGCTACAAGATTGTGGAATTGTCTACCACAAAAGGTGGTTTCTGTGGGTAGTATGGTGGCTTTCAAAAGACTCTTAGACTTACATCTCAAGGATCAGGACATTAAGGGCTATGTGAGATGATTACAGCCACACACACCTACACAGGTTGGACTGGATGGACTATTGTCTTTATTCAACCTCACCTACTATGTAACTATGTAAGTGCATTACTTTACTTTTTTAACATTAAACCTAATGTGCATGTAGTTGCCCACCCCCCTTTTTTTTTTTTTAATTAAAGTCTGCTAATAAAGTTTCTATATCCTGATATGAAATTATTACTCTGCTTAGCTTTGTATCATTAGCAAACACTGAGATTGAACTATTTATACTCACCTCTATAGCATTTATAAACAAGTTAAACAGAATTGGTCCCAAAGCTGAGCCTTGGGGTACCTTGCTCACAACTCCAGACCATTCTGAATACACACTATTTATCACCACCCTTCGGATGTGCTCCTGTAACCAGTTTTCTATCGAGGTGCATACACTATTGCCCATGCCAACAGAGCTCATTTTGTAAAAATAAAAGCTTTTATGGGAAACTGCAACAAATGCTTTGGCAACATCCAGATACACCACAGGCCTTCCTCCATCTAGATGACAGCTCGCTTCCTTATAGAATTTTAACAGATTAGTCTGACAACAGCGATCTTTCATAAATCAATGCTGATTACTATGTTGTACTCATGATACTGTTTTCTTAAGTAAATTCTCAGGCATAATCCCATATCATCCCCTCCAATAGTTTACTTACTATTTATTCTTAAACTGACTGGTTTGTAGTTTCCAGGTATATACATTTGCCCTTTTTTAAAATATTGGTATCACATTGGCTTTTCACCAAACAGCTGGTACCATTCCAGTCACTAAGCTGTCCTTAACAAAATGGTCTGGCTATAAGATGGTTACGTTCTTTGAGGACTCTCAGGTGTAAGCCATCTGTTCCTAGTGATTTATTTACCTTAAGTTTTTCAAGTCTATATACTGTAGCCACAAGGGTGTTACTAACAATACAGTCTTGAATCTTATACCTCTTCTTTCTCTTTGTAGGACCTTAGGAGAAGAATGCATTTAGTACAATTGTCTTCTCCTTGTCAATTGTAACCAACCTCCCCTGATCATCCTTTATGGGGCCAGTATACTTTGACCTCACGTTCTTACTAATAATATATTTAAAAAATGTTTTGGACTTTATTTTACTCTCTCCGCAATGTGTCTCTCCTAGTCCATTTTAGCTACCTTGATTGCGCTCTTACATTTCTTATTGCATTTCTTCTAGTGTTGAAATGTCAACAATGACCCCTCGGCCTTATATTTTTAAGAGGCCCCTTTTTTCTCTTTTATATGGCTTTTTATGCTAAAGTTTAGCCACCCAGGTTTATCCTTAGCTCTTTAATATGTCTTGCCCATTGGAATGGAATGGTCTGCTTAGCCATCCACGATTGCTCTGTGGATTCAGCAATAGATGCTGTGGGTGCATCATGCAGCGTTCCTATACCGGTATATCGGCATAGCAGCGCACAGTAACACGTTTCATTTAATAAAGAGATTAATTGTGCTATGCCATGCAATTTCCTTGTTTCTTCATTTTTCTGTTTTCAAGTTGTCTACACTTCTTTGTCATGGCAAAATGGATGGCTGCAGGCGAATAGGCGCTAAAAGGAGGACATTATATCTATTGTGAGCTTTTCTAATTGGAACACCTGAGCGCGGAAAGTGTGAAAAGTTTCTCTTCGTTAGTATAGTTACAATACAGTTCAAAACAAGAGGAGTCAGAGGATCCTGCTCATTAGAGCTTACAATCTAAAATATATTTACTGAAAATGACTGAATATATATATATATATATACTGTATATGTCTGTGTATATATATATATATATATATCGATAGACAGACAGACAGACAGACAGACAGACAGACAGACAGACAGACAATGTGAGAAACTAATTTATACCCGCGCTTATGGAATAAAATAACTAAATTATAAATCTCCAAGTGATCAAATGGTGTATAAATTCAGTGCAAAGAAAATAATAATATATTATAAATGGGCAGCTGCTGCGACACTAAGAAAATCTTAGGAATGATATAAAACACAAATTTAAAGCAGCGCTAGCCCTTAAAATTGTATAGAAATAAATAACACTAGATCTCTCCTAAATAAAACATGTGACACTCTCAAGTAAAAGATAGGATATTAAATTTTGTTAAACAATTTTTAAAAAATTATGTATAAAATATTGTGAAATGATAATATTTTTTTGGTGCTAAAATACATAGATAATTATAAAAAACTGTGAAATCGTGCTAAAGTCCATAAAAAATAAATTGGTATCCCTTAGGTGATCAAAGTAAGGTGCTCCGGTGCCGGTTATACAATAAAGTGCTCCAAGGTGAAAAGGTGCCCCTTTTGGTTCGCTACTCACCACAGCGCCAATAATTAAGAGCCTCAACAGTATTGCAAATAAGCCTTGACACCCGGATATTTTCCTCTGTACGCCTCTGTACGGCACGTCACTTCCGGTTTATCGCTTCCTGTCCGTGGAACGCACGCCGAGCGGCGTAACCACGAGGCACTACGTTGTATATGCCTAACTATCTTGTACTTGCTGTAAGTATGCACTTGGCTACTAAGCAGAAATAAACCCATACGTACATACTTCACTATATACGCCTTTTATTTCTTTTAATGGTGGATGGGCAAGCGGACCCTTATTTACAGTGAAAGGCGTACAGAGGAAAATATCCGGGTGTCAAGGCTTATTTGCAATACTGTTGAGGCTCTTAATTATTGGCGCTGTGGTGAGTAGCGAACCAAGAGGGGCATCTTTTCACCTTGGAGCACTTTATTGTATAACCGGCACCGGAGCACCTTACTTTGATCACCTAAGGGATACCAATTTATTTTTTATGGACTTTAGCACGATTTCACAGTTTTTTATAATTATCTATGTATTTTAGCACCAAAAAAATATTATCATTTCACAATATTTTATACATAATTTTTTAAAAATTGTTTAACAAAATTTAATATCCTATCTTTTACTTGAGAGTGTCACATGTTTTATTTAGGAGAGATCTAGTGTTATTTATTTCTATACAATTTTAAGGGCTAGCGCTGCTTTAAATTTGTGTTTTATAGACAGATAGATAGATAGATAGATAGATAGATAGATAGATAGATAGATAGATAGATAGATAGATAGATAGATAGATAGATAGATAGATAGATAGATAGATAGATAGATAGATAGATAGATAGATAGATAGATAGATAGATAGATAGATAGATAGATAGATAGATAGATAGATAGATAGATAGATAGATAGATAGATAGATAGACTATATATTTATATATATATATATATACACAGGGAGTGCAGAATTATTAGGCAAATTAGTATTTTGACCACATCATCCTCTTTATGCATGTTGTCTTACTCCAAGCTGTATAGGCTCGAAAGCCTACTACCAATTAAGCATATTAGGTGATGTGCATCTCTGTAATGAGAAGGGGTGTGGTCTAATGACATCAACACCCTATATCAGGTGTGCATAATTATTAGGCAACTTCCTTTCCTTGGGCAAAATGGGTCAAAAGAAGGACTTGACAGGCTCAGAAAAGTCAAAAATAGTGAGATATCTTGCAGAGGGATGCAGCACTCTTAAAATTGCAAAGCTTCTGAAGCGTGATCATCGAACAATCAAGCATTTCATTCAAAATAGTCAACAGGGTCGCAAGAAGCGTGTGGAAAAACCAAGGCGCAAAATAACAGCCCATGAACTGAGAAAAGTCAAGCGTGCAGCTGCCAAGATGCCACTTGCCACCAGTTTGGCCATATTTCAGAGCTGCAACATCACTGGAGTGCCCAAAAGCACAAGGTGTGCAATACTCAGAGACATGGCCAAGGTAAGAAAGGCTGAAAGACGACCACCACTGAACAAGACACACAAGCTGAAACGTCAAGACTGGGCCAAGAAATATCTCAAGACTGATTTTTCAAAGGTTTTATGGACTGATGAAATGAGAGTGAGTCTTGATGGGCCACATGGATGGGCCCGTGGCTGGATTGGTAAAGGGCAGAGAGCTCCAGTCCGACTCAGACGCCAGCAAGGTGGAAGTGGAGTACTGGTTTGGGCTGGTATCATCAAAGATGAGCTCGTGGGGCCTTTTCGGGTTGAGGATGGAGTCAAGCTCAACTCCCAGTCCTACTGCCAGTTTCTGGAAGACACCTTCTTCAAGCAGTGGTACAGGAAGAAGTCTGCATCCTTCAAGAAAAACATGATTTTCATGCAGGACAATGCTCCATCACACGCGTCCAAGTACTCCACAGCGTGGCTGGCAAGAAAGGGTATAAAAGAAGAAAAGCTAATGACATGGCCTCCTTGTTCATATGATCTGAACCCCATTGAGAACCTGTGGTCCATGATCAAATGTGAGATTTACAAGGAGGGAAAACAGTACACCTCTCTGAACAGTGTCTGGGAGGCTGTGGTTGCTGCTGCACGCAATGTTGATGGTGAACAGATCAAAACACTGACAGAATCCATGGATGGCAGGCTTTTGAGTGTCCTTGCAAAGAATGGTGGCTATATTGGTCACTGATTTGTTTTTGAATGTCAGAAATGTATATTTGTGAATGTTGAGATGTTATATTGGTTTCACTGGTAAAAATAAATAATTGAAATGAGTATACTGTATATTTGATTTTTGTTAAGTTGCCTAATAATTATGCACAGTAATAGTCACCTGCACAGACAGATATCCCCCTAAAATAGCTAAAACTAAAAACAAACTAAAAAATACTTCCAAAAATAGTCAGCTTTGATATTAATGAGTTTTTTTGGGTTCATTGAGAACATGGTTGTTGTTCAATAATAAAATTAATCCTCAAAAATACTCATTTGCATAATAATTCTGCACTCCTTGTATATATATATATATATATATATATATATATAGAGAGAGAGAGAGAGAGAGAGAGAGATAGATATCTCTCTCTCTCTCTTTATATATATATATATATATATATATATATATATATATATATATATATATATATATATACACACAGTATATATACTGTATGTTCAGGGCCGGACTGGCCTGCCGGGATACCGGGAAATTTCCCGGGCTGCTTTGGGGCCGCTTTAAGATTGGGGCCGCTTTAAGATTGGGGCCGTTTTAAGACGTGGCCGCTATTGGGACCGTGCCACGGCCGTGCTGTGATGGCCGCTGAAGCCCCGGTGAAGTCTTTACTACGTCAACCACTATGAGTGGCATGACGTCACATCTGGCAGGAGCGGCTGCATGGCGCCAGCGGTGGATCTGTGACTGTCAGCAAGACGGACGGTCATGGCGCCGAGAGTCCCACACTACATTGTACACACAGTACACAGACGCCAGCAGCAGCAGCAGCATGATCGCACCCGGGGAATCGACTGACCAAGTTAGTAATAAAAATCAGCAGTGCAATTATTGATCCCATCCTCCGACCTCCACCACCCACCACACTGCCCCCTGCTAATCTCACCACCCCCACAGATCTTATCCCTGATAGGATGGGGGGGAAGCAGTGGCGGTGGGGAGAATGGCACCCCCCATCACCACTGCCACTAATCACCCCTCACCACTATAGCTGCCACTGATCTCACCACCACCACCACTGATCCAACCCCCCCCACCACCCCTGCCACTGATCCCACTCCCCCACCACTACCCCTGCCACCAATCCCACCCTCCTCACCACCACCGCTGCCACCGATCCCACCCCCTCACCACCACCGCTTCCACTGATCCCACCCCCCTCACCACCACCGCTGCCACAGATCCCACCCCCCTTATCAACACCACCGCTGCCACCGACCCCACCCCCTCATCACCACCACCACTGCCACCGATCACACCCCCCTCATCACCACCACTTCTGCCACTGACCCCACTCCCCTCATCACCACCACCGCTGCCACCGACCCCACCCCCCCTCATCACCACCACCACTGCCACCAATCCCACCCCCCTCATCACCACCACCGCTGCCACCGACCCCACCTCCCTCATCACCACCACCGCTGCCACCGATCCCACCCCCTCACCACCACCCCTGCTGCCACCGATCCCACCCCCTCACCATCACCGCTGCCACTGATCCCACCCCCCTCATCACCACCGCTGCCACCGATCCCCCTCCCCTCATAACCACCACTGCTGCCACCGATCCCACCTCCCTCATCACCACCACTGCTGCCACCGATCCCACCCCCCTCATCACCATCACTGCTGCCACGATCCTACCCCACTCACCACCACCCCTGCTGCCACTTATCCCACCCCCCTCACCATCACCACCGCTTCCACTCATTCCACCCCCCTCACCACCACCCCTGCTGCCACTCATCTCACCCCCCTCATCACCACCACTGCTGCCACTGATCCCACCCCCCTCATCACCACCACTGCTGCCACTGATCCCACCCCCCTCCCCACCACCCCTGCTGCCACTTATCCCACCCCCCTCACCATCACCACCGCTTCCACTGATTCCACCCCCCTCACCACCACCCCTGCTGCCACTTATCCCACCCCCCTCATCATGTCTGCAACCTCTGACATCTCCTGTACCATGTCTGCAACCACTGACATCTCCTTTACCATGTCCGCACAGCCCCTGACATCTCCTGTACCATGTCCGCACAGCCCCTGACATCTCCTGTACCATGTCCACACAGCCTCTGACATCTCCTGTACCATGTGCACACAGCCTCTGACATCTCCTGTACCATGTCCACAGCCTCTGACATCTCCTGTACCATGTCCGCACAGCCTCTGACATCTCCTGTACCATGTCCGCACAGCCTCTGACATCTCCTGTACCATGTCCGCACAGCCTCTGACATATCCTGTACCATGTCTGCACAGCCTCTGACATCTCATGTACCATGTCTGCACAGCCTCTGACATCTCCTGTACCATGTCTGCAACCTCTGATATCTCCTGTACCACGTCTGCAACCTCTGACATCTCCTGTACCATGTCTGCAACCTCTGACATCTCCTGTACCATGTCTGCAACCTCTGACATCTCCTGTACCATGTCCACACAGCCTCTGACATCTCCTGTACCATGTCCACACAGCCTCTGACATGTCCTGTACCATGTCTGCAACCTCTGACATCTCCTGTTCCATGTCCACACAGCCTCTGACATCTCCTGTACCATGTCCACACAGCCTATGACCATCTTTTGTCTTTTATCATGTCTGCAGTCTCTGAGGGTCAGTCTGGAGAGGAGTCGGGAGTGGGAGTGCCACCGGGATGGGGGTCACGGAAGAAGTCAAATGTCTGTGGACTGTGGAGAGAAGACTATAGAATAAACCCAGAGCCAACAAGCTGGAGCCAACTGACTGAGCCCTGCACGGTCCCCCTGAGAGGAGGTCAGTGACACTTCCGCCAGACCATTCTGAGTAGAGGTCAGTGACGCAAGGGGGAACTGAATACAGTAATGTAAGGGGGCACTGATATAAAGGCCCCCCTTATATCAGTAACCCCCCCCTTCTTTCTGCGGAAGGTGGTCTATGGTCACATTTCCGGAGTTCCTGGGGTTCCCCTTTACATCAGAGTCTGCAGTATTCCCCATTAGAGTGCAAGGGGGAACTCTGCGGACCCTCATGTAAAGGCAAACTTTGATTATTTTTTATTCTGGTAATATATCACCATCACAATAAGTGGACTGTTCTTGATAATTGCTCCACTTTTAACTGGAATTTGCTCGTATGTATGTATGTATATATATTTATATGTATGTATGTGTGTGTATATATATATATATATATATATATATATATATATAAAAAAACCTATGTGATTTCATATCTGCCTTACCTACATACAATACACACTTCACATGTGCTTTAAAATTCATGGTTTTCCCTTTTATGATCAAGAAAATGACACTATGCTGTTGGGCCGGTATAAAAATGCTATGGGGCTGGTATGAAATTATTTCCGGGGCTGGTTTTTATTCCCAGTCCGGCCCTGTGTATGCGTGTGTGTGTGTGTTTGTGTAAACTTTTATAGCTCTAACTACTGTGCAAACTAAATTTATCCTGAATAGTTGGACTACGTGCTCAAACTAGACCTGAAAGAATTGACCAATCATCCATTTCACATACAGAGCACAGACAAGGGATGAACTGAACCAATTCAGGCAGTATCTGAAGGCCTAGAGGTGATAGCATTTCCTTCTAAAGTTCAGGGTTTAAAAGTTCAGTTTTTGACAGCTCAGTTTACCCATGGGGAAATTATATTTATGGATATAGGATATGACATCTAGTAAATAAAATCTAAAGTTTTGAGTGCTTAGAAAGTTATGACTTATAGACAGCAGAACAATGAAAATTGCTGCCATTAATGATCTTTATAGCACAATCATCTCTCATTGAACTGTACAAAGAAAATGATAGAAATACAGATCATACAAATACAATTGACACTGTTATATATGAACAAGTCTTTAAAAATGACTGCTTGATCTATATAACACTGGATTTGATAGATGTAAATAGAGTGGTATTGCATGAGGATGTGAGTCAGGAAGAAAATGGCTGCAAGTATAAAGAGCAGGTGTCGGTGTCTGTACATACTAGCAGCAGGCTTGAAAAGCCTGCAGTTATGGCAGTTCTAGGAAGGTTAAAAAATCTCCTGGAAGCCTATCTCCGTTCCTCCTCCTCCTCCTCTACAGACCCCCAACCCTCCTCTTGCTCACCCTAGTAGTGGCGGCATCTGGCAGCATGTTTACACATGAAGAAGCTGATGTTATCTTCAGTCTGGGCCTGCACAGCCTGGCAGTGTGGGCCTTTTTTAATATTTCTGCTGCCAAAAGTATCCTTGTAATTAGCAGTCTCTGCCTGCCTAATAAATGAATGTTTCGCTATGGCATTTATTTTCTTTCAAACCATGGATGAACTCAGAACATGCTAACAACTTTTCCAATGGCTTAGGAGCATACTAGTTTATAGTTAAATTAAATATTTTTTTTGCAATAATAGCAGTGATAAAATAAAACCTTACTGTAACTGCTGTTATTGCTAATATGCTTTTTTTTTGTTTTGTTTTTGATTAATTTAATTAAAAAGCTGTGGACATTGGGTTGCAGGATAAAGAAATACAAAGTAACATTGTTTGTTTTGGATTTATCTGTTTAATTTATCTGCAGAGAAAAAGGATGAACTTTCATCTGCATATGGTGTAACTAAAAGAAGTAAAAAAAACGTTTTTATTTCTCGTATTAAACATTGTTCCTATATAACCCTTTATTAACCCTTATTTCAACTTAATCAAATCTCATTAACTTCTTCTTCCCCTTCTCCAATTCGGTATTATTTTACTACTTTATTTTTTTTTTTTCTAGGCAAAAATATTTATATTTTTTCTCATTTGAATTTGTTTTTTATTTTTCCTAAAACACGATCGGACTGATCAGATCCGCTTATCCGTTTTTTAGATCGGGCCACCTATTCTCCTCTATGGGGAGGCGGATGTCAGCAGACACCCGTCTGGCATCCGACCCGACAAGATCTGCTAAAAACAGATGGATGGCTATACATTCACCCTCCGTCCAGCGGGTCGGATCGGATAGGATCAGATGAAAATGGATATGCTATCCGTTTTCATCTGATCTCCCCATAGAGGAGAGAAGAACTCTGACAGGTCCATCTCTGCACAGTGAGCAGAGACTGACCTGTCCTCCCCCTGCTCAGCGGGGGTCAATGGAGCAATCCCCGCTCAGCTAGAAGAGTCCGCCGAGCAGGTCCGTCCTGTGAGGAAGGGACCTTAAACTTTTTTAGTTTTGCTTTTAAAAAATATGCAAAAAACCTTTATTTCAATTGTAAGCAGCTTTTCAATGCTTTGTACTAGAATCATAATTATAGTGTCAATAAATAAATATATAAATAATAAAATGAATGAATAAATATTAAAAAAAAATGTACTCTAAATCTGCAGTTATTTTTTTTTTAAACTAACAGTGATCCTCTCAGATGTTTTATGGGGCACCCTCTTTCGATAACAGAACTCTCATTCCTTATGAAACTGTTTCAATATACAGACTGGTATTTGAAAGCCAACCTCACCAATTCATTGGGCAAACTGAAGGTCCGAGAATTTTGTCAGCCCCCTATCACCACCCTTTCTACAGATCCAGCAGTATAGCCCCCTCTTTTTTTAGTCCCCCCCCCCCCAGTTGACGCCTTTATATATGGATGAAGGTTGTTTCACCCTAACTGTATTGTGAATAGTTGCAACATATTTGAAGTATAGACTTTGTACATCCACACTTCTATTCCTGCAATAACCTTGTATAACTGTCATTATATAGACCTAGCAATTAACGCACATCTTAACCTTACGTTGAGATTTGTTGTTTGAAATTTTGTGTTTTTTCAGCGAACTCGGATATGCCATTGTGTAAACATCTTTGCTGTGCCTTAGACTCGTTTCGCTTTGTATTATTTTGAAAATTAATAACAATTTTAAAAAAAGATAGTAAACAAAGTGAAAAAAATGTATTTTTGGTTTTGTTACTTATTTGTCAGCAGATTGCATAAAAAAATAGAAAAAATAAAAATTCAAGACTATATTACCATGTTGGTAGAAAAAAAAATGTAAATTTGGGCAGCAATACAATTAAAAAATATGTTTTTAGCATCTGCAGTGGATGTGTTCAACGTCTCCTCTAATTCAGTTCTGATTTATTTTTATTTAATTCAACTGGAAGATGCTTTCTTGGTTTAGGTGGAATTGCTTCCCTGCTGTGCTGAAGGCCCTGTCTGATGTCACACTTGTAGTTGGACAGGGCAAAACCTCCGGAGCATGTTAGGCAAACTCTCATTATTGGTCCATCTTGACAACTTCCATTGGGTCTTCCTCGTATTTTAGTTATAGTATTTAGTCAATGATTATAAAGTTCAGACGCGGCCTATGATTGATGCCAAAAGTCAGGTCTGCCCGCTGTGGTTGAAAAATCTAGGCAAAATCATACTAAGGTTAGGTTGCTGCTCCTGCTGATACTTTAGGAATGCCAGTAGTGGAGAAATGTTGGCTAACAATTAGGGATCCATGCCCCTATCATGCAATGTAGTAAACAAGCCCTTTAAAAGCAGTTTATTAAATTGGCGAATTTATGGCAGAGGCTTGGTAAAGGGTGGATACAGATTTGTGAAATTACTACACATGGCTGTCTCATTCTTTAACTGGTATGGTGTAAGTCATTTTCAGCCTGGGCCTGAACAAATGCCCTAGCTTTTACTGATACTAGGGTAATAGGAGGGGGAATGTTTGGTATTTTGGTGGATTCTATATACCACACAGCAGTGCCCTGGCTTGTTGCAACAACTGTTAAGCAACAAGTATATGCTGTACACCCCAAACCTAAAAAAGGCCCTATCAAGGCATAATCAAGTATAATAAATATATAATATTTTCTCACCCCCCAAAAATCTCTAAAAGACTAATCACCAAAAAATATATATATTTTTTTTCTTTAATTCTCGCAGAAAATAAAATAGAAAAATGGTAAATAAAAAAATAAGACTAATAACTCAAAAAATAACTTAAAAGGGATGTCACAGAGGTTAGAAAGTAAGCACACTTTCTATTAATACATAAAAAAGATAAAAATGAGTCATAAGAAGAACAGTTAGGTCTAAAGAACTGTGAACACATGGGGGAAGACAATTACATTTGGAGTTTCATGAACTAAAATAAAAACATGAAATTCGTCTTGGACTCAAGGTTGCTTTTAGGGTATTGTGGGACAATACATAAGAAAAAGAATCCCATTAAAAAGACACTATAGTCACTTTGATTTTTTTAATGCAGTGCTTTTGATTACAAAGATTAAATGGGAAAGGGGCAGGGGCTGGAATTATCTTTTTTTTTTTTTTTTTTTTTACCACAGAGCTTCCCGCCCCAATCTGATGCACTAAACATCCTCATTTACATTACCTCCATATCACCATGGCAGTCTTTTCTGGTATTTGAAAATGTTTTCTTTTTAAGGAAACAAATGTATTTTTAAATTATTAGTAGGGTCAAATCAACATTAATTTTCCAAGAAAATTGAAAGGAGCAGGATGGAAAATGTTTCCCACAAATCGAGCTTTCTTTTGGTGGTATTTGATTTTTTTACGCTATAAACAAAAAAGGCCAACAATTTTGAAAAAAAAAAAAAATTGTTTTTACAAAAAAATATCAAATTTCGTCATAAATGTAGGCCAATATGTATTCTGCTACATATTTTTTGTAAAAGAAAAATCCCAATAAGCGTATATCAATTGGTTTGTGCAAAAGTTATAGTGTCTACAAACTATGGAATATTTTTATTTATTTGTATTTTATTTTTACTAGTAATGGCGTCGACCAGTGACTTATAGCTGGACTGTAATATTGCGGTGGACATTCTGACACTTTTGACACTTTGTGGGAACCATTGACACTAATGCTGTGATCAGCGCTAAAAATATGCACTGTCACTGTACTAATGACACTGGTTGGGAATGGGGTTAACGATCAAACAGTTAACTGTGTGCCTAGCCTGTGTTTTACTATACTGTTGGAGGTGCTGTTGCTAACGGAAAGGCATGGATCCAGGCCTCCCTACCTGTCAGCAGTAAAACTACTAAAGGGTGGTCGGCAAGTGGCAGAAAAGGCTGTTACCTTGCTCTTTTGAAGGTGAAGTAACAGTGGCTGTGTAAGGCCTATCACCTGACTACTTTCTCTCTTTATCTCCACCTCTCTAGCATTTCTCTGCTACTCCTTTCTCTTTTGTGGCCACCACCACCACAAAACCCCCCTTGCTTTCAGGCATGGGGAACATGTGTTCTTCTACCATGATGCTCTACACAGACTCTATAGCCATTCACTAGGCCCAAGTACTGTCACATGAGGCAATAATGTCTCTGCCTGGGTATTACTGGGTACTACACTGGGTATTTTGGTGGCAGCTACAACAGGAAAATTAGCAGTAGGGGGGTCAATAGAAAGATAAATATGAAGTGGTCAGGACGTGAGTATTACACAGGCACAATCACCCTGCCCTGAATGGGCATAGTGGCACTGTTTATGTTAAATAGTATTTTGTAATGGCAACAATAATACAGATATTGGAAGTAAATTGCATATATATTTGAATGATTTTACCCACTGCATTTACTGATTCATAAGCCATAAGCCAGAATCTGTTTATTAAGCTGTAATATAGCTGTGTTGTCTATTACTACTATTTGCTCTTTCAAAAACAGTTATATTAATGACTATAATATGACATAATCTGAAGCCTAGCTGAACATCCACAGCTGCAAATGTAATTTCCTATACAGACTGAGAGACAGCTGTTACCTGGAAATGTGTGTCAATAAAATAGGATAAAATACCAATAGCAATACACATAAATAGAAAATTGTTTCCAGGGCTGACAAAATATACGATACTGAAAAATCATATCCAGCAATAAAATTACTTTGTTTTCCATTGTTATTTACTTGCTGCTCACATTTATTTCATTTATACCTTTACACATTGAAGTCCAATGAGACTTTAACACACAGAAATAATGCTATGGATGTTTCTATTCGAGCTTTATATGACTTTTTAATTGTATTAATATTTTCCCTGGTTGGATATTTTCTCATGTACAGTAGGGAAATAAACATGACTTTCAAACTATGAGATATATTTGGTAGCTTTATACATACAGCTTTACCAGTTATTGAAGATGGAAACTCAATGGAATTACGCTACATTCAATTTTGAGTATAATGAGAAATAAGAAATTTAGGGACCTATTGAACTGCTCTAGGCTTTGAGAAATGCAGATATAATTTACTCTATATGATTTAAACTTTTAGCACTTTTAGTGCCCAAGAATCTACCTTTCCAGTAAAGTGACTCTGTCACTAATGCTGGCCATACAATAGCAGAAGAATAGGTAGAAAATCTATAATGGCGATCGTTCGCCCGATATTCTTATAGTAAATAGGTGACGAACGGTAACGGCTTTCAACTTTCCGGCCTTAAAAAATCGTTTGAGAAATTGGAAATATTTTTGCTGATCTCCCGACATTCTTGAGTTTTGTGGCTGCCTCGCCCGAGAACAATCGTGCAACTTTTCTTGCGCATGTGCCTAAACTTTTAACCTGGAAGGTAGACATATTATAGGATGATCATAATAAAAGAAATGTCTGAAAGAAATGTCTGATCCACGAAAAAACGTTTTATGTAAAGTGCATTTAAGTTCTACAAACGTTCATGTCTAAACTCATCAAACAAGGGCACACTGCTAGTTTTTACAAATATAGAGTATACAGTAACCAAACAAAATTGTGCAATAATCAACAAACTTTATTGCAAATTTTGTTCCGGAAATGAGAGTAGAGGTCACTTTCATGTCGTCATTTCCCTTCTGGTTTCACGAAAACTAACGATAAAATGGTTAATTTATATTCATGGAACGTTTATCTTTCGAAATTTGATCGTTCCGTGATGGTAGTATCTATTGCCATTCCGATAAATTGTTTGATTTTAGAAAACTCGCACGGCCGATTTTTCTGCTAATGTATGGCCACCATTAGGCACTCTTGTGGGCTGAATACGAAAAATATGTTGATTCCCCATCTATACTAAACAGCGTGGGGGCAAGAATCTACAGTACACTGCAAGCTACTGTATTCAAACAGTCACAACAACCGTGTCTGCCTGAAAATCTGTCTGCCCCCACCCTTTTTGAGGAGTCTGTCCCCAACAAACAACCATCCTTGGAAATGTCTCTTGTTTCACAGTACTGGAAATAAAGTGAACAGCAGGGATGGCTTTTCCTAAGCGCCTAATTATTTTTCTCCTTAGAAAAGGTAGCGTTTACCTCCCACCTCTTCTATAGACAAGAAAATGCACGTTTGTTCACCCAATGTGAACTTGCATGTTTGTAGGGTTATTTCTCAGTGTACAAAGGGCTTGTGTACATGTGTCCGCTTGCCATCTAAAGTCTGCTTCAGCATTTATATATTTCTTTCTCTTCCAATACTCGGGGCAATATATGCATCATACATTGCAAGAGGAACAGAATTATTATTTATAAAGTAGTGTTATCTAATGTAAAAAGAAATGTCTAAAAGAAATGTTATGTATGTATGTTATTAATAACTCTATCAGCCAGGTACAGTATGTGTTTTTTAATTAGCTGATGCCATGGTGATAATGGTATTGCTATGGGGGAGATTTAATGGAAACATGCTCTTATATAATGAGCCTGTCTCTTTTTTATGTACAGTATATGTCATTTGTCTATATCATCCTCAATAATATAAAAAAGTCCTACTTTTGTCTTGCCACTTGGAGAACAGAAACATCTGTACACATAACAAGGAGAACAGAAAAAGGCTTACATAACAATATGGGGTTGATTTACTGAAGGCAAATATACTGTGCACTTTGCAAAATGCAGTTGCACTCTGGAAGTGCAGTGGCTCCAGAGCTTAGTAACTGAGTAGAAGCTCTGCTGACTTCCATAATCCAATCATGTGCAAGCAAAAATGCATTTTTTTTCTTGTTTTTGTTTTTTTTGTTTTTTTTTACTTTTCTTGGCTCGTGATTGGGTATTCTTTGCAGAGTGAAGCTTTACCTCATTTACTAAGCTCTGAAGCAACTGCACTTTACAAAGTGCACAGCCTATTTACCTTTAATAAATCAACCCCTATGTCTCTATACCCACTGTACCCTTCTACACACACCAGCATCTGTCTAATAGCCCAGCCAGAGAGTAGAGTGACCCGGGCTCTGAAGATGTAGTGATGCTGTCCATACATAGTGTGGTATCACCAACTAATCTACTGTAACAGTGCCTGGATCATATTCCAACAGTAAGCTGCAGCAGGCATGGCCACAGCAAGCACCCATTTACCAGTAGATCCTTCCCCCCCCCCCATTATACAGTCTCCCCACCACCCATCTCACTCTTGTTCATCACAAATCTTCCTCTCACATACATCTGACATACATCCCTACCCAGATACTTACTCACCACTGATATACTGTACAGTATATCCCTGCCTTGACTGTACCCCCCCCCCCCCAACTGACTTCCTGCCCCTTGAATTACCTACGCTTACGTTTTTAGTTATTAGTAATATCCCTAACCTTGTCCATTTTGGAACAAGCACACTTTTTCTAGTGTATAAAATAAATGTTGTATATATGGGTCAGTGAAGGTACACTGGAAAGCATGAGCTGATATCCTAGCAACAGATTGCTAAGGCTGCTTTTACACTGAAGAGTTTTTGAAGCGTTTTTGCGTCTTAAAAAAGAACCAGAAAAGCTCAAGAAAAATGCTTCCCTTTAAATTATATGTGTGCACACCAGGGTGTTGCACTTTCATTGCTTTGTAAAAAAATCCTGCTTGCCATATTTTTGGAGCATGTTTGGTCAGTTAAAAAGGCTGCACCAAAAAACACACCTCCCCATTGAAAGCGACAGAAAAAGCGTCAAAAACACCTCAAAAACACACCCGCGACGCGTTTTTTTGTGCTGTTTTTGAGTCACATGTCCTTTTAAAAACACGGCACAAACGCAGTAAAAACGTGGCAAAAAGTTTAATTTGAACCATACCCTCTGAGTTGCATTAATTTGCATAGAATAATTCTGGCTCAAGAGAAGTGTACATAGAAATCAATGGTGTTAATTTACTAAAGACAAATAGTCTGTGCACTTTGCAAAGTGTGGTTGCCCTCTGCAAGTGCAGTTGCTCCAGAGCTTAGTAAATGAGGTAAAGCTTCACTTTGCAAAGAATACCCAATCACGTGCAAGGAAAGTAAAAAAAAAAAAAATTTTTGCTTGAACATGATTGGATGATGGAAGCCAACAGAGTTTCTGCTCATTTACTATGCTCTGTAGCAACTGCTCTTGAAAAGTCTTGTTCCCTTTAGTAAATCAACCCCAATGATTTTCTGTGTGTGCTGTTCACACCATAAGGCTGTGTTAGGTATAGAAAAGAATAGAAAAGAAAAGAAAGGGGAGGGGAAAACACCCCAAAGTCTGACAAGTACAGGCCAGAAACCAGGAATTTGGTTTGAATAAAAAATACAATTTTATTGACGAAATCACATTAAAAACAATATCAAACTTGAATAAAACCAAAGCTGCTGGAATACTGTATCTTTCAGCCAGACGAGATAGAATGCTGTAGAAAGAATCCTCATGAACCAAGACGTTTTGCCATATTCACTTTGTCAGGGCTTATGAGGAATACACAGCATATATCTAGAGGAAACACATTACTTTTAGAAAAAAAAAAAACATACATAGATATTACATAAAGCCAACATCATATTATAATTAATTGTCTGTCCAAGCAGACCCACCTTCGTGCGGGGCAGTACTGGCCAATTATTTCCTAGGCAGGCGCCGGAACAACCAAAATGGCCATTTGCGGACTGTCTGTACATATATATAAAGTGTCTAGTAGCTGGCCCAAAACACAGTTATGGCACTGCTTGGCCCAGCTCGGCTCAGTTTGCTTTTCCACTGCGTGGTACGAGTCGGCACGTTTCAGCAATGTATAGGCTCTACTCAGGCTCGGTTTGCTTTTCCACTAAAGTAGTAAGTGGGTGGGATTACAACTATTCTCTGACCAATCAGTGGCTAGTAGTGACAAACAATCAAGGCTGCATGCAAAGGATTGTGGGATATGGTATAGGTACGGCCCGCTTGGAACCCCAGCCGAGGTGGTACTGTTTAAGCGAGCCGTACCGAGCCGTACCATGTAGTGGAAAAGTGCCGCTGTACCAAACCGTACCGAACCATTCTAACACGTACCATGCGGTACCATGGCCAAACAGAGACAAACGGAGCCGTACCATGCAGTGGAAAAGCGCCATTTGTGTCCCATGAATCACAGTAAAGTATATGTGGGGCTATGTTAGGGCAGCATACCCATATCTCCGAACTATACAATGTACAGACAGATTTAGAGCTCAAACCCACAGATACATGGTCCACCTAAAGAACCAAAATATATATTGGTGATACTACCCAATACACTATATGTATAGGTGCATGGTTAGAGGAATAATTGGGATTATGTGTTTTTTCATTTTTGTTCTCGTTTAGGCATACCAAAGTAATGGGAGTAATTGGGAGACCCCAATGAATTCCTTTATTTTGCGGGGATTTCCTTACAGTCACATAAGTGGCTGCAGCATCGATCAGATTCTGCATCTGTCCCCCACCAACTTTGCACTGAGAACTGAGTGATCAAAGACCACTGATCCCTCAGTTCTCAGCATTCTTTGAGCAGAGAGTCAGGGACTGTCAGTCTCCAGCTCTCTTCTCTGATCCCCACCCCCGCACTCTGTGCTGGGCTGTGGAGAAGGAGGAAAGGGCTGGTTTAGGTTCTCAGCAGATCACTGAGAGGCTGAGCTAGCTGTCAGTCCAGGCTTCTGGACAGAACCTGACCATATGGTCAGGAAAACGGATCGCAGGGGTGCAGAACAAACTGTACTCCTGTGATCTATAGGGGAAATATAGCCACAATAGCTTTGCCCCTACTTCTGCTTTAAAGATGAGCATCATTTATAACTCCTTTAACACCTGTACACAGAAAATTTATAGGTGCTCCTATAGGTGACCTCTACTTTAAAATTCTAGCACTAGGTGCCATGCAAGCTTCAAAATGTTGTGAGTCACAGACTTAGAACAAGTGGGCAGATAAGGAGTTCAGTCTTTACTCTGACTTGGGGCTTTGTTAAAGCTTGTTGAGGGGCAGCTTACACGATTCTCCCAGTATAGGCTTTCTTTGTTTAGCACATGAAGGTATTGATTTACTAAAACTGGAGAGTGCAAAATCTGGCATAACTGTGCATGGTAGCCAATCAGCTTCTCACTTCAGCTAGTTCAATTACACTTTCACCAAAAAAAAACCTGGAAGCTGGTTTCTTTGTAGAGCTGCACCAGATTTTGCACTTTTCAGTTTTAGTAAATCAACCCCCGAAGACTATTTTGCTGGGTTGTTGAAGACAAGCCGCACACCACTTTATTTTAATGAGCATGCAGAAAGAACATACAGCACATGCTGCAGACCTCCCAAGTCCCTAATGGGTTTTACCCATTTCAGGGCCTAATCATTGGAATCACAATCAGGGGCTGAAGTGGGTTATTGATGGGTTATAGAAGTGATGCTTAGTAGGAATGATTAACAATAGGGGTCAAGCTTAGTCCCAGATTGAGTTTGGTTCCTGAAGTCTTGCTTTGAGCTATAATAAAGATAAGGCTTTTATTTCCTTTGAGCGTATCTTTTTGTTTTCAGTTGGCCTGAAGGTGCTGGTTTGGAGAATTCCTAACAGTGACGTTCAAATGGCTTCTAAGTATCTAATAACTGTCTACTTCAACTGGCAGCATGTAAGTTTCTAAGTTAATGAAAGGAGCAATTTGCCCAAACTGAACTTTGTGGATTTAATTTGTGCTGAGATGCATGCATCATCTTAATTAAAACATACTTTATTTTTTTTTTAAAGAAATGTTGTACCTAATCACACTTGCATGCAGAACTTCAATAAATCAGATCTCACTATCTCATTAAATAAAATGTCATCTTTGCAGTACTCTGTTTTTACTAAAATGTTAATTCACTTCAGATAAATAATGAATATTAATTTTTTGCTTTATAGTTTCACTTTTATTCGGGAAGCTTGCCTTTTGAATTTTCTGCCAGTCCGGCTTCATCTTGATCAAAAGTCTGTGACGATGCCACCTTGATTTTTTTTTTTTTCTTTTGATTAGTTCATTGGAGCTTTGCAAGTCATTGAAAAGGCGTTTCACCCAGAACTCTCTTCAAGTGGCGCTCACATAAAAGAAATGTAATGATTAGAAGAACTCTCAATGCAATAACATGTTCCAAATGCTCACATCTCAATAACACAACAGCTTAATCTTGTTTAACCTTTGTAAACTATGTCCTTCATTTAATTATGTATTTCTCCAAAGTGAGACATCTTAAAGGAGAGCACTGTATGTCAAGTACTTTTATATGGAAGAAGAAGCTTTACATTTGCATGGAAAAAGCTTTATGAAACTCATATTGTCCTTGTTAAAGGGGTAATAAGGCGATTGTAAACTCGGATTATTTATTTGAATAACAAACATAATATACTTACCTGCTCTGTGCAATGGTTTTGCACAGAGCATCCCTGATCCTTCTCTTTTTAGGCCCCTGGCCAGCGCTCCTGGATCTTCCCCTTGCCAATTGCCCACCATACCACGCCTTTTGCTTTAAGGGCATTCATGCCGTCTCACTCCTATTTTTTTTTTTTTTTAAACCTTCTCCAATTAGAGGGGAGGACAGATGAACCTGCACTGCCTGGAGAGCAGACCCAGCAGATCAAGGAATGATGATGAAATCCCCTTTTTTGCCCTTATATGTGCAGAGCTGTGAGCCCCATATAGTGATACATGACTTAAAAAGTTCATGAAAGATAGAAATAAGAAGGCAAGGAGCAGCAGCTATCTCTGTATAGCATAAAAAGGAAAACATCTGTGGAGAGCATAAGGAGGAGAACATCTTTCCAACCCATTTTGGGTCCAGATAGACTCCTCTAGCTGTACAGCAGAGAGTCGTATCTCTCTGGTAAGTATGAGAACACTTGAGGGGGGCACAGATCTTCACTTCTGAAGGTGTAAAGAGGAAACGGCCTATCTGTGTAAGTTATGCACATTTGAGCACGGAGCACTTTACAGGCATACCCCACTTTTAAGTACACAATGGGACCAGAGCATGTATGTAAAACGAAAATGTACTTAAAGCGGAGTTCCACCCTAGTTATACATTTTTTTATAAAAATACCCCCGGGACAGTCAGGGCTAGCACATTCCACAATGGATAGCCTCTGATCTGTCCCGGGTTGCACTTACCTTTCAGGGGAAATACTTACCTTGAAATTGTCTTCTCCAGCGCTGCCATCTCGGGTGTGGGCAGCTTGAAGCCAGCGCGATCCTCTTCCGCGTCCTCTTCGGTCCTCTTCCTCCTTCTTCGGTCCCACGATGCACTGCACCGGCCCCCGACGTCACTTCCGGGTCACGCGCGTCATCCCTCCATGCATGCCCAGAAGCTGTTTAGAAGGGAATGACGCGCGCGCCCCGGAACTGACGTCGGGGCCGGTGCAGGCGCAATGATTCCTGGGAGCGATGACGTTCAGCTCCCAGGAATCATTGCAAAAGCCAGGAAGTGACGAATCGCCGTGGCCGCCGAGGGGAGGAAGAAGGAAGTAAGGTGAGTATATTTTCTCTAAAAGGTAAGTGAAAAAAAAAAAAAAATTGCGATTATCCATTTGTTTTTCAGGTGACCGGGAGCGAGAAGATGGAGGTAAGTATAAATTTCGGGTGGAACTCCGCTTTAAAGTGAAGCAATACCTTTTTTCATTTCTCAATGCATGTAAATACACTAGCTCCATAGGAAATCTTGGTCAGCTTGACATGGCATTTCTCCCAAACCATGTGATAAGGACACCAAGCTTGGGGAGCATGTTAAGGGGATCCAGGACTATGACATGGTAGATTACCTAGGCAAGCTGGCCGGCCACAAAAAATGATATGTTGTAGTTCTGGGTCTCCTCTCGGTGCTCCCTAAGTTTGGTATCCCTGTCACTTATGGTTTGGGAGCAGTGCCATGTCAAGCTGACCAAGATTTCCTATAGACGCCAATGTTAAAAACCGGGAGTAGTGTCATGCCAAGCTGAACAAGCTGTGTCCTTACTCGCGAGTGTATGTAAAGTGAGTGTACTTAAAGCGGGGTATGCCTGTATATAGATTTAGATATAGAGAGACTGTGACACCTATTGGATGTAGAGATTGTTTTAATACTTAATTTATTTACATATATATTTTTTATGGTATTACAATAGATAGCACTGTGAGAGTTATTATAGTTTAATGGAACATTGTAATGTAAACTAGGGATAAGATGCAGATTCACTTGTGACCTGAACCCAGTCTGCTCACAGTTTGTGGAAGCGCTGAACAAACTAGCAATATTTGGTTGGTTTGCCCACCCAAAGTCCTGGCTGTTAGACTGTATACAAACTGGGCATATTTGGTCAATGTTGTCACCCAAGATCCCAGTTGCTATGTTTGCTTTACCACAGTGCCCGAGATTTTAACATTTGTGATGGGAGTGCAGCAGAAAAGCATTTATATAGCAGATCATCAGGGCTGTCAGAACAGCAGGGGAAAATTCACCAGGTGGATTTTAATCGCTATATGATGCAATTGACAATGAATTTACATTTAGGGACATTGTTCATATTTTTTCTGTCATTTTACTAAAGGTAAAGTGTGTACTTGCATTTTCACTTTCTTGGGGAATAAGTGATAAGGGATACTAATGTGCCCGACAAACCCTCACATCTTCTTGTATCATCAAATGTGGAAAAAAGGCCCTTATCCCGGAACATTGGGAAAGGTACCTTGTAAGGAGGGGAGAGGTTACCAACCTCCAATCCATTGCAAGGTACCCCCTACTGTTGAAAGACCTGTGAACTGGTATAGTACAGGAGGGGGGGGGGGGGCTGCACGCTTTCTGCCCTCCCTTTCTTGGCAACCTGGATGAGGGTCTTTTTTAAATATTTCGTGAAATCGCATGCTATAGACATTTAAAGAAAAAAAAATATATAGCATGGGGTTCCCCAAAACTGTGAAAATGTGAATAACTCAAAAAAATATTTGATACATTTACAGAAAAAATGTAAATGATGCCCACTGATGTAAATTGTGAATTAGGACAGTCCACCACCTAATGATGTTACCCTGCTGCACTCTTGTTGATAAATGATAGGTCACTAGTACTGCAGTAAACATAGGGCAAGGGATAGCTCTGGGGATCTGTCATTTAGGGATATAGTCATGGAAGTGTGATAGGGAAGCATTGTTTGGTGAAGGGTCATTGTTATTGATGGCAGATCTACATCTGGACAGTTGGTGTACCTTCCATGCGATCCAGGAACAAACAGAGGCTCCCAGGGAAAGCAGCACTGGATAAGACAACCACAGATCTGGATCCTATGAACTTCTTTGCCTGCACATCTTGACGAGGCTCTGAAGAAACCTTGATACGCATTAGCCGATGTGTCTGCAAGTGTAGTGGATTTTCCCACATGAACATGAGCAGATGATTTTATGTTTAACCACTTATGGACCGGAAGGATTTGCCCCCTTAATGACCAGGCCATATTTTGCGATTCGGCACTGCGTTACTTTAACGGACAATTGGGCAGTCATGCAACACTGTACCTAAATAAAATTGATGTCCTTTTTTCCCAGAAATAGAGCTTTCTTTTGGTGGTATTTGATCACTTGTGCGATTTTTATTTTTTGCGCTATAAACAAAAAAAGAGCAACAATTCTGAAAAAAAAAAAACAATATTTTTCACATTCTGCTATATAACATTCCCAAAAAAAAAAATTAAAAATCAAAAATTTTTAACATTTTAGGCCAATTTGTTTTCTGCTACATATTTTTGGTAAAAAAATTTGCAATAAGCGTATTTTGATTGGTTTGCGCAAAAGTTATTGCGTTTACTAACTACGGGAAAGATTTATGTAATTTTTATTGTTTTTTTTACTAGTAATGGCGGCGATCTGCCATTTTTTTTGTGGGACTGTGACATTGCGGTGGACATATTGGACCCATGACTGACAATGACACTTTTGGGGGGACCAGTGACATTTCTAAAAATATGCACTGTTACTGCAATAATGACACTGGCAGGGAAGGGGTCAACAGTGTGGGTGATCCAGGGGTTTAATGTGAGCCTAGGAGAGTGATTCTAACCGTGAGGGGTGGCTTGTGAAATGACCATAGAGACCTGTGTCCTATATAGAAGGATCACAGGGGCTCTATGATCATTCCAGGGAGAAGAACGGTCAGTTGTGTTTACAACAGCTGACCGTCCTTCTCTCTCAGCGGGGAACGATCGCAGGTGTCAGACGGCAATCGGAGCCGCCTGCCAGCTGCATCGGCTTCCCCACTGATGAGCGGGGGTGGGAGTGTGCCGCTGGCAGCGCGCTCGCCCCCTAGCCTCCTGCACGCAACCGACGTATAGCTACGTCGGTTTGCCCAGGAGCGGCACGTAAAGAGGTTAAACTATGACACAAGTACTGGTTTGTGAGTACATTCACCTTTGTTTTACTTAATAAAAAAATGTTTAGAGGACAATGCACTAGGCTTACGCACCTTCTGTTTTCTCTTATGTTTCCTTTTTAAACGTTTTTTATTGAAGGCAAAAGAAACATGGTACAGCAATATGCAGTGAAAATAGTAGGTACATGCCTAGAGAAAACAAGGCACATTGAGATACAAAACTGCTGTATACAAAACTGCTGTATATAACATACAAACAACATGTAACAAATGCAATACATATATGGGATCGACCCGACGTGCCGTCTGGGATGCAATGAGGGTACGCTCAAACTGTAGGTGTGGCTGAGGCCACGCTGCGTGGATGGACCCCCACACAGAAGGGGTCTCAACCAGAACCAAGGTATAGCTCTTAAGTGGGTACGCCAGGGGCCGAGTGGGGGGGGCTGGGTTGACAGGTCTCGAAGAAAGTAGGGTAAGTAGGGGAGGGACGTGGGGGGGAGGTAGCAGCAGGTGTCCGGAGGGAGCCTCGAACCCTACTAGGGGCCCAGGAGGGAGAAGTGAGCCGGAAGTGAGGATGCCCAATCAGGTGAGTACAAGGCTGTCGTCAAGGCCAGGAGGTAGGCAATGGTTAATCCAGGGTCGCCATAGCCGCTCATAGGGGGCCAGTTTGTCTAACAAAATTGCTTCTGTTTTAGCATGGAGCATGGCTTGGGTAACCCTGTGTAGCATAGCCAGATGACAGAGTGTGGGGGTTTTCCATGCTTTCGCGATGGTTTGCTTTGCAGCCGCCGTTACATATAGGTAAAGTTTGAATTAACGGTGTGTAAGGTTAGGTGGCTTGCGATTCAGGAGAGCAGATATCGGGTCAGGGACAAGAGGGACGCCAAACATGGTAGACAGAGTTTCGAGCACTTTGGACCAGAAAGCTTGAACCACAGGGCACTCCCACCAGATATGTGCGTGGGTACCTGGGGATTCGCATCCCCGTAATCAACGTGGGGAGTACTGAGGCACATATTTAGAGATCCTAGCGGGAACCAAGTACCATCTGGTGAGGACCTTGTAATTTGTTTCGAGTGCAACAATATTTGGGGATGCCGATTTGGTAGCCTGCCAGATTTGTATCCAGTCCTCATGATCAAGTGTGATGTGCAGGTCACGTTCCCACTTGGCTATGTATGTGGGCGGTGTGGTCTCCTGAGCCGACAGGAGGTGAGCATAGAGGTCAGAGAGGAGTCCTCGTCTGTGAGGGTCAGTTTTGCATGCGCGTTCAAAGGTCGAGAAGGTGGCGGAGTTCTCCCTAATTGGAGTGCTTGTGTAAAGAAATGCTTGAGTTGTAGGTAGCGGAATATTTCCCCAGAGGGGAGATTGTAAGTTTCCCGCAGGGTAGGGAATGGGCAGAAGGTGCGCGGGGTGAAGAATTGATGGGCCCGTATCAGGCCGGCACTAGTCCAGGCGGAGAAGGAAGTCCGCGAGGACCAGGCCGGGTAGAAGGACGGATTGGGGAGAAAAGAGAGTAGGGGGTTATGAGGAGATTGCAGGTGGAAGCGTCGGCTAAGTCTATCCCAGATGGTCAAGCTATGTTTCGTGATTGGGTTGGTGACGCTCCGCCGTTGTGCGGGTGGTAGCCAGAGCAGATTGGCCACAGATAATGGATCACATTCCACTGCTTCTAGGGAAACCCACATTGGAATTTCCTTCGTGGCGTGGTATTTAGGGAGCTGAGCTAGTTGTGCTGCGTAATAATATTTGGCGCTCAGCCCGCCGCGAATTCGTGGGCGGTATAGCGTCGGTCTCGGTAAGCAAGGTTTAGACTTGCTCCAAATAAAGTCCAAAGCTCGTTTTTGTAAGATGCGTAAGAAGTAGGCTGGCACCTGAATAGGGAGAACTCGAAAGAGGTACAGGATTTTGGGTAAAATGGACATCTTGATCACTGTGATTTTCCCCATCGAAGATAGGGGCAGGGAGGACCATTTAGACATGAGGTTTGTGAGTGTAGACAGCATGTGGGGGTAATTAGCGGAGTAGAGCCCAGCAGGGTCAGCTGTGAGGTTCACCCCCAGATAGGGGATATACGAGGTTGCCCAAGGGAACGGTAGTGAGGACCTAAGGTGGGTATGGACATCGGTCAGGAGAGATACATTTAGAGCTAGTGATTTTCGAGGATTAACTACGAGGCCCGAGACGGAGCCAAAGATTGCTAGGGTACGTAAGAGGTTAGGAACCGACACCAGGGGGGCAGTAAGAAAAACGAGGACATCGTCCGCAAAGAGGCAGAGTTTATGGTGATGTCCCCCTAGCTCAATTTCCTTAATGTTAGGATCAGTGCGTATAAGAATGGCGAGGGGTTCAATAGCTAGGGCAAATAGGAGGGGGGAGAGGGGGCAGCCTTGTCGTGTGCCTCTTTCAATGGGGAAGGAGTCCGACCGGAAGCCGGAGTAGTGTACATATGCTCTTGGGTTCCAATAAAGGGCATTCACCCACTGCATAAAATGCGAGCCAAATCCCCAGTGGCCGAGGACCGAGGTGAGGTAAAGCCAGGATAAGGAGTCAAAGGCTTTGCAAATGTCAAGGGAGAGGAAGCAGGAGGGAATGCGGCATTGTCTAGCGATGTGGGCTAGGAGAGTAGCCGTCTGACATTGTCGCCTGCTTGGCGAGATGGGATGAAGCCCGTTTGGTCTGCGTGAACTAATGACCCAATGGCGGTATTGAGACGGGTGGAGAGGACTTTGGCTAGTAGTTTAATGTGTATATTCAGTATGGAGATTGGTCTAAAGTTAGAACAAGAAGTGTGGTCGGAGTTGGGTTTAGGAATCATAGAAATAGCAGCCGTTAGTGACTCCTCCCGGAAGAGGTGCCCATCTAGCAGGGAATTGAGCGCCCCCAAAAGAGGGGGGATCAGAATGGGAGCGAAACGTTTATAATAAGTAGCAGAGAAGCCGTCTGGGCCTGGGCGCTTACGTGGTTTCAAAGACTTTATGGCTTGCTGCAGTTCCTCAGCTGTGAGGTGCTGTTCCAGCATTTCCCTGTGGGTGGATGATAGGGAAGGGAGTTGGATGGAAGACAGTAGGGCGCATAGCTGTGTTTGATCGAATCCAGAGGGGTCCTTATAGAGTGCGGAGAGTTTGTCACGAAATTTGCGGAGGATTTTAAGGGGATTGCTGGAGTAGGTGTCCTTGGATAGTTTAAGACGTACGTATAGGTTTCGGAGTGTAGTCGGCCTTACGCAATGTCAGAGCTAGGAATGTATCAGGTTTATTCGCTTTCATATATAGAGTGTGTTTAGATTTTCGGAGCGTTTGTTCCGCCTAATCGGACAGGAGGAGGTCTAATTCCAGACGTGCTTTGTCAAGAGCCTGTCTCGTGGTAGGCATGGGGGTCGCCTGAAAGTCTGCTGAGGCCTTGTAAAAGGCTGCTTCTAGCTTGTGGAGCAGGAGACGCTTTTCTTTGCGTATGTAAGAGGCTCTGCTAATGCAGACCCCTCTAATAACGGGTTTGTGGGCTTCCCACAAAGTCAAGGGGGACGTGTCTGGATGAGAGTTTGTAGTCAGGTAGTCGGTGATGGCTCGTTCTAGTTCAAGTTGGTGAGTAGGGTTAGCCAACATGCTGTCATTGATTTGCCAAGAGCGAAGGTTAGGTTTAGGCACCATGGAGGAGAAGGAGGTGATCACTGAATCGTGGTCAGACCAAGAGCACGGTATAATGGTGGAAGTGGAGATAAGTGGGGACATGCCCACATGGGTAAGTATGTGGTCAATCCGGGAGAATACTTTATGTGGATGAGAGTAGTGGGTGTATTGCCGCCGCGTGGGGTTGTGCTCACGCCAAGTGTCCAAGAGAGAATGTTGGTTAAGGAGCTGTTGAAAAGAGAGTCGTTGTGGAGTCGTAGGGGCAGGGGATTTGTCAAGCAGGGGGTAGAGTGTTTGGTTTGAGTCGCCGCAGAGCAGGAGCGTGCCGCACTTATACGTGTTAGAGACAGACAGAAGGTGGGAAAGGAAGGCCTGGGGATTTTTGTTAGGGGCATAGTAGGACACGATTGTGACCTCAGAGTCAAGAAGTCGACCAATCAGGAGGAGGTACCGACCTTCAGAGTCTTTGATCTCTTTCTGAAGCATAAATGGAGTAGTTCTATGAAACGCAATCAGCACCCCGCGTTGCTTCGTGCGGGCAGAGGCCGTATAGACCTGTGGATACTGGTGGCCAAAGTGTTTGGGCGTCGATTGCGATGAAAAGTGCGTCTCCTGGAGGCAAGCCACGTGAATGGATAGTGAAGAAAACGACCGGAAAGCTTTCACTCTTTTAGAAGGGGAGTTGAAGCCTTGTACATTTAAGGTAAGCACATTCAAGGTGGACATGGTGAAGATTGGAAGTCGGGAGAGGGAGGTAGGAGTCGGGCGCAAGGGGCTGGAGGCTCTCTCCGGGAGGGGGGGGGGGAGGGGATGGGAAGGAAGGCCGGAGGGAGAGGGGGGATAGGGAAGCTAGGGAAGGGAAGCTTAGGGAATGTCTTTAAAGGTTAATAAAACCTAAAGGTGTCCTCCGGAAGGAACTGCGGATCCCGCCGGGAGGAATCAAAGGGTCCAATAGATGCCAATCCAATCAGGGCTGGCTCTAGTGGACAAAAAATGGGGTGCAGTGAGCAGTCCCCAGGTCTAGGACAGCCTAAGAAAAGTATAATGAAATGAAGTAAGCAATTCGAGTCAGTCATACAGTAAACTCTGAACAATACAACTTATTAGGGTGGACAGTCATACCCAACTATATAAACAGAAGTAGGCAATCAGGGTATTAAGCCCCAAGTGCCTACCGCATATCAATGCACTCAGAACAGGCAGCGATGGTGTTGGGGGAAGATAAAACGACAAGGCTAGCAATTAGTAAGCTGGCTCTGAAGGTGTAGTGAGGACTATTATAACCCATCCGTGGGTAGTTTGTGATTGGCTTAGGGGGGTCAATGTGGAGACTAATAAACAACCACAAGTGCCTGGTAAGAGTGCATTGAGCAGCAAAAAAGGCTGCTAGCAAAAAAAGATAAAAAAATAAAATAAAAAAGGGTTCATAGTTACTGTATCAAGGAGGCACCAGTACCGTGGTACCCAAAGGGGTCAGCAGAGCTACAAGGCGCTCGCCGAGGTATTGGAAAGCTGGTGTATGGCATGGTGTCCCATCAGTCCATGGAATCTTCTGGAGCGTGGACAGGACGCGGAGTCGGTGAAGAGTAGCGGCCTCTCTTGTGGATTCCTGGCTGGGCTTCTTGGCCAGCGTGGGCTTGTGCTTTCTGTGGTGAGGAGGATGCAGCTCGAAGTCTAGAGCCTTCAGACGATTGTTCTGGGGGTGTCAAGTGAAGTTCCCAGAGAGCATGTTGCAAGTCTTCGGAAGACTTACATTGGTAGGAGGTACCTTTGTAGGAGAAACGAACCGCGAAGGGAAAGATCCAACGGTAGATGATCTTATGGTGTTGCAGGGTGAGTAAGTGAGGTTTCATAGCTTTGCGCTTAGCAAGGGTGGCTTGTAATAGGTCTTGAAAGAATTGATAGCGATGACCCTGAAAGTGTAAAGCCTCCCGGTTGCGGGCAGCTGCCATGAGTTGTTCTTTGGAGCGGAAATAATGAAGTTTCACTATGATATCTCTTGGCGGTCCATCATCAGAGCGAGGGGCTAGGGATCTATGAATCCTGTCCATTTCCAACCGCTCAATTGGTATAGAAGGGGCTAGATCCTGAAAAAGTGCCGTTATGGTGGATTGAAGGTCCTCTACCGATTCAGGGATACCCCTGATCCGGATATTGGATCTCCTGGCCCTGTTCTCGAAGTCCTCCAAGCGGGATTGTAGGGTCAGGTTCTCCTCTCTGAGAGTCTCAAGCTCCTCAGCATGGTTGCCTGTCACTACCTCTAGCTCTTCAGTACGCTGTTCCAATACAGTAGTGCGGTGGCCCACTTCCCTAATTTCATGTGTGAGCCTGTCCGTTATGGCATCTGAGGTTGTTTTCAGGGCCCGGGTGAGCATCCGCTCAAATTGCTGGAGGAGGTCAGTTTGCGAAGTGTTGCCCCGGAGTATAGGTGGGGTCAGTCCAAAGTCAGGGTCAAATTCCCCCTCCTGTGGATGGGCCGAGGAATGCACACGAGAGGGCGTGTGAGGTGATCTGGAAGATGGCGGGCCCGCCATCTTGGAAGATGACTTGATTAGCACGTCCCGGATGAATTTAGTTTTTATTTTTGACTTGGTGCCACCGTATACCATCTCAGGTTGGACGGGCAGTTGGGTCTGTTAGAGGTAAAGCAGGTGTCGGTGACTCGATGCGGCTAGGCTGTCCTATCCCCAGAGATGCGGAGCTCTAGGCTGTCATGTCTTGCCTAGAAGACACCGCACTCGTCGCCATAGGAGAGGTTGAGCTGGTAGCTGAGGAGGATATGGGTCTTTGAGTCTGGAAACAGCTGTGTGGGACTAGTAAGTAAATGTCCAGAATCAGATAGTTAGTACAGGGATGAAAGGCTGTTGTTATAACACCTTGTGCAGCCAAGATAGCGGGTGGCACCTTGATTTAAACTGGAGGGAGTTATAAGTCCTTGGGGTGTGCAGCTGGGTGTTTTGGCAGAGGAGCGGAGGATGGGATCATAGGGCTCCTGAGGGAGGATCACTGCCGCTTACCGGAACTCCGGCTGTCAGGTCTCACTGCCGATGTGGAAAGGCTGTGGCTGCTAAGTAGGCCCCGAATCCGCTACTGGGGCACCCGGGCATCCGTCGCCACCAGAGAGGTATGTGCCCAATGGAGGTGGTCCAGGTGGGCCTCTGGGGGTGTGTTGATGGTTGTGGAGGGCTGGGGGTGTGGTGTGGGCACTCCGGGCCCCCCGCCGCGATCGCAGTGATTTTAGGCAAGGCTGCAGCTTGTTATGGTGAGTAGGCCCAAGGGGTGCATCAGGGAGGAAACTCCCAGTGTTCACTGAGGTGGATGGCTAGCAGTTTGGGCCAGCTAATGCCTGTAATGCTCCAGATGGCTGGTCGCGGCCTGTTCAGGCGAGGCCGTGGCTTCCGATCGCTACAAGGCCGCACCGTCCCCAGATAGTAATCGGGCCGCTTTTTCCGCTCAAAAGGCCACTGAGAGTGGAAAGGGCACCAGAGAGAGTCAGAGAGGATCATTTTGAGCAGTTATTTGGTGCTCAAAACCGTCGGATGGTTGTAGATTAAAAGTTCCGGCTCTCTCCCTGGCATCCTCCATGGGCGGCTTCCCGGCTCCAAACTCACTTGTTCAGGTTTATAATGTTCCCTGGTGGTTAGAGGAGACCCCCGATGGCGTGATGGTGTCCTCAAATGAGAAGTAATCGGAGGATGGAAGCCGATTCGAGAAGGCGGAGGCGCGATCGCGCTCCGCGGCAGGAAAGACCGCGGCTTCACCTGGTCACTAGGCCTCAAATATGGCGCTCCTCCAAACTGGTTCCAAACTCAATAATATAGGGCTATATTGGTCCCTGGTGGTTAGAGGAGACCCCCGATGTTGAGATGGTGCCCTCAAACAATAAAATAACGGAGGATGGAAGCCGATTATAAAAAGTACCGGCGGAGCTCTCTTCTCTCACATCCAACTCCGCTGGCTGCCGGACACGCCCCCCTTCTCTTATGTTTCCAGTGATTTTGGACTTCCTCAGTCTTGAAAGGGCAGCGAGGTGTGCATTGTCCACATACATTTACACGTCAAACAAGAAAGTATTGCTATTACATTGGGACCAACTACGAAGCACAGGAGAGTGAACATTGTAATATTTCTCTGAAAGTATATTTTAACCTCTTGGTGCCGACAATACGCAAATATTGCATATACGGCCTCTCAGTGGGTGAGCCTTAATGCTGACGACTGCATATTTGTATACCAGAATGTAAATACAGCTGTGCCGAGAGCGCAAGCCTTTGCGCTCACCTGACACAGTTACCGGTGGCTAATGGAAAGCTGCGGATCGCAAGCTTTCCGATCATGCGACCGCTGTGACAGCCAATCTCAGTGATCACATGATCTTAAACCCCGCTCCGACTCCCAGCATCTGAAAACACTTAAAGGGTCAGGAACACACAATAATTGGCGCTTCAAGATGTATATGTGAGACAGATAAGAGCAAGGCAATGTGAAAGGAACAAAAGTTAAGCTCATATGTGACACAGAGAGCTGTATAAATGTCCATATGCATACATCAGGGATAAAATGTGGAAGGAACTGTATCAAAGTCAGTCAGGGTGTTGTTCCATGAGGGTTCCAAGGGGAGAATAAGCAGCAAAGGGCAAACAGCTCTCCGGATGAGTGAAGTCGACTCTGGATATATAATAAAAAAGGAGAGGAGAGCGCCTCTGAGTGCAATAGAATTTAATGTAAACACACAAAACAGTAGTAACTTGCATAGAAGTTAGTACCATAGCACATGTGTAGATGTCCAATGGTGCGGTGTGCCTCACACTGAGACTGCGGAGCCCAGGATGGCAGCAGTAGGCAGTGAAGGAGCCAGCATTCAGCGTCTTCCTGTCAGGCTGGCAGGAGGCGAAGGCCACAATGTAAGGGAGTGTGACGTCAGAAGAAGGGCGGAAGGATACACACCGCATTTCAGAGCATGCGCGCTCCTTTGTCAAGTGTATAGGACATAGGAACGATACAGGCTAATATAGTCCAGGAGGTGGGGTGTGTATCTCTGGCTTAAAACGGCAATATATATTTCTTAAAGTGACAATAGGTGGTGAACAGAGCAATTATACATCATGGAATGGGATACAAATAAGCAAATACTTAAAATGCTAGGTTACAGAACACACTAGCTATTGTAATAAAATCAGTCTAAAATGTCATACAAGACTAGAGTGTATACATACATAAAAGCTACATGAAATTAAGCACTGGATAGACAATATATAATATATAAAATATATAAAACCATATACAAATGAGTACATATGGACATATAGGCATAATGTGGGAATTGAAAAACTGGGGATGGCAGCCCTAGTAAGAATAAGGGAATAAGGGCGGACAAAAAGGTATCGCCTGAGGACAAGGGGAGAGGGGGGGGGGGGGGGAGAAAAAGGGGGAAAGGGAAAGGTAAAGGAATAAAGGGAGGTGGGGGGGGGGAGACACTGAATTCCAGCTCCTTCGCCATCTACTGCTGCCATCCTGGGCTCCGCGGTCTCAGTGTGGGGCACACCGCACCATTGGACGTCTACACATGTGCCCCGGCGCTAACTTCTAAGTGAGTTACTACTGTTTTATGTGTTTACATTAAATTCTATTGCATTTAGAGGCGCTCTCCTCTTCTTCCCTTAAAGGGCCAGGAAGCACTGGCACCAAGGGGTTAAATTATTATTATCTAGTTGCAGTGCGTTTTTTAAAACTAGTGCACACACTTTTTAGGGTAGATAGAATAGGCTTAGAATGAGGGTGGATAGGGAATGATGATAATTTCACCCTTGGTAACATGTTACACCAATATTCAGGGTGTAACATGTAACCTGTTATGAACTGACCAACCCCCCCCCCCCCCCTGCACCTCTCCCAACCCCGCTATGACAGTTAGCGGGGTTCTTCTCCCTCCCCGCTAGCTGTTGCATTGTTAAAAAAAAGCAGCCCCTGCCCGCCATGTCACTGATTGACAAGGCTCTGTGCATGGAAAATGACAAGGTCCAGAAGCCTTTGTGGCTGTTGGCTTTTGGTTTTTAATGAACTACCACAGCCCTGTGTAACATCAAGGTAGTTCATTCATGATTCTTGTCAGATTGTATCTACTTAGCCCTAGGGGATGTATGGGGAAGCAGATACACTGGCAGATCTGCTGGAGACCTCTATGGGACCAGTGATATGCTTTACAGGCTCCCAAAAAAATAAAAAATAAATAAATAAATGCACATTTTTTAACCTGCAAAAAAATGTGCATTTATTAAATTTTTCCAAAAAGTGAACTTATTCTTTAAAGTTATTTTAAATCTTAATTAAAAAAATAAATAAATAAATACACATGCTATACTCACCTATTCTGTGCAATGGTTTTGCACAGAGCAGCCCTGATCCTCCTCTCCTGGGATCCCCTGCCAGTGCTCCTGGACTCCTCCTCTTCATGGCATTACCTTAGAGTAGGTAAGAGATGCCTGCCCCTGCCAGCCAATTGCTAAGGATCGACTAGGGCCCTCCTTAAAACTCCAGACAGCTTCTCCTAACCTCCCTCCCATTCTTCTGGAAGCTTCTCAAGGGTTCCATCAAGTAGGGGGAGGTACCAGAGATGCTGTCTGATGAGTCACCCAGCCACACAGAGTCACTCACCCTGACCCAGATTCAACACAGGCTTGGCTGCCAGCCAAGCCAAATTTACCTACACTAGCAACTATATACAGCTAGCACACTAAGGTAGAGGGTGCTACATTTTAAAAGACTTTGTCACTTTGCAGAGTGCCAGAGCACTATGAAAGCTCACCACCAAACCAGTTATATTCAGCTTTCTCACATACCCACAATTCTCTGTTTCTGTGTCAGAGTAGATGCAAAACATCCGGATCTTTCAGGTATGTATACTTTAAACATGTTGCCTACTCCCATGAGGCAGTATCTTTGCCCAGTGGCTACTTACCAAACATACATATTGCTGTGTAAGGAGAAAGGGGACGATCACTTGAAAAAAACATAAAATACTGCTATCTGTGGCTCTGACTCAAAATGTTCTTTTCACTTACTATGCAGTTTCATCAGGCAGGATGTGAGAAAAAATATGCATCAGGGACAAATATAGAATTAAAAATTATGACAAGGCTCTAGCCTCTCTACTTTACTAAAACATTGTTTTTATCTATGTCAGTGCTGTTGTTGGAGAGTTCCCCTTACTTCCCATATGGTAAAATGTTGTGAGCAGAAAAGGGAAGGGGGATCTCTCGAATGGAACCCATGGACAGTATTAGAAACCTACAGGGGTTTAAACCCTTCCTCACTCTACCAAAAGCTAAGAAAATAGTTTTGCCTGGACATACACTTTAAAGAGATTCTGTTTGCATGTCCTTAGAAGACATAAAAACCCGGAATCACTAGTGTTATAGAGGGTTTTCTTTAGCTTTTTTTAAAAAAATCATTCAGTGCAAAGTTAAAAGAATAATATTATCTGAGCAATGATAATGCAATCCTATACAGTATAAATAAAACTGAAATTTTGGTTTACAAGATCTACATGTTCATCCTACTAAAATAAAAAGTATTAACATATTTATTATGTAGATCATTGTATATATGTATGTGAGACTTTCTACTCTTTTGATTCTCTGATACACAAACACATTTTAGGACCGCTGCAAAATAATGATAGTAATAAATAATAACAATTATGATGATAATGATAATAATAACAATATTAACTATCATTGCTATTCTTATTTTTCTTCTTTGTAATATTATTATTATTATTATTATTATTATTATTATTATTATTATTATTATTAAATATTATTAGTATTATTAATATAATTAATAATAATAATGAATATAATTATTAATATAATTATTGTTATTATTATTATTATTGTTATTATTATAACACTCTGCTGTTACTAAAATTAGGTTAAGTCTCTAAGGTCCAAAGGGAGCACCAATAGCTAGAAGTCTTTAAAAATATATTTTTTATGCTGTTCTATCATAAGATCAAAGCATTCGTAAAAAAAATGCTCAAACAAAACTAGGCCAACTATTTAGAGTTAAATTGTTCATGTCAGACAGTTTATAGTAACAGACTTTTATGCATACAAACTTTTATTCAAGCAGTGTGATGAGAGTGCAGGGAGACATTTCCCTAATAGTAGTGAAAAAGCCTTAAGTTATCCATAAAAATGATGGCATGATAAAAAGGCAAGCAAGAAGATTTAAATGTCATCATCTTACGGTATGAATGGTAGAAAGACTTGCAAAATTATAAGAACTCAACTGGAACCTCTTTTGATTGCAAACGTAATTATCCACAACTGCACGTAGCACTGAAGGTTTTCTCATAAAGAGAGGGCAAATCTAAATATGGACAAAGAAACTGTGTTATAAGACAGAGCTGGAAAATAGTGAACTATTCCATTACACCATTCATGCATGTAGAATTCCAACTTAGATAAAGGGGTTGCTAAGGGGCAGCTTTATTGATCAGTGCTATAGAATTACCGCTGCTTTAAAAAAAAATTATAAAGTAGAGTGCTATTCTATAAAAATGTGCTCTTCCACTTTGCTTGCGTGAAAACTCTGATGCACGCAAAACCTTACTCAAATGAATAATCCAATAATGATAATGATCAAAGTTTGACCCAGTTTTCAGTGTGATTATGTGGTGCAACTTCATAGCAACTTGGATTTGGTTTGGAAATTCTATGGGGCCAAAACTACGTTGAAATCGCACCAAAGTAGTACAGGAAACTTTTCCAAAATGCTGAGTTGTATTAATGTAAATGGACACCATTGAAAACAATGTGATTTCCCTTGTTCTGTGCAACTCAAGTCGCATCTGAAATCGCACTAGTGTGAACGGGGCCTAAATGTTTTAATGTTGTTGGAAACCACATATATTGTCCATAAAACCAATCTCATTATCTTTTGTTGACAGAACTTATTTTTAATTTCAGAAAAAAATGTATACCTGAGATTTATTCCCCAGTTTTGGATAGAGTATTTTTAGGGCTGGGTTCACATCGTTGTATGGAGAGGCTCACAGCAGGGGTCCGTTGCATCCCTGTTCACCTTTTCAGGTCTGAATTTTTGGCTGAATTTGGACCTGAAATGGACCTGAAATGGACTCCTGTGCAGTTCTCACCAGAGCTGCTCCCGGAGCTATGTGAGCCAGCTCCATAGAGAGCGGGTCACAATCTCCTGACATGCAAACTTGATGCAGGGAGACCCACATCCAATTTGCAATACTGCGAACTTCGCTTTATTTGTCTGTGTCCTGTTGGGTAAACTTTCCAAGATTTTGTATCATGGAGACGGAAGAGGAGGCAAAGGGGAAACCTCTACAAAGTCAGAGATATCGCCCTCTTAGACAGTTGTCTCCAGAACAGGCGTCACCAATGATCGAGTTCCCCTCTATTTCTTTTCTGGGGACAAGTAGTGAGATTGAATTTCCCCAGTGAGATCACAGACTGCAATAAAAACTGGGTTTCTAACGCTTACCTACTCAACTCAAAATTTACGTTTACTATACATACATTTTTTTAATGGTTTCCAAATATAATTTTTCATTTCAAGGCCAAGTGCAGCTTGCAGTAGTCCTTTCACTAGAACTCAAGCCTAAACCTTTTTTTCTAGTTTTGAGTGATAGGGTTGGGAAAAGCTATATCTTTAATCCGTTCTTGTTACTATTTTCTGTGCCCCATTTGGAGATAATCATTCTCACTTTTCAGTAAAGACCTCCATTAGTTAGAGCCCCCCCCCCCCTTCTCTGTCCTGCTGGAAGCTCTTAACCAGACATGAAGTGTGCTAAAATTTACAAAAGTGGCACAGGCAGAAATAAAAATCCAACAGGGGTTCTAGCCTTTGTCCTACTTTTCTTTGTGTTGCTGTTGGAAATTGTCAGCAGGACAGGAGAGGAGGATACATTTCTTTACCAAAATCCCGAAGAGCAGTAAAAACCTGATAGGGGATCTTTTCCCACTCTATCCAAAACCAAGAACAAACATTTTAAGCTTGACATGCATTTTAAGGTTTTAGGCTAGGTTCACACCTATGCGTTTTTTTTTTTTAGTGTATTTTGTAATTTGCAGAAACGCACTGCAGTCCATTTAACATTGTTTCCTATTGTACACATTCACATCTATGAGTTTTTCAGCCGGTGCATTTTTGGAAAAGGTCTGGGGCTTTTTTCCCACAGCAGATTGCGTTTTTGAGCATGTAATAAACTTCGATGGACCCACACAAAAAGAGCAAGGGTTGCATTTTTGATGCATTTTTACAGGTGTTTTGTATTTTTTTCCTCTATAACAAACTGTGAATAGCCGGGTGTTAAGGATCAGGCGGGCACCATGTCCATAACAACCGATGAGTCATCAGCTGTCAGCAGGGTTCCGTACTGACAGCTGAATATACAAAAAAGAATTCCCAGCAAAGAAAAATAAACAAAAAGACATCGCTGGGGTTCACCCCCCCCCCCCCCCAATCCATACCAGGCCCTTCAGGTCTGGTATGAATTTAAGGGGAACTGGTACGGATTTAAGGGGAACTGCACACCAATTTAAAAAAAAAAATGCAGTGTGGGTTCCCTCAAAATCAATACCAAACCCTTATTCGAGCCTGCAGCCCGGAAGGTCAGGAAATTATTCCAGACCACATGCCCTTACCATGGGGGGGGGGGTGCTTTGGAACAGGGGGGCTCTGCCCCTCCAAAGTACCTTATCCCCATGTTGATGGTGACAAGAGCCTCTTCCCCACAACCCTGGTTGGTGGTTGTGGGGGTCTGTGGGCGGGGGCTTATCGGAATCTGGAGGCCCCTTTTAACAAGGGGGCTCCAGATCCCACCCCCCCCCCATGTGAATGAGTATGGGGTATGTAGTAAACCATACTTATTTACCCAAAAAAAGGTGTAGTGTAAAAAAATTACAGTAGCCAGTTTTTGACAATGCCTTTATTAAAAAAACAAAAAACCCCAAAAACAATGTCCCCCGAAGTAAATCCATGATCTATTGATGACACCCGCTGCCACCACTAACCCAAAAAAAAAACAGTCCACTCCCCCGAAGGCTCCTGCTGTCTACCAGCTCTGCTGTCTGACAGTTTCTAAATAACTAAGTAGGAGGTCATTGGCCAAGAGTTACATCATCGGGTGGCCCCCTGCCCCTTAGTTATTTAGGAGCTGGCAGAAGTGGGCCATTTTTTTTTCAGGTCGGTTGTAGCAGCGATGGGTGGCGTGATTGACAATGAATATATATTATTTTTTATTTTTGTTTTTTAAATAAATATCTTGTCAAAAACTGCCTACTGTTATATTTTACACTACACCTTTTTTTTTTTTTTTTTGGTGAACGAGTAGGGGTACTATGTTCCTATACTCATTCATATGGGGAGGTGGGATCTGGGGGAGGCCACTGGCCAAGGTGGGGACAAGTTGCTTTGAGGGGCAGAAATCCACTGCCCCAAAGCACCTCCCCATGTTGAGGGCCTGTGGCCTGGTATGGTTTAGAAGGGGGGGGTGTGCTTGCTCAACCCCCTCCTTTCCGGACCTGCCTGGCGGCGTGCTAGGATAAGGGTCTGGTATTTTGGAAGGAACTCCATGCCATTTAAAAAAAAAAAATCGGTGTGGGATTCACCTCAAAAGCCATACCAGACCTGAAGGGCTTGGTATGGATTGGGGGGGGGGGGGGAGCACATCGTCTTTTTACTGTTTTTTTTTTGGTTTTTTTGCCGACAATTATTTTATTTACAATCAGCTGTCAGCGGAAAAACACATCAAAATCATATGTTCTAAAATTTAAAAAACACTGAAAAACACAGAAAACCACATAGATGTAAACCTAGCGTCAGGGTCACATTAAATTAGAAGTAAACCCTGCCTTATGTTTTTCCCCCCATCCAATATTGCATTTCAGAGCAGTTACTCTCCTGAAACATCTTTGCAGCCACTTCCTGATGGTCACAGGTGGACCATGCCTGTCTGATGCGTGTTTCACTGTTGTTTATCATTTCCATGGGAAGCCCATGTTACATGCACAAGGGCACATTTTAAGAGTCATGGACAGACCTATACCAGGAAGTACCATATCCAGGACCTTAACAGCACTCTCACCAGACATTATTTAAACAAAAATATTTAAAAGTATTGAAAATGTTTTTTTGATAAGCATGATACAATTTCTATGAGATTGCAGTGTTTGGGTATGCATATACTGTGTTTCCCAAAAATCAGATTGGGTCTTAAATCATTCTGGCTACAAAATACACACTAGGGCTTACTTCCATGGGATGTCTTATTTATTTACGGTATGTACAATAAGGATCTTAAAGTGGTTGTAACTTGTAACCCTAAAAAATAATCCTGATCATTTAAAGCATAATAGACAGCACAGTCCTTGTGCTGTGTCATTTACCCCTCTCTATGTTCTAAAAAACTTGGAATAAAGGAATAAAATGTTTTTAAAAAAGTTCCTGTGTGCCCTGTCTTCCCCCCCTCCCCTTGTCAAATCAGGAGTCAGCATTATTGCATTCTGTAATCTCAAAAATAACCCTGGTTGAATTCATTATATAAACATGTAATCTGTTTTATAAAGGATTATATAATGTGTAGTGTGTCTCCTTTTGTAACTTATAGTGGAAAATACCTTATTTACAGCACCACTGGGCGATCACTTGGCCCGCTGGAGCTCTGCTCCCTTGCTCCAAGCACTGCCGAGGGAGGTGCTGAGATCCCAGCTAACATCAACCTTGCTCTGAGCACTGCAGAGGGAGGAGAGGAGAAGATCTCCGGCGGGTCATGTGAGCGCCGCTGTAAACAAGGTATTTTCCACAATGAAGGTACAAAAGGAGACACACTGCACATTATATCATCTTTTTACAAAACGGATGACATGTTTTTTCAAGGACTTTAACTAGGGCTTATTTTCAGGGTAGGGCTTATATTGCAGCCCTCCTCGAAAATCACGCTAGGTCTTATTTTGGAGGTAGGGTTTATTTTTGGAGAAACAGGGTACTTTAACTGTTATGCATTAAGTTTCAGGGCTAGGTTAAGGGTTACGAGTATGTCTAAAGACAAAACGTCTTACTTTTTTATTTTGGATGGAGTAGGGGATGGTTAAAGACCCTTTCAGGTTTTTTTTTTTTGGGGGGGGGTTGTGTTTTTTTGCCCTCTGCATCCTATTAGGGATCGTAAGGGAATGCCCTTTTAGAAGCTGCCATCCAAATAAGCATCTGCATTAGAATGTTTCCCTTCTATTTTTGTTCTGAGAAAACTCAATTTTTCAAGTTTTTGGATTTTCCCTCACTTTTAATCTTAAATTTTAATCTTTACTAAAACTAAAACGTGCATAGAAATCAATGAGCCCTCAGGTTTTTTTTTTGTCAAATCCTAATTGAACAAGCTAAAGTTAGAAGCTGATTGGCTACCATGTAGCTGCACCATATTTTGTACTCCCCAGTTTTAGTACATCAACCCCTATGGTCACCAATATAAATAGTACATCTTCCTAATGGTGGCCACACATGGCATAATTTTATATGCAATCATATTGCTGATTGATTAACTGCCTCTACACAGTCCCTGGCTCATGGAAGAGTAACCTCTGGTACTTCATCTCACAACTCCATCCTTTCATCATGCCTCCAGGCAACAACCAGGCTCTCTCACAGAACTAGGCCTTAGCCTATAGGCCTCACTCAATGCAGCTGTTCCTCACACATCCACACCAGACCAAAGTCTGGGTGGGAGGACACAGATCACTTGACTTCCTCCAAATATATACTCTCTCCCAGCATGCTCAGTGGCCATGAAACTCGTACTGATTAAAAATATACATATTCATAACTCAGCTTCACTACAGCTCATCAAACTAATGCAAAAGGCAACAGTGCCACCTGTTGACAGAAGGGAGGAACCACAGTTAAAGCAGGCTTACAAAAAAACCCAAATGATCACAAAGACTACATATCAGCCAGGTTAATTACCACTTAGCACAGTTAAAATTACTAGTTGCCCCTGTTTAAGACAAGGGGGCTACACTTAGATTTGACCATATTGTCCAGTTCTGTGAAGAATCATTTGATCACATTGATCATGTGTATGGCCACCATTATAGAGGTACAAACAGCAATTAAAATTTGACAGAGTATCTATCCCCTCACTACTCTTTCCAAAACCCCCCAAAAAAGTTTTGGCTTTGGATACACATTAAAGAGAACCTTCATACTCCTAACCAATTTTACCCCCTGAACTAATCCCTCCCCACCCCTTTAAGGTAAAAACTCCAGGGGTTCTTTCTCTTGTTTGTTTACCTTTTTTAAACATTTTTTACTCCAGCCCCCTTCTACAGCTGCCATTCTTGATTAGGCAAAAATGGAGGATATCCCAAAAGGCTGCAGAAGCAGAGACTCACAGATGCAAGTGGGTGGATCATTGGGAGCTATACCTGCCTAATGAAGGGGTCAGATGCCTGGCGAAAAGGTCCTGCATGGCTCCGAAACATTGCACCCATTCTTTTGTGATGTGATCTCTCTGCAATAAAAGTTTTGGACTACAATTAAAGATCCATGGTATGCTGGTGAATATGTGTATTGATCTGTAATATATCCAGTGTCCAGCTGGTAATCGCTACAGCACCTGCTACAGATGAGCCTGTGATCCAGGGATGTGTGCAATGGAAATATAGACAAGACATCATTGGGAGCTGGATTCAAGAATCCTAATCATAGAGGAGGGCTGAGATGGTGGCATGAGTCCAAGGCTTTGGCAGCATATCAGTTGGATTTATTGAGGAAGTGAGTATGTGAATTGAGGAGGACAACCCAGCCTAACATGTAAGAGAAGTTAAAAAAAAATAAAGTTTTAGGGGAAAGGTGGAAGTTAAGTATTTTAAGGGCACTATAGGGGTTAGGTTAAATCTGGGGTTTGTTAGGGTAGAATTAAGATTTAGGGTCAGCATAGGAATCAAGTTAGAGATTAGGAAGTGCTGGGTCTCTTTACTTAACACGTGCTTTTAGTACTGAAATCCCTTAACCTAGAACTACCTAGTGTTGTGCTAGCACAAACCAAAGTGCCTTCCTGAGAAGACTGTGAATTTCAATGTGACACATAAAAGCACTAAGAAGTACTGAGAATAAACACCTATCTCCAATACATTTGGAAACCGCAGTCCTCTTGCAATATGGGTACTGCACACCAGGATGCAGGAAATCTTTATTAATTAATAGCAAACACATAAAATCTCATACTTGAACTTCTGTTTGCTCTGAAATAATAACAATTTCTTGCATCCTTTCTTGTGTTTTGTATGTCATACCAGTGGAAAACACCTGGGGGTTGTAGAGGAATATAGAGCACAGGCTTGCCTGGAATAGCATACGTTTCTTCATATTGGACTTTAATATAGGATTTAAATCTGATGTCATAGATCCTTCTGGTTTGCCTTAGAAAAGGACAGTAAGGCACTAAAAAAGGATAGGAGGAAGGCAACATGCCAGAACTGTCAAGAGCTCAACACAAATTAAAACACCCATAAATGTTTTGGCATTGGGCTTTAAGTTTGTGGTTTGGTCTCAAAATGGAAATAATGGAAATTGGGTTGCATTCTGCTGCAGAATTGCTGGTTTGTTTATTAATAGCCTGAAATTGTTATCATCTCAAAAATATTTGGTCTCCGAAAAATTAATCTGCTCAGTTTTCAAAGTCACTGCTGAATAAAACAGACTAACGTAACAGCAGAGATACAATTATGCCACTTGCTAATGAAATCTGCAAATGGATATTTTTTCCTTTAAAACAAAACTTGCTCCACATGTATGTATAGCAATTGAATAAAATGTCATTATGCAAATGCTTAATTATTTGTTGCACATAAACCTGTCCTTTTTACTCGCTGAGCATATGCTTTGCTGCAGACTGAGATCTGTTGAGACTGTGATAGTGACACGTAGTCTAGATACAATGCAGAATCAATTATCGCAACATAATTGTTTTTGCTACTACAGTATGGCAGATACAATCTTCTCAATCCAAGTGTGGCTTCTTGGCAAGAACACAGTTAAGTGCCTCTTCCATTATATGCACCTGTTTTAATCAGCATGCTACGATGTATTATTATTTGGCTCATGGCTATGCCATTTGCCTGTATGTTCCTATATTCTCATTTTCAGCAAGTATTTTATAAATGTGGTTATTGCTCAGTTTGTGAAAGTTCATCAGAAGGTTTGGCAAAACAAACTAATTAAATAAATATTACAGAATATATATTTAATTATGGCAGCATTATGTTGTTTTATGTCTCTTGTTGCAAATGAAGGAGGGAAGTAGCCTCACAAGAAACCATCTGTTGTGGATAATATTAGTTAGCAGAGAATGCCTTCAGTAGATTTTTTTTTTGTGTTGCTTTATTTTCGATTTTTGGTTGCTGTTGCCAATGAATACCAGTTAATATTTGTTGTATAACATTAAAAAATGTAGTCTCACACACAAGTAGGTGCCCTTATAAAAACTTGACAAAGTAATAATTATTGGCCCCATTTTAAGGGAGATGTACAGTCAAAGCTCGTTTGGCTGTGCATCTCCCATGGATCACAGGAGTGCAGTTTGTTCTGAACTCCTTTGACCCGTTTACAGCAGAGAGGAGTCTGAAGTCCGCTCTCTGCTGACATCTCAGATGTCAGTAGAGGCACCGTGACATCATGACCATGGAGACGGGATCCGCCAGGTGCCTGGACTGACACCCGCTCAGCCTCACAGGGAGCCGCCCCTCCACAGCTCTTTGCTCGCGGACCTGCAAACAGTGGTGTTTGGTCGCTCGGTTCTCAGTGTAGAGGCGCCAGGAGACAGATGCAGCATTGGAGCGATGCTGCATCCACCTAGGTAAGTATAAGTGGGGAAAAAAAGGGAAACCCCATACCTCTCTTTTAAGCTTAATGTACTAGTGTGATAAGTTTTTTCTGTAGTGTAGGTAAATTGTTTGGCTTGGCTGGCAGCCAAGCCTGTGTTTTGAATCTGGGTCAGGGTAAGTGACTCAGGGAGGTTGGAATAACTCATCAGGCATCACCTCTGTTACCTCCTTCTACTTGCTGTAACCTTGGAGAAGTTTCCAGAAGAATGGAAGGGACATTAGGAGGAGCTGCCTGGAGTATTCATGAGGGCCCCAGACAATCTCCAGAAAGACTGGAAGGGGACAAGCACCTCATATATACTCAGGGTTAGCCCAGCAGGGGCAGTGTGTAGTTCAAGTGAAAGTTTGGAGATGGGGTGCTGAGGAGGTGTCGGAGGCTCCTGAGGATAACCTCCTAGTCTGGGGGGTGGGTGACCTCAGGCCAGACCTCAGGTGCAGGAGGTATCCTCTAACAACACAAGGACAAGTCCTGTCTAGTGTCATGGGAACAGGTGTGAGTACAGCAGGAGCCAGCGAGCATGTCCAGGAGATCTCCAGGGAGAAGACAGCCGGGTGGCTGGTGAGTGAGACAGTTGGGGAGGACTAAGAGACAGCCTTAGAGGACTGAGAAGTGGCAATCTAGGATGGCTGTAGAGTCAGTCTGAGAGGACAGTGGAAGATTAGCCAGGAGGGCTAGTGAAAGGGGCAGCTGCAGCCAAGGTGGGCTGGCAGTGACTGAAAAGGTGGTGCTGGGATCAGTAGCCACAGGTAGGTAGCTGGACACTGGGACTTTTCTACACAGCAAAGGGGCCTTTGGTCCCTGCCTGTTAACCACTTCCCGCAAACCCACGTACCTGTACGTCAGCTTGTAGAAGTGGTTGCACCAGCATCAACCCGGTACTGTTTTTTAGAGCCGGTGGTCAGCTTTCAGGAGATAACAGCCACTCAGCCATTATCCCAGCCGGTGGGAGGGGACGTCCTCCCCTCCAACCGCCTTCCGTGGCTCATCTTGGGTCTCCTGTCCCACCGGGAGACCCGAGCAACCAGCCGGCATGTCCGTCGGCTGGTTGGAGTCCCAAGCAAAGCCGGATTCAGCTTTGATCGGGTCTCCCATGTAGTACCCGGAAGCGACGTCACAGCGTCACTTCCGGTTTACTCGGCTGCTAATGGCACAGATTTGAAAAAAGTGACAGTATTTTGAATACTTTGAAGTTCAGTGGAGGGGTCAGGGATCTTTTAGACCCCCAATCCCTTCATAAAGTGTACCTATCACCAGTGCTGGGACAAGGTCATCCAGCGCCCAGGGCGAACATGCCAAACTGCGCCCCCCCCAGGTTGTGCATGACCAGTCATCTTACCCATGCCTGATAACCACACTTGATAATTACACCAATGTATAGAGTGCAAAGGTCAGGACTGAATAATTTACCCTTATGAGGCATTTCATACTGTATATGCATGCATACATACATACAAACACTCAATATATACATTACACCACCAATTTATGTACCTGTCTAACCCAAATGTCTTCCCTGAAATTTATTCATAATAAAGGTTTAAATCCCAACTTCAGGAAAAAAACAAAAAATCAACCCTTGCGCCTGAAAAGTCCCAGTATATTCCTAAGACTAGCATGTAAAAAAAAATGGTTTGATATTCTCATTTTGTGTATGGGACTTTTTTATTCTAGGAGCAGAGGATTAGGGTAAAACCACTTAGTCCCGGTTCGCACTGGTGTGATGCGGGAAACCCTGCTATTCAGTGCCGATTCTCACATTGCACCAGAATGGCACAGTGGTTTACACTGAGATCTGCGAATCTCTGGGGGTGTCACTGTAAAGTTAATGACACCTCCAGATTGGTTCGCAGATCGTAGTGCAAACTGTGAAATGGTGCAGGAATTGGATCGCATAGGTGTGAACACCCATGCAATGCGATTCCAGTGCGAACCAAAAAAAGGGCCCTGCACCATTTTTGTGCGATTTCAGCTAAAAATTTTGTATGGCTGAAATCACATTGCACAGACATCGCATGTGATCTGCACAGCAATGTGGTACAAATCACATGCGATGTCTGGCATCGCAATAGTATGATTAGGCACTTAAACTGGCACACATGCATAGGTTTTTTTTTTGGTTCAGCCACTTGGCTGAATTGAAAAAAAAACACTTACAGATTCATTCATCCACACGAGAGGTGGATGCAGAAATCCCCGCCACGAGGCGTTTTCTGGCAGTGGGGAATCTTCCCTGTCAGAATATACCGACCAGCATTGCAGCTGATTGGCTGCAAGCTGCTGATCGAACAAGGTTTTCCAGCAGGCTCCCATTCTACAGAAGCTGATCTGACAGGCGGCTTCTGTCTAACAGGCAAGGCCATACATAGATCAAAATTCAGCTGGTCCCTGCAGAACCGAACTAATTTTGATCCATGTGTACCCAGCTTTACCTAAGGGCTCTTTTACACATATAGTCCGTCAAACGGACTCCGTTTATCTCAGCGGGGGATAGATCCATGATTCCCCGCTGAGCAGGAGGATGACAGCTGTTCTCTGCACTGTGTGCGGAGACACAGCTGTCAGGTCCCCATACATCTCTATGGGGGAATCGGATGGGAACGGGCCATCTAACCATCTGTCCGTTCTCATCCGATCCGCTGGACGGATGGAAAATAAGGTTTCCATCCGTCCAAATTTGACGGATCGGATGTCAGAGGACATGTCTCCGCTGATATCCGATGCCCCATAGACATACATGGGGTGACCGTTCAGATCTGCCAAAAAAACGGACAGGCGGATCTGAATGGTCCGCCTGTGTGAAAGGGGCCTTACTCCTTGCTCCAGTAGGCTCTCTCCAGTGCTGTGACTGGTCCTCGGGAGCTTCTGGGTAAACACTGTGACTGGCTGTGGTCACACTCCAGCCTCATCATACCATACAGGGTTAAATAGGAAGTAAACCCATCTCACAAAAATGAAAAAAAAAAGAAAACACCCTGTGAGACAAAGGCATAATGAGCTAGTGTGCATCGCATACTAGCTCATTATGAAATACTTACCTTAAAACGAAGCCCCCCGCAGTGCTGCTCACTCAGCTACAGGACGGCCGACATGTTCTGCTTCCTGGTTCGCGTCCTCCGGCCATCTGATTGGCCATAGGCGCAATTACGTCATGGCACAGGGCTCTGAAGGAAGAGAAGTAGTGGAACCGCACTCAGGTGAATGAAAGCAATAAGATCTCTTTATTCTTCAAAATTATAGGTAGACAGACAGTGCAGGGAACAGGTAATCCAGGTTAACGCGTTTCACGGCACACACGGCCGCTTACTCATAACCGTAGTGATGGATAACGGAAATCGGTTGCTATTAATAGACAGACAAACTCTCGTTGATTGATACGATTGCTCGCAGGTTTGTGTCATTAACTTCATTTTCCTCAATGAGGAGCCGATTAATCCGTGATCTAACACCTGGGACTTTTGGAAGTCCATGTGAAATCGCTTCATAAAGAAGCACAGCACAAAAACATGACAATACAAAATTGAGTAACAATACACTAATAGAAATACAAAGTAAAATAAATATTGAATGTTATGATAAAATCATGTTAGCGCAGGAAGAATTCAAATCGGCAAAATGCAAAAGAGGATAATATACAAAATTGGAACAATATGTATATATGTATGTATTAATCTTGTGTATTCCCCTGTACATGTATTAAGCTTCAAAGTATATTGCATATAAAATAAAATAAATTAAAGACCTTCATTCTTCCCCAAATAAAAAACCGTAAAGGAAAATTGTGTATATATGTGAGAAAAAATGAAAACTATATGTATGTATATATAGAAGGCAGGAAAACACATGTGTATATGTGCACATGCATGAAAATATTCTAAAACCACAGAAAAGCGTGCATACGTTGTAAAATTAAAAAATATGCATGTTGCTAAAAAGCTGTATAGTGTGGTAATATGTATCCTAGCCTGAACATATAGCTTGTAATGTATATGTAATAATAAAAATACATACGGTATGTGAAAAACAAGTGACAACGGATGTAAAAATTTGTGAATAAATGATGACAAATGGTGAAAAAGGAAGAAAAATTATGTGAACAAAATTTTCTTGCGACAAACACTGTTGATAGGTGAAATGAATATAAGTAAAAAAGATATATGTGTAATATTGTGTCTAAACCAACCAATAATAATAAATGTGATAATGAAGGCTTATGTAGAAAGAATACACGTGAACCATGATTCTATTGCTGGAGCAACAGAAAATAACAAAATATATATAAATTATCATATGTGTACATTGATGTGAAAATTATTGGATAAATGAAAGTACGTGTATATAGAGGAATCATATATAGATGTTTTTTATATTGTTGTTTGTTAGTACAATAGGAAGGGTGAATGTAAAGTTCAACTGAATCTAAAGAAGCAAAATAATGCCGAAATGGATGCATTCCATAAGCGCAATGTACATAAACCCGTTAGAAAAAAGGTCCCAAACCCGAACAGACAAAATAGGTAAATATCGTTTGAAAAATGACCGATCTCTGTCAGTGGCCGAAAGGTCCAATTAGAAAATCGTAAGCACAGATTGAATCCATATTCCCGTTAATAAAAACTGTTTTAAACCGGGAAAGGAAATTTATTCACTATATTTAACTGAACATTAGGTACCAGACTGAGTGGTTTTCCAACAAAGTTCTAAAAAAATTCAATGCCAAAAGACAGTAGGGGTGTGGGACCGAAATTCAACGGGAACATAATAATGGAGAACCCTTTTCAATATAGTCAAGACAACTGATGTCCGTGTGTATTGAATGTCATCTCAATTGTATGTCCATACACGCGGTCATCAGACTGACGATGCAAAATTAGCAGGTAAACATTTTTCAAAGGAATATGTATAGCAAAAATTGCATAGCAGAAGGTGGACGCAAGAAATAGATGAATCAATATAAACAAGCATTGTATAAATCATCGCCATTAGAACAAGATCATAGCACATAAGGCCAAAATCAATTATAATTCAAAAGGAGGGAGAAATGATCACCAAGGAGAGGTGTCATCATAAAAATGAGTGACATCCCACTCCCAGTTTAAACCATGAGGCATCCGAGCGTGTAACCTAAAGATCCATAAAACCTCCCTTTTGCAAAGTAGTCTGAAGACATCCCCACCTCTGGCAGGCCTAGTGACATGGTCTATAATTTGGACTTGTACCAGGGACAAATCGCCACCATGGGCGTTGTTAAAATGTTTCGCTATATTAGTAGACTTGAGGGTACGTATGTCACTAAGGTGCTCCCTGAACCGGTCTTTTAACTTCCGAGTGGTTCTACCCACATACTGAACAGAACAAGATTTACATGTAATTAAATAGATAAGATATTTTGTGTTGCAGTTGAAAAAATCTTTTATGGTATATATCTTGTTGTCATAGGTAGAGACAAAATTGTCCCTGGGAATAATATGGGGACAGGTGACACACTCTGTCATGCCACACTTGAAGTTCCCTTTGCAATATAGCCATGTCTTGGATGTGTTTGATTTTTTAGAGATGTATAGACTGGGAGATAGGGAGTTTCCCAAAGTGGCAGCCCTTTTAGCAACTATGTTAACCCCATCTTAGAGAATATCTGCACAGATATCGTCCGTGTATAGGGTCGGTAAGTGTCTCTGAATAATCTTTTTTATTTTATTAAATTCTAAGCTATAGGGCAAAGACAGTGTGATAGAGGGGATCGCCTTATTTGAACTCTTGGACACAATCTTTTTTCTGTTCCTATTTTTGTGTCTGGATCTACTTCTATAGCTATCATCCGGAGCCATGTCCTGCTGTGTATGGGAAAGTTCCTGATGACAAAAGATCTGAACGATCTTTGTTTAAGGCTATAGAGTATGCCCTATCTAACATCCATCTAGGATATCCTCTGTCAAGGAATCGATGGTATAGTAAAAACGCTTGTTTGTTGAAATCCTGCAGATTACTGCAAATCCTCCGCACTCTGAGGAATTGCCCTACAGGGATGCCCTTGATGGTGTGGATTGGATGGCTGGAGCGTGCATGCAATAGACTATTGCCAGACAGTGGTTTCCTGTAAAGATTTGATGTGACTTTGTTGCCAGTGTGGCTCAAAGCAACATCCAAAAATTCTATTGTGTCCATACTTGTAGTGCCTGTAAATTTCCAAAAGTCCCAGGTGTTAGATCACGGATTAATCGGCTCCTCATTGAGGAAAATGAAGTTAATGACACAAACCTGCGAGCAATTGTATCAATCAACCAGGGTTTGTCTGTCTATTAATAGCAACCGATTTCCGTTATCCATCACTACGGTTATGAGTAAGCGGCCGTGTGTGCCGTGAAACGCGTTAACCTGGATTACCTGTTCCCTGCACTGTCTGTCTACCTATAATTTTGAAGAATAAAGAGATCTTATTGCTTTCATTCACCTGAGTGCGGTTCCACTACTTCTCTTGCATCAATCCGGATGACGGGTCTTACCAGCACCAGGTTGGACTGATACACCTGAGCGGCTTTCCCTTTCTCAAATTACCTTCGGTCACAGGGCTCTGAAGGAACAGCATGGGTGGCCGTTCCCTCAGAGTGCATGCGCCGATGACGTGATCGGCAGCATTAACCACTTTACCACCGGAGGATTTTGCTGTCTTCCGTCCAGAGCTTTCTTTTGGTGGTATTTGATCACCTGTGCGATTTTTACTTTTTGCGCTATAAACAAAAAAATAGCGTTTATTTTGAAAAAATAACAATATTTTTCACATTTTTTTATATGAAATTCCCCCCAAAAAAAATGTAAAAATCAATTTTTTTTAAAATTTTTGGCCAATTTGTTTTATGCTAACTATGTTTAGTAAAAAAAATCGCAATAAGCGTATTTTGATTGGTTTGCGCAAAAGTTATTGCGTTTACTAACTAAGGGAAAGATTTCTGTCATTTTTGGTGTGTTTTTTTTTAACGCGTAATGGCGGTGATCTGCGATTTTTTTTGCGGGACTGCGACATTGCGGCGGACAGATCGGACCCTTGACTGACATTTTTGACACTTTTGGGGGTACCAGTGACATTTCTACAGTAATCAGTGCTATATATATGCACTGTTACTGTAAAAATGACACTGGCAGGGAAGGGGTTAATTTTATTGGAGAGGGAGGGGTTAATGTATGCCTGGTGCTTACTGACGTGTGGGGGGGAGGTGACTGTGTGACAGAAGGACAGATCGGATGTCCAGCTATGCTGAACACTCCGATCTGTCAGTCCCTGTCACTATGGAGATCCGCCCGCTGTGTTTACACACAGCGGGCGGATCTCGAGACTCGATCCCCGACGATCGGGGCAGAGCAGCGGCAATCGCCGCTGCTCCTCCGCTGGCCCGGCTCCCGCTGTGAATGAACACAGCGGGAGCGAGCCTCCGGCGGCGCGCGAGCGCCGCCCACAAGGGGCGGAGTCCAGCGACGTAGGTCTACGTCGCTGGACGGGATCGCGGCACTTTGCCGCAGTAGCCTCAATGTAAGCGGGGCTAAAGTGGTTAAAAGTAAATATCTCCTAAACAGTGCAAGTTTAGGAGATATTTATAGCACCTATAGGTAAGCCTGATGTTCTTTGTTGGCTGAGTTATATTAACCTGACCTTCTTGTAAATGGAGAAATATGGCTTTTGACTTTTGTTTAACTTAAACACATTGCTAATAACACTATCTACATGTTTATAATTTAAAATATTGATAGTTGCACTGTTTACCACAGAATACGGGCATTTTAGGTACTTTTTTTGCAATGTCGAGGGGGGATCCTGGATGAGTTCCCACACTTTTTTTCCCAGGACTTGACCCCTGATTATATATATATATATATATATATATATATATATATATATATATATATGGACTGTATATGTGTCCCTGAAGAGTTTATTTTGCTGAATAGTCAAGTGGGCATCCCATAATACCCCTATCCCCATCCAAGTTTAATACACCTACTATGCAAAATGAACAAAGTTGCTGGACTGATTCCTGACTCAAGTGTGCTGTGGAAATCCGGTGTGCCTGGCTGTGCAGAGTGGGGGATCCCTATTCACTAGTGGCTCCTACAGGGGTAGCTCTACACTGTTTATATATATATATTTATATATATATATATATATATATATATATATATATATATATATATATATATATACATACATATACTAGCAACTGTACTAACAAAAACAGATGGCCAGAAACAGAGTCAGAAAGCTCTTGCTGTTGATTGAAGTACCAAAGAAGCCAGAGGCTGACTCAGCCCACCAGTCTCCACCTATAACTATAACATCATTTTTAGATAAACTTACCCTTTAAAACAAATCATAGATAAATTCAACTTTAGCTATGTCCATAAATAAAGTGTCTACAATGAGAAGGAACTGAAAAAGCTAGATAGCAGCAAATAAAGCTGAATAAGGTATAACCTAAGCCATATCTATATATAAATATGCATGTGAATATCTACAGCAGGTCTAATTGATCTTTCTGTAAACCAAGGCCTCGCACACAAATCTATCATGTAACATCAGCCCCATATTGCAGCCTCTGTGCAGAAAAGTCAGAATATCCAGGAGGGAGATTTCAATGTTAATTGTATATGAGTGTGACGCTGATTTACTGCTTCAGGGACAAGACGTTTCATGTGCTATGGTTGATTGATTCATCAGTAGTTACCGATGAGTCACCATTTATCCACACTTTCGTCTTCTGATATATAAAATTGAGATGACTGCTGAGTGTCCTAACATTGCAGCACCAGGAACGGTCTAATATGTGATTCGAAAATTACATTTAAAATGTGGTTCAGTGATATTAGGATACAAATGTGCTATAGTTCATATCCCGTTATGGTAGAAAGTTTATGTTGTCTATGATCTCTCAGAGTTGAGAAATTGACATACATAATACACTAAATTCAAATCCCATCCAGTTCTGTATGATTGTTGCAAAACATGAATGTTTTCATTCCTAAAGGGAACTTCAAAACTATTCATGATAAGAAAACTTTTGAACTAAGAATGATAATTCTGCTTGACATAATAAACTAAATGTGGACTTCAGTTTTCTAAATCACTGACCTATTTCACCTTTGTGACTCTTACCCCCTCTCCAGCCCACATTTGTCTCCCTGAATTATCTAATTAACAATCCAAGTTTAATTAACGTTGCTGTGTATGTTTGTGTTTTTGTCCCTCAGAGATCATCTTATTTACATTCTGCTAAAACCTTGTGTATTAATACTGCTTTGACATTGAAGAAGGAGATACACCCTGAAAGCTTAAATTGAAAATTTGGAAGTTGGTGTAAATTAAAAAGTATCATGGACAAAACTCAATTGTTTTTTTTGCAGGTGCACTAATACCATTACAATCACCTCAAGGGTCCTTTCACACGGGCTTTCCACCCAGCGGACTCTGTTTTGCTCAGCGGGGATCGGTGGATGCTCGTCTCACTATGCTGAGACAGACCTGTCAGAGCCCCGCTCTCCTCTATAAGAGGTCGGATAAAAATGGACCACCTGTCCGCTTTCATCCGATCCGATCCGATCCTCAAGACGAATGGAAAATAGGGTTTCCATCCATCTGGATTTCACGGACCGCTGACATCCGCCGCTCCATAGGGGTGCATGGAGCATCCGATCAGGTCTGCCTGAAAAACTGACAGGCGGGCCTGATCGGAAACCCCGCGTTAAAAGACTCCAAGTGTGCTTGTTGGAAAATGTATTTTATTTTTCAGGGACTTTCGAATTATTCTGTGGTCAATGCAAAGGCAAATATTGCTTTCCTGATGGGTGTTCCATGTTGTAGAAAAAACAAGCCTGAGTACTCCTTGGCATAGGAAAAAATATTTTTGCTTTGCAGGCAAAAATTTTCTGAAAGTTTGGACAAATAATTCTCTTATAGGATAAAAAAAGTGCTGTAGAGCGTCTTCATTTTACATTTTGGTAAATTGTGTCATATTGTCTAGAAAAACATTGAGTTAAGTAAGGATTAGTGGCAAAAAGAAAAAAACAGCACACAAATACTCTCTATATATGGAGTGCAATAAATAATATTTTGCCCAAAATGGTGTAAATGCATTAGTGAAATTTGCCAAAAATATTTTGTCAAATACTCATAGCATCTGAAATGTGCGAAAATATTATCCAAAATGTTATATAAATTACATGTGCAATATACAAACAATATATATATATATATATATATATATATATATATATATATAAGCGATCGACAATTCATGTATGTGTAAAACTCAATACAATAAATAAGCATAAAATTTATTAATAATGTTAAATCTTTAGTAATCATTCAAAAAGTCCCAAAGAAAGACCAATAAGGTGCAAAAAAAGTGCAAAAAAGTGTAAATAAATATCTGTAGTGACAAATCTTCAACAGAAGGTATGTGCCAAAAGACACCCTGTGTGCTGCTTCCACCAATCACCCCAAACTGACTCACCAGATGGAGTGGCTGGTAAGATTATAAACAAGCTATTTATTTGTATATGCAGTATATCCAGTATACAGGTTTGCAATCCACTTTATTTAATTATCCTCAGACAGGCAATCTCATAGGGTCAAGCAGGGATGTATCATGTATTGGGAGGAAAGATGAAACTACATAGCATAATTCCATAAAAAACATTAGGCTTTTATTCATTAATCTACAACTCACATTTAGCAAGTGTCTTCCTGACACTAAGGGTTGCAACATCAGTTAAAAAAAATCCTCAGTATTGTGTTCCTTCGTCTCCGGCTGATACACTCCAAGCCGTGAGCCCGAATCAGACATGCACAGTACGTTCAGCGTCCTGGTCCCGCCCTACTAGTTTCGTCATGTGACGTCCTCACGGAATGGCCCGAACGTACTGCGCATGACTGATTCGGGCTCACAGCTTGGAGTGTATCAGCCAGAGACGAAGGAACACAATACTGAGGATTGTTTTTAACTAATGTTCCAACCCTTAGTGTCAGGAGGACACTTGCTAAATGTGAGTTGTATTTTATTGAATGAAAGCCTAATGTTTTTTGTACTGAGTTTTGCTATGTGGATTCATCTTTCCTCCCAATACATGAAACATCCCTGCTTGACCTTATGAGATTGCCTGAGAATGATTAATTAAAGTGCATTGCGGACCTGTATACTGGATATACTGCATATAAAAATAAAAAGGTCTAATAGCTGGTTTATAATCTTACCAGCCACTCCATCTGGTGAGTCAGTTTGGGGTGATTGGTGGAAGCAGCACACAGGGTGTCTTTTGGCACATACCTTCTACTGAATATTTGTCACTACAGATATTTATTTGCACTTTTTTGCACCTTATTGGATTTTCTTTGGGACTTTTTTTAAAGCGATAGTATACTCAAAAAAAAAAAAAAAAAAAACCCTGCAAGACAAAGGCATCATGAGCTAGCATGCATCGCATACTAGCTCATTATGAAAAACTTACCTTAGAACGAAGCCCCGACATGGATCCCCGGACATCGCTGTGGGAGCGGACATGATCCCTTGGCGTATCTTCCAGGTTCCGTGGCTCCGACGCTGTGAGTGGCCGGAGCCGCGATGACGTCACTCCCGCGCATGCGCGCGGGGCATTAACTTTCCGGCAACTTCCCGGCAAGGTACTCTGAAGGTCCGCCGGACCTTCAGAGCGCATGCGCCGCTCGCGTCAGTGGCTGCATGCAGTGCAAATATCTCCTTAACCGTGCAGGTTTAGGAGATATTAATTGTACCTACAGGTAAGCCTTATTATAGGCTTACCTGTAGGTAAAAGTCACAAAAATCGGTATACTACCACTTTAATGATCACTAATGATTTAACATTATTTATGAATGTTATGCTTATTTATTGTATTGAGTTTTACACGTACATGGATTGTCGTTCGTTTATATATACTGTTTATATTTGCACATGTTATTTATATAACATTTTGGATAATATTTTTGCACATTTCAGATGCTATGAGTATTTGACAAAATATTTTTGGCAAGTTTCACTTTTGCATTTACACCATTTTGGGTGATATATTTTTTAGGACACATCTAATCGGTTTTTTTTTTAACTTTTGACTTAACTCCCTGCTGGTACCACTGCTTGTGGAAGAGAACTCTACATCCTTACTGCTCTGACAGTAAATAACTCTCTACGCAGATTAAAGGTAAAGCATTTCTCTTCCAATTCCATTGAATGGCCACATGTCTTTTTAAACTCTCTTTCACTTAAAAGGTTTTTCCCTATGCTAGGGTCACCAGTACGATAATTGTATGTCGCTATTATATCCCCTCTCAAGTGTCTCTTCTCCAGAGAGAATACGTTCAATGATTGTAGTCTTTCCCCATAGCTGAGATCCTCTAGTCCCTTTATTAGCTTTGTTGCCCTTCTCCAAACTCTTACCAGTTCCAGCACTTTTTTCTTGAGGACTGGTGCCCAGAACTGGACAGCATACTAAAGATGCGGCTAGACCAGAGTCTTATAGAGAGAGAGAATTATTGTTTTATCTCTAGAGTAAATCTGATTTTTAATGCATGCTAATATTCTGTTGGCTTTGCTTGCAGCAGCTTGGCATTGCATGCCTTTGCTGAGCCTGTCATCTACTAGAACCCCCAGGTCCTTTTCCATCCTGGATTCCCCCAGAGGTTCTCCCCCTAGCGAGTAACTTACATTAGTATTTTTATCACCCAAATGCATTACCTTACACTTTTCAACATTAAACCTCATTTGTCCACCCCATTATTTTATTAAGGTCCTCCTGTAAGGTTTCCACATCCTGCAGGGAAGTTATTGCCCTGCTGAGCTTTAACTGGTCCCAGGACAGATGCCCCAGGGGATCCCACTTACCATTCCAAGTACTTGCTATTTATTGCCACCCTTTGGACCTGCCCCTGTAGCCAGTTTTTAATCCAGGTACATGCCCCATGCCAAAAGACTTTAGTTGGTTGTGCTCTTTCAATGAACATGTTGTTGATAAATATTACTTTCCCATTTGAAGTAATCCAAACTATATTCTCAGTGTCCATTAAGTAGCTGTCCATCATTTTCTTGGTCACCCTGTGCCCCTAATAGACACATAAGAGGGGCCTGGGGAGCTGAGAGAATGGTTTCTCAACCTCTCTAAGGGAAGCTGGGTTCCATGGGCCCCCCAACCAAAGTTACTCTTGTCACAATCCAAGAGAAGGCAAGACACGGGTACAAGAGCCAAGAAGCAGAATGTTATCACAAGCCCACAGCCCTGGGTCTTTGATGCTCAAAAAGTATGCTACAGCACTGCACTAAGGACAGAGGAGGTAGAGCAGGACAAGATGACTACTGCCTATAAATGCGTACGCTGCCTTCAGGGCATAGACACCACTGACTAATGGGAACCAGTGGCTGGTGCGTTGGGGGCGCAGGGGCACCGGCCCCCCCTATCCATGCGTTTGGCCCCCCTTATCTACATGCGGGGCGCCGGATGGAGTTCAATGGGGTTTTTTTTCTGAATCACCTGATTAGAGCCAGAGGTTCTAATAGGCTTCAGAAAAGGGTGGACCCGGGGCGCAGAGCACTGCGCCCTAGCCCACCCATTTGTGTGACAATAGCGAATGAAAATTCGCTATTGTCACATGGATCCTCCTCCTGGCCAATCAGGAATCGGGTCCGAGACCCGCTTCCCGATTGGCCGAACGGCAAACCCATGCCATTGGCCAAGGAGGAGGGGGGAGGACTCGAGCAGACGTGGGGGACTGAGGAGAAGCCGCCGCTGCAGGTAAGTGCACTGGTCTCTCTGCATTGAAGGGGGCACGGCATGCTGGTCTCTCTGCATTGAAGGGGACACAGCACGCTGGTCACTCTGCATTGAAAGGGGGCACGGCACTCTGGTCACTCTGCATCGAAAGTTGGCACGCTGGTCACTCTGCATTGAAAGGGGGCACGCTGTGGTCACTCAGCATTGAAAGGGGGCATGCTGGTCACTCTGCATTGAAGGGGGCACGGCACGCTGGTCACTCTGCATTGAAAGGGGGCACAGCACGCTGGTCACTCTGCATTGAAGGGTGCACGATGGTCTCTCTGCATTGAAGGGGGCACAATGGTCTCTCTACATTGAAGGGGGCACGCTGGTCACTCTGCATTGAAAGGGGCACGCTGGTCACTGCATTGAAAGGGGGCACACTGGTCACTCTGCATTGAAGGGGGCACGATGGTCACTCTGCATTGAAAGGGGGCACACTGGTCACTCTGCATTGAAGGGGGCACGATGGTCACTCTGCATTGAAGGGGGCACACTATACATTGATTAGGCCCCTTTCACACTTTTGTGACCTCAAAGTCACGCAATTTTTTACAGCGTTTTTTGCCGCAAAGCAATGCCTATTACATTTTTCTGTTTGCGCCCCCCCAAAAATTTTGAGCACCAGCCACCACTGATGGGAACAGAAGAGGTGCTCATGCCCGTAGACCTAGATTAGAGAACGATAGGCTGTAAAGCTCTAAAGAGGCCGGGACAGGTGTTGCAGAGATGTGTGCATGTCTCACACTCAATATACCTAATTATGAATGGAGAGATTGTTCTTTTTCTTCTGTAAGCTATACAGGCTGCAAGCAAAAAGAGTGATATTGAAACTTTAGATCTGCAATCTTGACACAAAACTATCTACAGACAGAATGAAGAAAGTTTGTTGAACAACCAATAAGACAAAAAAATTGGAGTCAGAAGCAGTGAAAAATGAATGCAGAATGGGGCCCGAAAGCAAGGTGCCAATTTCGCCCCGCACCATCCCCTCGACTGACATTGATAAGGATTGCAATGAGCACATAAACATCTTTCCTTCCTTGAAAATAAATCATTGTGTTAAACCTTTATCACATTTTCACAGAGTTCTAAAATTTGTTATACATACAAATATAATGTTACATTTATATCCAAAGGCATGCAAATTGCTTCTTGTTGGGGTTTTACTGTGCTAGCATTTATTTCAGATTGATGTTAAGATTTTTATAGTGCCAATGTAGTGCACTGTACTGAGGGCATTAAACCATGTAATGCTATTCTCTAATCCGGTGGAGCCTACTAATCATAAAATACACTTCCTCAATGTCCAGGTTTAATTATCAGCAGCCAGTTTCCAGGAAGAAGCCAATGCCCCCAGAGGAGTACATACAACATTCTTAGGTAAAGTAGTAGCTTGTACAATATTAAGATACCAGGACTTTATGGCAGTAGGTCTAAGTGTGCCACCGAGCCATTCCTAAACTTCCCCCATGGTGTAATCCAGCTTGAAATTGTAATACCACTATCACAAGCAGCAATAACATAATTCTATTAATAGCCCGACATGAAAAATTTTTCCTCTCTTTGGCAATTCTGGACTTACAACTAGGCTAATGATTTTTAGTAATGTTGTTCATGCTGTGAAGCAAATATAAACATGTCTTTCTTTATTTACTATGTATTAAGGGATGGGAAGCATGCATCAAATTGATTCCATGTAGATGTCTCTGGATGAGAAAGAGTTAGTACCTGGGAAGCTTCCCAGCAGGGAAAATAAACTGCATTTGTCCACAGATGAGAGAGGTGCCAATATAATTGATTATAATAGTGAATTTACTGTTCATGCCGTGTGCTCTCCTGCAAGTGATTACATATTTTTATAAGCCATATCTATTGATTTTCCCCTACTGACTGCTGCCTGATCTGCATCATTGTTTATTTAGAAAGTTGTGCCTTAATGAGCAGCCCAGGGAATGCAGTTTGCTGTGGAACATAAAACAACTTGAATACTGTGATCCAATTCTAAACTATTCTAATACAATAGAATTAAGGCAATAGCTGTCTTTGATAGAAATTGATTTTCTACTACCTGAAATTAGAACTTTTTGGAAGGATAATAACTTCAATTTCTCTCAAGAAAACCAGAATCATGGGGAAACCACCAATCAGATGCTTATCTGATTACAAAATGCAATTTGTTTTGGTAGAGTATGTTTTTTAGGATAGCTAAACAGCTAAAAGCATTTATTTTAAAGTTCAATACATGCTGCCTAGGTTTCTATATAGGATGTTCATTGCTCGGTTTTTTAACTGCACTTTGCTTGTATCAATAGAAACTTTTATGTACAGCTTGTGGGAAAGGATTGCAAATGGGGTCCACAATCAGTACAAATACTGAGTTCTACTCAGAAATAGGTTTAGCATCACCCTCTTAGATGCTGTCAACATGTTCTTACTTTTTTCATAAAGCTGTTAAAGACAGAAGCAAGCTTTTGGGTTTGCGCTCTTTAAAATTAACATACCTTAAATGATAAGGGGACTTTAATGTTGCCTCAAAATATTACTTTTCTAAAATGTATGTAGCGCTACACCCACAGGGGCTACTTGGCTTTACGTGTTCTCCCGTACAGCCTTGACCCTGTGAACTTTCCAGCCCATCTGACACTCTAGATTGTGACATGGATGGTGTATACCTCTTTAAATGAGACACAGACACAATGCAAACTGAATTCAACCTTCACAGTTTTACTTACTCAGAAGAGGAAGGTATATGAGACCATAGTTAGCCAAATCCTGGAAAAGGCAGCCCAAAACTCTGTTGAATTAACTCTCAATAAGACTGTTAGGTACATGTAGCGACAACAAATGAATACCAATAGCACTCAAAGCAACAAAGCAATAACAGACATTTAGCCACGTAATATTCAAAGGAACGTTAGCTGATTATGCTACTACTAAAGGGGGGAGAGAAGGCTGGCCTGGCTATGTAGAAACCAGTCACGTTACCCTTTAAAGGCAAAACGAATAGTCATCCAAATGTAGGGCCTTGGATTTATCTTCACCGGCAGTGTTGGAGCACAGACAAGAACAAACAACCCTCAAAGTGTAACAAGGGGGGGGGGGGGTCAGTAATCAGGAAAGGGATGCTTGGTGTATCAAAGTGATAGATCCTCTTGGTGAACCGGATTATGATGTCTGTATGCAGTATCCAGATGTGATTTGCTATTAGCAGGCAAAGGAGGATTTGGGCTTATGCCCGCTCACCAGATCCTGACGACAACAGGCGGATACTCTAGAAGCGATGCAAGTCTGTTCCCCTTTCAGCGGAAGGAAGAGCAACCTGTGTTGTGTCTCTGCTGTACAGTGATAATGCAGGGGATCTCTCATGTGATGGTGCATGTACGATCCTTGTGAGCAGACTAACGGCGTAAAAGTACAAGTGCTCGATCAAAAAGTGACTTGAGTAGAAGTGGAAGTGCTCGATCAAAAAGTGACTTGAGTAGAAGTACTAAAGTATTCAACATTTTTTGTACTTAAGTATTGCAAGTAGTTTTTTTTTTAATTTTGCTACTCAAGTACTGAAAGTAAAAGTACCAGTAGTTTTGAAAAAAAAAATTGCTACACAAGTACTGAAAGTAAAAGTAAAAGTACTGTGTTATGTAGTTATTAAAGAAAGAAGTCAAAAGTTTGAGCATCATATTGTTTTTTATTATCTCAAATGCAGCTTTTATTTATACATACAGTAGCATTTATTTTCTTATGCGCTGATAATACACGTTTTGAGCTTCATGAAACCTGCCATCTACTGTTCTGGCAGTAATTTTATAATAGTAACGAGTAACTATGCAGCACAAAAAAAAATATCGGAGTAGTAGTATTGAAATCATCGAAAAAATGTAGTGAAGTAAAAGTGGAAGTAGGAGAAAAAAATTCTACTCTAGGAAAGTACAGATACCGCCTTTCGGTACTTAAGTACAGTAGTGGAGTAGTTCTACTTAGTTACTATACATCTCTGAGCTTGGCATCCAGGACAGTAGCAGGACTATCAGGATCGCAGCGGTCGCGGTTGCGACCGGGCCCTGGAGTTCCGCTACCTGAGGGGGGGCCCGCCAGCCCCTGTTTTCTTACAGCGGCCGCGGCGTGAGGGGGCCCGTCCGTCCGCCTGATGACTGTTCGCTAGTGGTGGCTGAGTGAGTGAGAGACTAGGCTGGATGCCGCCTTCCCCGATCGTTGTGCGGGGGGGGGGAGGAGAGGTACAGGCATGTCATGTGTGCAGTCAGCGTACTGTAAAGCAATCTACGAGTACCTGCATTCTGTGCATCCTGCTGCTGTGCTGCCTGCACCGCCCTCAGCCCTGCCGATCCTCCAATCCGAGAGATGGCTGATGCAGTGAGGAAGCCACTAAAAGTCAGCTGACCAGCTGACACCAATAGAGTGCAGGGGGAGGAGGAGTTCTCCCCTCTGCCACACGAGTGTGAAGGGATCAATGCTGTGTCTGCCTGAGCCTGAGTGACTGACTGCTGATCGTAAGTGAACTTCAACTTGCCTTCCCAAACTCCACCCTTGCTGGCTTACTGGCTTGCTGCCTCTTAATGATCCCATCCCATGCCTGGCACAGAACAGATCTCATCCTCTACAACAGAGCTTTTGGGGGTGTAGGGATGAGATCTGCGGTGGTGGGGGGATGGGATCAGTAAGACAGAGGTAGTGGTGACACCACATCCCACCCCTCCTCCACCCCCCCACCATTGCCCCCACTGATCCCTCTCTACCATCAACCCTTCACCACTGCCATTGATCCCACCCCCTCCAATCCATCACCCCCTCTCATAACCGCCATTGATCCCACCCCAATATCCACCCACCCCCCTCACCATCGCCGCCACTAATCTCACCCCCCCTTCACCACCATCACCACCTCTGATCCCACACCCCTCCCCACCACCGCCGCCCCTGATCCCACACCCCTCAACACCATTACCGCCCCTGATCCCACACCCCTCCCCACCACCATTACCACCCCCGATCCCACACCCCTCCCCACCACCATTACCGTGCCCGATCCCACACCCCTCCCCACCACCGTTACCGCCCCCGATCTCACACCTCTCCCCACCACCATTACCGTCCCCGATCCCACACCCCTCCCCACCACCATTACCGCCCCAAATCCCACACCCCTCAACACCATTACCGCCCTTGATCCCACACCCCTCCCCACCACCATTACCGCCCCCGATCCCACACCCCTCCCCACCACCATTACCGCCCCCGATCCCACACCCCTCCCCACCACCATTACCGCCCCCGATCCCACACCCCTCCCCACCACCATTACCGTCCCCGATCCCACACCCCTCCCCACCACCATTACCGCCCCCGATCCCACACCCCTCCCCACCACCATTACCGCCCCCGATCCCACACCCCTCCCCACCACCATTACCGTCCCCGATCCCACACCTCTCCCCACCACCATTACCGCCCCTGATCCCACACCCCTCCCCACCACCATTACCGCCCCTGATCCCACACCCCTCACCACCATTACCATTCCCTTTTCCCACACCCCTCCCCACCACCATTACCGCCCCTGATCCCACACCCCTCACCACCACTACCGTCCCCGATCCCACACCCCTCCCCACCACCATTACTGCCCCTGATCCCACACCCCTCACCACCACCATTACTGCCCCTGATACCTCACCCCTCACCACCATTACCGCCCCTGATCCCACACCCCTCCCCACCACCATTACTGCCCCTGATCCCACACCCCTCCCCACCATTACCGCCCCTGATCCCACACCCCTCACCAGAAACCAGAAACAGAAATGTTTTACTTTGTTATATTGCAAAAAAAATAGGGTCAAAAACATGCTTTTTCGGGGGGGGCCCTTCATGATTTCTTGCACCGGGGCCCTGAGAAATCTAGTTACGCCTCTGATCCAGGAAGTGACGTCATGGCCCTCGGACGTACAGACGATCGGAGCTTCGGCAGCCTATGGACCAGGACGGCCTCCTGCCAACACACAGGAGACCTCCGTTCCTTAGCACAGGCTGTGTCCGGTACCAGAGGGACCCCCTAGATGCCTGATACGCAGGACTATCCTATCTATTATTCACGCCTGTTTACACGCTACTCTTTTGAGTAACATTGTTTTTACCTTGCATTAAAGTGTTTTTATACTACACTTAGATTGGCGCTTGTGGTTCTCTCCCCTTGTGTTTTGATGACAGAGCCACTTCTCTCTTCACTGCCAGCAGCCATCTCAGTGTACAGATCCCTCATTGGAACTTTAATTGAATTTTCCTGCCCTCTCCATCCCAGTAAGGACTGCCTGAGCATTACTGGCTATCTGTTTGCGCCAATACCTCCTTGTTGTTTTAACAGTTCAGTGATGACTGCACAGGGGACTACAATTCCCACAATGCTCCCCTCTGGGCTCAGGGATGTGATGCAGATAATCTAAGTCTGGCACCAGAGGGGAGCAGTCCGTAGAGGTGAAGATTAAGTCTTCTACATCAGATAATCGTAGTCCACTCCCGGCTACATTTAAATATAATTAAAGTCAAAACTTTTTATTCTTTATTCATTCTAGATAGAGAAAGGGAGGGGCATAATCCCTGTAAATTGTATTCTTGCCATCTGTGTCTCATTTGGGAAGTTTCTCTTCATTTCCTGCTGTTTGATGGTCTAAAACGGGAAGGGAGAGGAAAGCCCCATCAGGATCACCAGAAGTAGTGTCCCTATTGGAAAGGTTCCTCTCTATTCCTTTCCTGGTGACAACTCAAAACCTGGGTTTTTCTTTCACTTTCAATGATAATAATAGGCAGGATATATAGAGAGGTAGAATAAAATCCTGACTTGAGTTCTAATCCCTCTGCACTGAAAACTGAAAAAAATGCCTTTAGTTATACTTTAACATAAAGCAGGGGAGTGCAGCCACTGGTGCCCTCTCTTGTGGCCTACCACCTCCTGCGCTGGGATGATGGGTCGGCAAGCCCAGATCACGGGTTCTTGACCTGCCATTCCAGAGTGAAGAATGGAGCCAGCGGTAAAGTAAGATTGTGGCTGCAGTAGAGAGCAGAGGCAGTGCTACCTGTATAGCGCCAGCATACACAAGTAGATTTATATCAAATGCACTCTGCCTCCTGGAGCAGCAGCTGAAAGCAATACCCACCCTGGAGGAATGCCAGCAGTACCTGCCATCATACCTGCCCTGGGGGACAGCCAGCAGTACCTCCCAGCCATACTCGCCCTGGGGGACAGCCAGCAATGCCTGCCAGCCATATTTGCCCTGGGGGACAGATAGCAGTACCTGACAGCGATACCCACCCTGGGGGACAGCCAACAAAACCTGTCAGCCATACCCACCCTGGGGGACAGCCAGCAGTACCTGCCATAAATACTAACCCTGGGGGACAGCCAGCAGTACCTGCCAGCCATACCCACCCTGGTGTACAGCCAGCAGCAGCTGTCAGCCATGCCCACCCTGGAGGACAGCTAGCAGCAGCCAGAAGCCAAACCCATCCTGGGGGACAGCCAGCAGTAGGCAGAAGCCATGCCCTCCTTTGGGGACAGCCAGCAGCAGCCTCCAACCATAACCGCCTGGGGGACAGCAGCAGCCACCAGCCATACCCACCTGTGAGACAGCAGCAGCTGCCAGCAATACCTGCGCTGGGGGTAAGCAGCAGCTGCCAGTCATACCCACCTGAGGGACAGCAGCAGCCCCAGCCATACCCACCCTGGGTGATAGCCAGCAGCAGCCACCAGCCTTAACCGCCTGGAGGACAGCAGCAGCCACCAGCCATACCAGCCTGGGGGGGGGGGGGGCAACAGCAGCAGCTTGTAGCCAAACATGTACTGGGGAAAGCAGCAGCCACCAGCCATACTCACCTGGGGGACAGCAGCAATCACCAGCCATACCCACCCTGGGGAACAGCAGCAGCAGCCGCCAGCCATACCCACCTGAGATACAGCAGCAACCACTAGCCATTCCTGCCTGGGGGACAGCAACAGCCAGCCAAACACGCCTGGGAGACAGCAAGACAGCAGAAGCCACCAGACTTACCCGCCTGGGGGACAGCAACCAGCGATACCTGCAGGAATCCTGAGAAAGAAGTGAAGATTTAGGTCAGTTTTTAATTTAAATCAAACAGCAACGGGCACATATGTTCTCTACTCTGGTACACTAGCTACACTGGGCTGCTTTTAAACTGATTTGCAGGTGCAGTGCAGTGCACCTGAGGGTTATCAGAGACTTCTGTTATTACCCGCAGGTTTTGTGCGCTTTCAGAAAGTGCATAACACCCTCAGGATATAATAAAATTCTATGGCAAAGTGCCGCTAATGCACAGAAAAGTCACAGGTGCACTGCACTGCACCCGTGGTGTGCGTAAACCATAGTGCATCAGTGTGAATGCAGTCTTAGGCCCTTTCATGTGATCACTTTGATCGGGTTCGCCTGTCTGTTTTTTCAGGCGGATCCAATCGGACCCTCCATTCACCTCTATGGAACGGCAGATGTAAATGGATTTGTGTTCATTTACACCCACCAACCCTCAATCCAATCTGCTAAAAAAAAACAGAAGGGGATCCATCCCCTTCTTTCTAGGGGAATTGGAGGGCCCACAGAATAGAGTGGGCTGTGTCTGCTCTGCATATGCAGAGTGGACACGTACCTGTGATCTGCCCGTTCCACTCATTATGGCCCACGACCGGGTTACCAAGTCGCTTAAGTGGCCCCCGATCTTCAAAAGGTTGGGCACCCCTGATTTAAAGTGTATGTCTGGGCAAAATTAAAATAACATGTAATATATATCTGTAGTATATGCCCATTTCCTTATATTTTGTCTCTAATATATATATACTGAACAAAATTATAAAGGCAACACTTTTGTTTTTGTCCCCATTTTTCATGAGCTGAACTCAAAGATCTAAGACTTTTTCTATGTACACAAAAGGCCTATTTCTCTCAAATATTGTTCAAAAATCGGCCTAAATCTGTGTTAGTGAGCACTGCCGAGATAATACATTCACCTCACAGGTGTGGCATATCAGGATGCTGATTAGACATCATGATTATTGCACAGGTGTGCCTTAGGCTGGCCACAATAAATGGCCACTCGAAAATGTGCAGTTTTTTTATCACACAGTACAATGCTGCAGATGTCGCAAGTTTTGAGGGAGCGTGCAATAGGCATGCTGACTGCAGGAATGTCCACCAGAGCTGTTGCCCGTGAATTGATTGTTCATTACTCTACCATAAGCCATGTCCAAAGGAGCCCACGCCATTTTCAGCATCACCCAGTATGGCCGGTATCCAGGACTGCCTTCACCATTATACAGGACCCGCCACACAGGACCCAGATGTGACTATCCTTCATCTTGCATCTTCCATCAGATCCACTGTGGGGACTGTCCTTTTACACCATGTATGCTGTCTTATTGGAATACCTGTTTTTAAAATGTAAGTTACTACATTAAATTATACAGCTGTTCATCTACCTTTATGACTTGGCGCCCTTGTTCCTTTTCATCTCCAAAGGCTGTTTAGAGAATTTGGCAGTACATCCAACCTGCCTCACAACCGCAGACCAAGTGTAACCACACCAGCCCAGGACCTCTACATCCAGCAGCTTCACCTCTAATTTCGTCTGAGACCAGCCAGATAGCCTTTAAACCTTCCTATTGCATTTTTGTAGTTGTATTCTACTGATCTCCAGCACCCGAAAGTTTTTGCATGCCTTTTCTGAATGAACAAGTGACATCTATTTAATGTATGATATTTTTCGACTGTAACTAGGATGTGATTCTGCTGGGGAAGCAGCAATGGTGAAAATTAACACTAAAACTTTCCCAAGAACCTACGTTCCACTCAACTAAAGCCTAGTTGCCTTAGCTCAGGTCTAATAATGAGGACACCGTGCCTGGCATCCAAAGATTGCTAATGCCTTTCCTAAATGCACAGGTGATTTCTATTTGAAATGTAAACTTTTAAAACTGCATAATATTAAATGAAATGTAATGCTTTAGAGAGCAGTGGCAAACCATATTTATCTCAAGCTTGTACTGTGCATATTTTTAACCAGCCGGTACCTATATAGCTACTGTATTACATAGCTATTTTCTGAATACCATTTCAAATTTTATTTTGATATAACATATTCCACAGTATAACAGGTATGAGTTTGCTGTCATCTGGAATAACAGTAATCATTCTAACAGAAACATTTTCTTTAAACAATATGATCCTTTATATAATATTTATTCATTTTGAGGCTGGCAAGTTTCCCAGTCCAGATAATGCACACAGGTAGTCTTTCAATGAATGGTAAAATGACACAATAAGAACATAAGTATTTCAAAACAAAAAGAAGATCATAGTTCATTTTACATTTTGTTCTGTAGAAATATTAGTTTTCTTTTTGATTGGACTAAAAAAAAAAAAAGTATATGCTGTATATACACACACACATATACACTTTTGTGTCAAAAGGACTATGTGGCCTAATTTCTCTGATTGTTCAAGTCATATCTATACTATATACAGGACAAACTACAAAACTGAGCTAGATAGCATTAGTGTATATAAATACACATCAGAAAAAGAGGTAATGACTGGCGCCCCACCACCACTTCTTGAAGCTTTGACACCATGTCCTCTGAAATTTCAGATGGCTAAAAAGTGACACATCAGCATGGTAAGGAACATTCAAATGTTAAATATCTTATTGTTAGCTGTTGTGTTAATCCTCCATGCTTTCTTCCTCCAATCCTCCTTTCATCCTCCATGACACCATGTCCTCTGAAATTTCAGATGGTTAAAAAGTGGCACATCAGCATGGTAAGGAACATTCAAATGTTAAATATCTTATTGTTAGCTGTTGTGTTAATCCTCCATGCTTTCTTCCTCCAATCCTCCTTTCATCCTCCATGACACCATGTCCTCTGAAATTTCAGATGGCTAAAAAGTGACACATCAGCATGGTAAGGAACATTCAAATGTTAAATATCTTATTGTTAGCTGTTGTGTTAATCCTCCATGCTTTCTTCCTCCAATCCTCCTTTCATCCTCCATGACACCATGTCCTCTGAAATTTCAGATGGTTAAAAAGTGGTACATCAGCATGGTAATGAAAACTCAAATGTTAAATATCTTATTGTTAGCTGTTGTGGTAATCCTCCATGCTTTCATCCTCCAATCCTCCTTTCATCCTCCATGACACCATGTCCTCTGAAATTTCAGATGGTTAAAAAGTGGCACATCAGCATGGTAATGAAAATTCAAATGTTAAATATCTTATTGTTAGCTGTTGTGGTAATCCTCCACATGTCCATTGTCCTAATAAGGATGTATTAAAATAATATGGTTATCTATTAATATTTTCAATATATCTCTACGTTAGCTTTTTTCTGTCCTAAACACCTTGTGGCAGTAACTATTCATAATGATTTCCCTATTGATTTACTCAGAATGATTTCCCCATTGATTTATTTTCTATTTAATCGACCTCAGTAAATTACATCCAACAATAACCAGGCTTTTTTTTTTCCACCTAAACAAAGGCTTAGGACCTAATGCAAGTAAAAATAATTTTCTCATCTCATCTCGGGAGTGGAAGCTCAGCTTTAACCACTTAAGCCCCGGTAAATTTTACCCCCTTCCTGACCAGGGCCTATTTTGCGATTCGGCACTGTGTGAATTTAACGGACAATTGCGCAGTTGTGCGACGCTGTACCTAAACGAATTTGACGTCCTTTTTTTCCCACAAACAGAGCTTTCTTTTGGTGGTATTTGATCACCTGTGCGATGTTTTGATCATGCGCTATAAACAAAAAAAGAGTGTCAATTTTGCAAAAATAACAATATTTTTCACATTTTTTATATGAAATTCCCCAAAAAAAAAAGTAACAATCAAAATTTTTTAACATTTTAGGCCAATTTGTTTTATGCTACCTATGTTTGGTTAAAAAAAAATCACAAAAAGCGTATTTTGATTGGTTTGCGCAAAAGTTATTGCGTTTACTAACTAAGGGAAAGATTTTTGTCATTTTTGTTGTTTTTTTTTAACGAGTAATGGCGGCAATCTGCGATTTTTTTTTTGCAGGACTGCGACATTGCGGCAGACAGATTGGACCCTTGACTGACATTTTTGACACTTTTGGGGTTACCAGTGACATTACTACAGTAATCAGTGCTATACATATGCACTGTTACTGTAAAAATGACACTGGCAGGAAGGAGTTAACTTTATTTGAGAGGGAGGGGTTAAATGTGCCCCTAGGGGCGTGATTCTTACTGTGATTGGATGCGGCTACTGGTGTAAGAACAGAGATCAACGGTCCTTCATAGTAGAACCGTGTGATTTCCATTCTTATACAGGGGAGAATGACAGGCGGCTGTGTTTACATTAGCCGCCTGCCTTTCTCCCGCTCTAACGGACGATCATGAGTGCCCGGCGGACATCGGGTCCGCCGGGCACACATGCGGGGGGCCCGTGAGTGAGCGGGAGCGCGCCTCCGGTGGCGCGCGCTCGCTCCCTAGAACCTCACAGGCTAGCAACGTAGACCTACGTCGCTTTGCCTGTGAGGGGCTGACTGCCGACGTAAATCGTCGTTAGGCAGTCGGCAAGTGGTTAAAGAAGCTAGGGCCAAAACTGAAATCTAACCACTTCATTATGTTTCCTGGTGTTCGGAAGCTCATTGCATGTTGAGATGGCTTATGTTTATTTTTTAAGTATCAGCTTGGATTAAGATGGATACAAGCATAAGAAAATGTTTGTTTAGATCAGAAAAATGTTCATATTTATGTAGGTCCCTTATGTTCCTTGGGTAAATCTTCTAGAGAGAAGTATTAAATGGATGTATATATTATTCTTGTCAATTGCTGCAGTCCATTTCAAATTTGTACATCTCTCTGGAGTTCTTATGGCAGCCATAAGTTTCCATCACAGGTTTCTCACTAGACAATGTCATGTGCACGATAAAAAAGTGTATTTTGTTTTGTTTCAATTCGTTAATCTAGTTATTTAGTTGTGTTAACTTCGTATTCGGGATTTGTATTCGGAACTCGTTTTATGTCAAAACCGTAGAATCGGTCAATTTTGAATCGGTAAATTTTGAATTGGTCGAATCGAAAACGTTAGATTTTTTTTTTTCCGATTCAAATGGGAAAGTGAACAAACAAAGAAAAAAATCTTCATCAAATGATTACATTGACTCTTTAAATTACCTTTGGCTTAACAAAAACAGCATTATTATGAAATGTTACTCTAATAACATACACAGTCTTTGATTTCGGAAATGTGTTTACAGTTAGAATTCGACTGGAGTTCGATGTAAAATTTGATTTTTCAATTCAAATTTTGGGAATTTAGCAATTCGGATTAATTTCGTTTTGTCATTTGAAGCATTCGGTAAATTTTGTTTATACTGTAATTCGGGTATTCTGAGGAATTCGACTCTCTGAATAATACAAAATTCCTCCAAATATTTATTTGGAATGAAACTAACCACACGTGTCTATTTCTCACAGGGTTTATGAGGGGAATATATTTTAAAAAAACACAGATTGGGTGGAGACATTTGCCATTTTCTTTTTATTTCCTAACCTGAGATTGGCAGCATATACATATTTCCTTTTCACTGGAGAGGGGCTTTAACCACTTCCATACTGCGTCATTGAAAAATGACGGCGGCAGGAAGTGCTCCTCGGGGGTACGCAGCGCGGCGATCAGGGATGAGGCTTGTCCCTCGGACTGAGTCCATCCCCGATCAAGGTAAACAGCCAATAAAATTGGCTGTTTACCACGTGATCGGCTGTGTCAATCACAGCCGATCAAATGAGCGGCTCCAGCGCGAGCCGCTCGTTCTCTCCTCAATGCGCGCCCCCTGGGGGCGTGCAGCGCGGCGATCGGGGATGAGGCTTGTCCCTCGGACAGAGCCCATCCCCGATCTAGTTAAAGAGCCAATGAAATTGGCTTTTTACCAAGTGACCGGCTGTCAATCACAGCCAGTCACAGAATGTCAACAGAGAACACGTTAACTAGCTGTCACCGTGTTCTCCTCCTCACACACTGATCCTGTGTGAGGAGGAGATTGTGGTAACAGCTAGTTACCGATTACAGTGCACCCAAAAACACACTGATTGCCCCCCCCCAATAAAGAGGACCTGTCACTAGCCCATCAAAGTACCTGTCACTACCCCATAAAAGTACCTGTCACCAGCCCATCAGAGTATCCGAGTACCTGTCACCAGCCCATCAGGTACTCTGATGACAGGTACTCGGGTACTCTGATGGGCTGGTGACAGGTACTCGGGTACTCTGATGGGCTGGTGACAGGTACTCGGGTACTCTGATGACAGGTACTTGGGTACTCTGATGACAGGTACTCGGGTACTCTGATGACAGGTTCTCGGGTACCTGACATCGGAATACCCGAGTACCTGTCATCGGAGTACACGAGTACCTGTCATCGGAGTACCCAAGTACCTGTCACCAGCCCATCAGGTACTCTGATGACAGGTACTCGGGGTACTCTAATGGGCTGGTGACAGGTACTCGGGTACTCTGATGACAGGTATTCGGGTACTCTAATGGGCTGGTGACAGGTACTCGGGTACTCTAATGGGCTGGAGACAGGTACTCGGGTACTCTGATGACAGGTACTCGGGTACTCTGATGACAGGTATTCGGGTACTCTGATGACAGGTATTCGGGTACTCTGATGACAGGTATTCGGGTACTTTGAGTATCTGCCATCAGAGTACCCGAGTATCTGTCATCAGAGTACCCGAGTATCTGTCTCCAGTCCAGAGTGCCCGAGTACCTATCTGCGCCCCATCAGATTACCAGAGTACCTGTCTCTAGCCCATCAGAATACCCAAGTACCTCTCTGAAGCTCATCAGAGTAACCGAGTACCTTTCTGAAGCCAATCAGTGTACCTGAGTACCTATCTGCAGCCCATGCCTCCTAGATTATGTGTTGGGGTGTTTGCTTTGCAAAATGGGATCATTTTGTGGGGGTTTCCATTGTCCTGGGGTTCTAGGGCCTTCAAAAGTGTGATTGGTTGTAATGAAACTTGTATGTGTAATTTATGCTCCTACAACATCTGACGGTGTTCCTTGCATGTTGGGCCTCTGTATGTGGCTATGCTGTGACAAAGTCCCACATATGTGGTATCGCTATACTCAGGAGGAGTAGTAGAATGTATTTTGGGGTGTCATTTTTGCTATGTACATGCTATGTGTTAGAAATATCCTATAAATTGACAACTTTGTTTGTGAAAAAAAAAATGCGTTTTCATTTTCTTTCCACATATTCCAAAAACGTGTTGAAAAAAATGACATGTTCAAAAGACTCATTATGCCTCATAGAATATACATTGGTGTGTTTGCTTTCCAAAATGGGGTAATTTTGTGGGTAATTGCATTGTCCTGGTGTTCAAAAGTGTGATAGGTCATTAGGAAATTATATGTGTAATTTATGCTCCTAGAACACCTGACGGTGCTCCCTGTATGTTGGGCCTCTTTATGTGGCCAGGCTGTGTAAAAGTCTCACACATGTGGTATCGCCATACTCAGGAGGAGTAGCAGAATGTATCTTGGGGTGTAATTGCAAGTATGCATATACTGTGTGTGAGAAATAAATGACAATTTTGTGTAAAACAAATAAATATTTCTTCATTTTCCCAAGAATTGTGGGAAAAATTACAACTTCAAAAAACTCACCATGCCTCTTACTAAATACCCTGGAATGTGTACTTTCCAAAAAGGGGTCATTTGGGGGGTATTTGTACTGTCCTGACATTTCAGGGCCTCAAGAAATGAGATAGGCCGTCGGTACATCAGGTGTGATCAATTTTCAATGATTGGCACCATAGTTTGTAGACTCTATAACTTTCACACAGAATAAATTGGGTTATTTTTTTACCAAAGATATATAGAAGTATAAATTGTGGCCCAAATTTATGAAAAAAAAATTACTTATTTGCAAAATTTTATAATAGAAACTAAAACAAAATGTGTTTTCTTCAAAATTTTCGCTTTTTTTTTACTTATATCACAAAAAATAAAAAACCCAGTGGTGATTAAATACTACCAAAAGAAAGCTATAATTGTGTGAAAAAAATGATAAAAAATTTGATTGGGTACAGCATTGCATGACTGAATAATTATCATTCAAAGTGTGAGAGCGCCAAAAGCTGAAAATTGGTCTGGGCAGGAAGGGGGTGTAACTGCTCTGTATGGAAGTGGTTAAACTATCCAGATATTACAAACAAAATACCTAGTATTATGAGCTAAGTCTTGAAATATGAAGGTCAGCATGCATCCCAGCTACATGCCTATTAGAGTAGGAGTTTAGAGTGAATTCCCTTGCATTAATGTATACAAAGAGAACACATACCCAGAGAAAACAGAATATTAGTCCTGTTTAAGGATTCTCCTCTAATAAATGAACCTGACCTATACATAACAAAGAAGCAGATGGCCAGAGTAAGTGGAGCTACATCTAAATGTGTTTTTAAGGAACACAAAATTAAAAAGAAGACTAGAAAAGCAGCTAGCACAGCAGCACATAATACAACTTTTGCATCTAATACATATAGGGTTACTGAAAATATTACCATCTGACCTAAAATCAGAACATATTAACAGATTGTAAAGCACCAATCCAATGTTTTTATGGCTAGTGGCACAAAGTCCACAGTGTAGCATTGCCAGGATCACAAATTTCCCTATGCCAGTTACTCAGCTGAGGCACAAAATGTAATTGTATCCTGCAGTATGACTTTGAGCAGACATGTTATCAGATCACCTCCAATTTAAATATTGTGTATTTGCCTGATGTGCATTGGGATGACAATAGCAGCTATTGAATGTTTTAGAATTGATGGTGCTCAGCAGTAAACCAATTCTAAAAATGTCAATAAAAATAAAATAAAGGAGAATTGTGCCTCTAAGCTACAGAGTAAACAACCGTGTGGATCTTTTTGCAGTAATGAATCATGACTATGTGCTTCTCCTACTTTGTGTTTCTACTTCTACAAGACTCATTTAAACTAAAGCTACTCAGTTAAATACAGTAACAATTAAAGTGTAACCCACTTTTGTTGAAATTACAAAAAAAAACAATGCTTTTCAGTTATATTAATTGCCAAGATTTTATTGCAGTTTTACCCGCTGCTGTTCTGGTAAAACTGACTTATGTTTTGCAGATGCTTATGACTTCCTGAGTGTAATGTAAGAGGGTCTACTTGCAATAATAACATGATTATGCAAACAGACCCAGTAAAACCATTGGCAAAAAAGATAAGTTAACCAAAATCACGAAATTTAAGATAATTAATTCAAACCCACCTTTTGGCCAAAAGGTTTGAGTTTATATTCTGATAGAGTGCGTTGGAGCCTCTTTTTAGGTTTTATCATCATTTGTGTCCCTGTTTTCTGAGATTTAAGAGATTCAGGACACAGAACACATTTTAAGTAGAGCAAGGAAGGGTTAGAACTTCTGACAGTGTTTTAATTGCTGTCCGTGCTTTCTTGTCTTATTAACCTTCAGCTACACCCCCCCAACAAACATTTTTAGTATGGGTATTGTAGGGATAGGAAGTGAAGGACAATCTCCCCATTTGGCTATAGACAGAAAAAAAGCTTTAATTTACTTCCCTGAATGAATCATACTTACACATTTGTGTGACAGATCATTTATCTTAAGTGTTAAGGGATAATTTACCTCTGAAAAACTCTTCATGTTTTTGAACCATATTAGAATACATACTAAATTGATATGACATTTAAGAGCCCAATGTACACAGGGTATTTCAGGATTATGAAAATGATATCATACAATGTATGAATATGTTTGATGACTTAAGCCTAGGCCTTCACCTGGAAAAAAGTTTATTAAACAGAAAAAGTGCACCAAAAATGGAATACCTGTCAATGTTTCCAATGAGCCATACTTATTGATGCACTATTCCACATTTGTGTAGAAATTGTGTTCTCTATATAACAGCTCAGTTCAGATATTTGGGATAGTTTTGCTATCAGTGTGTGCCATCATCATCCTTTTCCTTTTATTTTATAATCTACAATTTTTAACACGAATGTCTCAATAGAAAATGTATACTGTATACTGTATACATATATATTATCCATATTTCCTTTATGGATCACTGCCTTGCTGTGGTGAAGGGGCTTATATAATTCAGTGAAGCTATGAGCTATGCCGTGTAGGCCCAGCCAAGACGGACAGGTCACATCGGAGAATTCTGACAAAACGTGATGAACTGGAGAAGGAAAGGGCAACCCACTTCAGTATCCTTGCCAAAAAAACCTCATGAATAGAAACAAAAGGCTAACAGATATGACACCGGAATATGAATCCCCCAGATAGGACAGTGTCCAATGTGCTACTGGGGAAGAGCAGAGAGCAATTTCATGTAGCTCGAGAACTAATGAAATGGCTCAGCCAAAGCCACAAGGACTCTCAGCTGTGGTTGGTAGGAGTGAAAGATAAGTCTGATGCTGTAAAGAAGAATACTACATAGGAACCTGGAATGTAAGATCAATTAATCAGGGTAAGCTGGATGTAGTCAAACAGGAGATGGCAAGATTAAACATCAAAATCTTGGGAATTAGTGAACTAAAATAGACTGAAATGGGCAAATTCCACTCAGATGACAACTTTATTTACTACTGTGGACAAGAACCTCCCAGAAGATATGGTGTAGCCCTCATAGCCAACAAAAGAGTGAGGAAAGCAGTACTGGGGTACAATCCCAAAAACGATAGGATGATCTCAGTCCGTATCCAAGGCAAACCACTCAACATCACAAAAATCCAAGTTTATGCACCAACCTATGAAGATCTACAACACCTTTTAGAAATAACTCCAAAAAAAGTTATCCTTCACATAATGGGAGATTGGAATGCTAAAGTAGGAAGTCAAAGCACATCCAGAATCACAGGTAAATATGGCCTTGGAGTACAAAATGAAGCAGAACAAAGGCTAATAGAGTTTTTGTCAAGAGAACACACTGGAAATAACAAACAACCAAAAAGGTGACTCTACACATGGACATCACTGGAATGTCAATACAGAAATCAGATCGATTATATTCCCCACAGCCGAAGTTGGAGAAGCTCTATACAGCCAGTCAACACAAGACCTTAAGCTGACTGTGGCTCAAACCATGAGCTTCTTATGCCAAAATTCAGGCTAAAATTGAAGAAAGTGGGAAACACCACTTGACATTTCAGATATGATCTAAATCAGATATCTTGTGAATATTAAGTGGAGATGATAAACATTTTTAAGGGATTTGATCTAATAGACAGAGTGCCTGCGGAACTATGGAAGGAAGTGTGTAACATTGTACAAGACAGAGCAATGAAAACCAAAAAGAAGAAATGCAAGCAAAGCAGCTATCTAAGGCCATACAAATAAAGAAGGAAGGCAAAAGGCAATGGGGCAAAGGGGAAATCTACCCAACTGAATGCAGACTTCCAGATGATAGTAAGAAGAGACAAAAATACTTTCTTAAACAATCAATGCAAAGAATTAGAGGAAAACAACAGAATAGGAAAGCTTTTCAAGAAAATTGGAGATATTAGGTAAAAAAGATGGGCACAGTAATAGACAAAAATGGCAAGGACCTGACAGAAACAGAAGAGATAAAAAAGAGATGGCAATAATTCACAGAAGAACTATAAAAGAAAGATCTAAATGTCCCATTTAACCATGATGATGCAGTCACTGACCTTGAACCGGATATCCTGGAGAGTGAAGTCAAGTGGGCCTTAGAAAGCATTGCTAATAACAAAGCTAGCAGAAGTGATGGTATCCCAGCTGAGTTATTTAACCACTTACCCACTGGGCACTTAAATCCCCTTCCTAACCAGACCAATTTTCAGCATTCAGTGCTCTCACATTTTGAATGACAATTACTCAGTCATGCAACACTGTACCCATCTGAAATTTTCGTCCTTTTTTCACACAAACAGATCTTTCTTTTGGTGGTATTTAATCATAATTGGGTTTTTTAGTTTTTGCGCTATAAATGAAAAAGGACCGAAAATTTTGTAAAAAAAATGCAATTTTCTTCATTTCGGTTTTACATTTTGCAAATTTAGTCATTTTTCTTCATAAGTTTTGGCCAAAATTTATACTGCTACATATCTTTAGTAAAAATAACCCAAATAAGTATACATTTTTTGGTCTTTGTGAAGGCTATAGAGTCTACAAGCTATGGTACCAATCATTGAAAATTGATCACACCTGATGTACTGATGGCCTATCTCATTTCTTGAGACCCTAACACGTCAGGACAGTACAAATACCCCCCAAATGACCCCTTTTTGGAAAGTAGACATTCCAGGGTATTTAGAAAGAGGCATGGCGAGTTTTTTGAAGTTGTAATTTTTTCCCACAATTCTTTGCAAAATGAAGATTTTTAAAAAAAATTATTTTTCACAAAATGGTCATATTACGAAGGTATTTCTCACACACTGTACAGGCATACTTGCAACTACACCCCGAAATTCATTCTGCTACTCCTCCTGAGTATGGCGATACCACATGTGTGAGACTTTTCCATAGCCTGACCACATACAGAGGCCCAACATCCAAGTAGCACCGTCAGGCGTTCTAGAAGCAAAAATTACATATATAATTTTCTGACGACCTATCACACTTTTGAAGGCCCTGGAGCACCAGGACAATGGAAACGCCCACAAAATGACACCATTTTGGAAAGAAAACACCCCAACACATAATCTAGGAGGCATAATAAGTATTTTGAACATGTCATTTTTTTCCACAAGTTTTTGGAAAATGTGGAAAGAAAACCAAAACGCATTTTTTTTTTTACACAAAGTTGTCCATTTATAAGACATGTCTTACACATAGCATGCACATAGCAAAACATGACACCTCAAAATACATTCTGCTACTCCTCCTGAGTATGGCGATACCACATGTGTGAGACTTTTACACAGCCTGACTAAATACAGAGGCCCAACATGCAAGGAGCACAATCATTTCCTGACTTCCCATTACAATTTTGTGAGGCACTGTAGGGCACTTATAAGCATTGTAGTGGCACTGATGTGGCATGGATTAGCCCTGATGTGGCATGGATGTGGCCCGGATGAGCACTGACGTGGCATGGATGTGGCACTGATGAGCACTGACATAGCATGGATGTGGCACTGATGAGCACTGATGTGGCACGGGTGAGCACTGACGTGGGATGGATGTGGCACTGATGAGCACTGATGTGGCATGGATTAGCCCTGATGTGGCATGGATGTGGCACGGATGAGAACCCTGACGTGGCATGGATGTGACACAGATGAGCACTGACATGGCACGGATGTGGCATTGATGTGGCATGGGTGTGGCGCGGATGAGCACTGACGTGGCATGGATGTGGCACTGATGAGCACTGACATGGCATGGATGTGGCACTGATGAGCACTGATGTGGCACGGGTGAGCACTGACGTGGCATGGATGTGGCACTGATGAGCACTGACATGGGATGGATGTGACACTGATGAGCACTGATGTGGCATGGATTAGCCCTGATGTGGCATGGATGTGGCACGGATGAGCACCCTGACGTGGCATGGATGTGGCACAGATGAGCACTGACATGGCACGGATGTGGCATTGATGTGGCATGGGTGTGGCGCGGATGAGCACTGACGTGGCATGGATGTGACACTGATGAGCACTGACATGGCATGGATGTGGCACTGATGAGCACTGATGTGGCACGGGTGAGCACTGACGTGGCATGGATGTGGCACTGATGAGCACTGACATGGGATGGATGTGACACTGATGAGCACTGATGTGGCATGGATTAGCCCTGATGTGGCATGGATGTGGCACGGATGAGCACCCTGACGTGGCATGGATGTGGCACAGATGAGCACTGACATGGCACGGATGTGGCATTGATGTGGCATGGGTGTGGCGCAGATGAGCACTGATGTGGCATGGATGTGGCACAGATGAGCACCCTGACGTGGCATGGATGTGGCACAGATGAGCACTGACATGGCACGGATGTGGCATTGATGTGACATGGGTGTGGAACGGATGAGCACTGACGTGGCATGGATGTGGCACAAATGAGCACTGATGTGGCATTGATGTGGCACTGACGTGGCATGGATGTGGCACGGATGAGCACTGACGTGGCATGGATGTGGCACGGATGAGCACTGACATGGCATGGATGTGGCACTGATGAGCACTGATGTGGCACAAATGAGGCACTGATGAGCACTGACGTGGGATGGATGTGGCACTGATGAGCACTGATGTGGCATGGATTAGCCCTGACGTGGCATGGATGTGGCACGGAGGAGCACTGACGTGGCATGGATGAGGCACAGATGAGCACCCTGACGTGGCATGGATGTGGCGCAGATGAGCACTGACATGGCATGGATGTGGCACGGATGTGGCATTGATGTGGCACTGATGTGGCATGGATGAGCACTGATGTGGCATGGATGTGGCATGGATGTGGCAAGGATGGCACTGACGTGGCATTGATGTGGCACTGATGTAGCATGGATGTAGCACTGACGTGGCATGGATGTGGCACGGATGAGCAATGATGCAGCATTGATGTGGCATGGATGAGCACTGATGTGGCATGGATGAGGACTGACGTGGCATGGATGTGGCGTGGATGAGCACTGACGTGGCATTGATGTGGCACGGATGACCACTGACGTGGCACGGATGAGCACTGAAGTGGCATGGGTGTGGCACGGATGAGCACTGACGTGGCATGGATGTGGCACGGATGAGCACTGACATGGCATGGATGTGGCACGGATGAGCACTGACATGGCATGGATGAGCACTGACGTGGGATGGATGAGCATGGATGTGGCATGGATGAGCACTGAGGTGGCATGGGCGGGCATGAATGTGGCACAGATGATGCACAGATGAGCACGGATGTGGCATGGATGAGCACTGAGGTGGCATGGATGATGCATGGATGGGGCACAGATTAGGCATGGATGGGGCACGGATGAGGCACTGATGGGGCACAGATGAGGCACTTATGGGGCACAGATGAGGCGCTGATGGGGCACAGATGAGGCGCTGATGGGGCACAGATGAGGCGCTGATGGGGCACAGATGAGGCACTTATGGGGCACAGATGAGGCAGAGGAGGCGTGCAGCTGCAGTTTCTCTCCTCTCCTCGCACGCTGTACCGATTGCTATGTACAGCGTGCGAGGAGAGGAGAGAAATGAGCCGGACATGCGCCGGTTTGTTGTGAAGTGATCGCTCCGTCATTGGATGGAGCGATCACGTGGTAAAGGATAGAGATGTCGCGAACATAAAATTTTATGTTCGCGAACGGCGAACGCGAACTTCCGCAAATGTTCGCGAACCGGGCGAACCGCCATAGGCTTCAATAGGCAGGCGAATTTTAAAACCCACAGAGACTCTTTCTGGCCACAATAGTGATGGGAAAGTTGTTTCAAGGGGACTAACACCTGGACTGTGGCATGCAGGAGGGGGATCCATGGCAAAACTCCCGTGGAAAATTACATAGTTGACGCAGAGTCGGGTTTTAATCCATAAAGGGCATAAATCACCTAACATTCCTAAATTGTTTGGAATAACGTGCTTTAAAACATCCAGTGTGTGAATACGATCAGGTATAATGTTGTATCGATCAGGTAGTGTAAGGGTTACGCCCGCTTCACAGTGACAGACCAAACTCCCCATTTAACGCAAACAACCGCAAACAGTCCATTTGCAGTGGGCACAGTACAGTCTGTGGGCCTGACACTCACTAGCAGGCAACTGCAATTATATTACAGAGGAAAAATGTAATGTCTTTTTTATATGCAAGGTGCTGTGCCACCCTATATGAGTGGTGGGCAGTGGGCACAGTACGGTCTGTTGGCCTGACACTCACTGGCAGGCAACTGCAATTATATTACAGAGGAAAAATTAAATATATAAATATCACTACTTGTACTAAATTAATAGACAATGTTGTAATCCACTGCGCTTTAGGAAATACAGGTAACACAAACCTGACAGAATAACACAAATAACACAAATTGCTGCTACTTAAATGAGTAAATATAATAAAAAATAAAATTAATCCAGAAAAAAGAGGAACTGGCTTTTTCATTCGAATTTCAGTAGCGCAGGGATGGTGATAACCTCTTACCAAATAAATAGGATGATAACATATACCAAAAATATATGAATCAGATGTGATAAATATAAGCATAAAATCATAAATACATAAAAGCATGAAATCACATCAATAGGAGTCCATAAAGTCAATAGGTATAAAGTGCATAGAGCAATGAAAGTGCAAACATGAAGGATCACAGGTGAAACTTATGGGGACCACCCTTGCTTGCCACCACCACACAGTGCCGGGAGAAGTATCTGAAATTCAGTCTCAGCGGCGATCGTCGGGATACGAGTTTGGAGATCCGCCCGCTTGTGTAAACAGAGTGGGCGGATCTCCTAAGTGACAAACAGTGACAGATTGCAGGGTTCAGTTTTTGTGTTTATAGCGCAAAAAGTAAAAATCACACAGGTGATCAAATACCACCAAAAGAAAGCTCTGTTTGTGGGTAAAAAAGGACGTAAATTTTGTTTGGGTACGGCGTCGCATGACCGCGCAATTGTCAGTTAAAGTCGCACAGCGCCGAATCGCAAAAAGTGGCCTGGACGTAAGACAGCAAAATCCTCCGGTGGTAAAGTGGTTAAAGTGCTGCACTCAATCTGCCAACAAATTTGGAAAACTCAACATTGGCCACAGAACTGGAAGAGGTTTGTTTACATTTGGATACCAAAGATGGTAAGCGCCAAAGAATGTTCAAACTACTGTACAATCGCACTCGTCTCACATGCTAGCAAGGTTATGCTGAAAGTTCTACAAGCTGGGCTTCAGCAGCATGTGAACCGAGAGCTACCACAAGTACAAGCTGGATTTTCGAAGAGGCAGAGGAACAATAGATCAAATTGCCAACATTTACTGAATTATGGAAAAAGCAAGGAAGTTCCAGAAGAAATTCTACTTCCGCTTTTTTTGACTACAGTAAAGCCTTTCGATTGTGTGGATCACAACAAGATGTGGCAAATACTGAAAAAAATGGGAATACCAGACCAACTCACCTTTCTTCTGAAAAACCTGTATGCAAGTCAAGAAGCAACAGTTAGAACAGGACATGGAACAACTGACTGTTTCAAAATTGAGAAAGGAGTGCTGCGAGGATGTATATTGTTGAGAAAGGAGTGCTGCGAGGATGTATATTGTCACCCTAATTATTTAACTTAAATGCAGAGTACTTAATGCAAAATGTCAGGATCGACGAATCACTAGCCAGAATTAGGATTGCAGGGAGAAATATCAACAACCTAAGATATGCAGACGATTCCACACTAATGGCAGAAAGTGAAGAAGAACGAAAGAGTCTCTTAATGAAGGTAAGAGGGGAGAGCGCAAAAGCTGGCCTGAAATTGAACATTAGGAAAACTAAGATAATGGCAACCGGTCCCATCACTCCTTGGCAAATAGAAGGAGAAGAAAGGAAAACAGTGACAGATTTAATCTTCCTAGGCTCCAAGATCACGGCAGACAGTGACCGTGGCCATGAAATTTGGAGACACTTGTTTCTTGGGAGAAAAGTAATGGAAAACCTAGACAACATTATAAAAAGCAGAGACATCACCCTAACAACAAAGTGCCATGTAGTCAAAGCTATGGTATTCCCAGTATTAACCTATGGCTGTGAAAGTTGGACCATAAGGAAGGCTGAATGCCAAAGAATTGATGCTTTTGAACTATGGTGTTGGGGAAGACTCTTTTTTTTTTTTTTTTTTTCTTAAGAAAATTTTTATTTGTATTTCAAAAGTTAACAATTTTGCACAAAATATCATGCATTTACAGAAACTCAAAGATTCAAACAAATCATAACAAACCATCAGGTGTCCCTGATGTACCCTAAAGCATTGTGTAATAGGCATACAATAGCAATGGAAAGCGGGTCATGAGGGTCGTGGGGGGGGGGGGGGGGGATATTCATAGGGATACCCAAGGGCATCTCCTTCTGGTATCAGTTCGACAGTATTGTTGTGCCCCCCCCCCCCACAAAGCGGGGAGTAGGTTTTGGTTTGGGATATTGGGAGCAAAAGAACAGGTAAAAAGTGGGGGGGGGGAGGAGAAGAGGGGGGGGAGTAGGGAGGTATAAAGGGAAAGGGGGTTAAGAGGGCAGAGTGAGCAGAAAGTGAGAGAAGGAGCAGCCTAATAGGAAAGCTAAAACGTTAAGCGTACATCTAAGTTATAAACATACATCTATAGTGTAGACAACGGGTGCAAGCTGGGTAGTAAACTTAATATCTGGATAAGTCTGGGGCGTCGTTGAGGGGTTGAGTATAGGTAAGTGGAATGTGGGGGGGGGGGAGAACAGTCTCCCAGTGGTTGCCTTAGAGGAAGTCCCATTCGGGCTGCGTGGGAGATGAGTAGGATATAGTTCCATGTAGGCAGACCATTTCCTCCAGAACAGACCAGGGATGGTTTTGTTTAGGACCAAGTCCAAGTATTCCCTTTGAAGGAGAGCAATAAGGTCCGACCTGACTTCTCCCACTCGGGGAGGCGTGGGGGATACCCAATGGTGGAGTATGACCCTCCTGGAGACCATGTAGCAGGTGGCTAGCCAGGGTTTGTGTTTACAGGTAATGGTTGCCTTTTGTCGAGGGTTCATCACTGTAACGGTCTTGGGTGCCCCATCCAAGTATCCAAATAGAAGGGGGAGAGGGTCTCTGGAAAGTTGGAGGGATGTGACCCTAAGGGTCATGAGTTCTACTTGGTCCCAGAACTTAGAGATGTGAGGGCACGACCATAATTTGTGTAGCAGCGTGGGACGAGAGGACAAACACCAGGAACAAGCTTGGTAAGGGGAGTCCAAACGGGAGGAAGAGAAGGGAGAATAGGCATGGTGTAATATTTTGAGTTGTTGCTCTCTCCAAAAGGCGTTGCAGATGTAGGTACATGTGGTGTTAAATCCAGCTAACAGAAGAGGTTTTGTGGCCGTGAGTGATAAGGCTTTATCCCAAGAGGAAGAGAGGTAGTCTTTGGCCTTGGCTTCCAATGCGAGCTGAAGTGGTCGGTATATCTGTGATAGCTTCAAGGGGGGTTCCAAATTCAAAGAGTCCAGAGGGTCAAGGATAAAACGGCCAGACGGTTTAGAGCAAAGGAAGTTGACAAAGCTATGTAGCTGATGCACGTAAAGGTATTGAATAGCGGGTATTCCAAAAGAAGATTGAAGGGTAGAGAAGGAAAGTGGGGATCCAGAAGCAGGGTCGTAGAGTTGGTAGAGGAATTTCAGACCACGGTTTGCCCAGGTAGAGTAAATCCTTTCCAGGTTGAGGTGGAAGAGAGCAGGATGGCCTCCGATGTGCAAAGATCTAGATAAGTATTTTGGGCAACCAAGTTTCTTGCGTACCTCCTTCCATGCAGCCCCAGTGTCTCTGAATAGGACATGCTGTCTTAAATGCACAGGTAAGTCACCCAGCTTGCAGTGCAAGATAGCATTAAGATTGAATGGTTGTACAATTTGTGATTCCAGTAAAAAGTTGGAGACAGTGGAGGTGCCATGAATCCAGTCTAGACCTACCCTAACGAGACTACACAAGTTATATAACCTGATGTCGGGGAGATTAATGCCGCCTCTGATTCTCGGGGGGTATAGTTTGTGCAAGGCAATGCGGGGTTTCTTAGAGGACCATAAAAAGGTAGTGAGGGACTTGTGAAAGGTCATCAGATCTTTGTGTTCAATCAGAAGGGGCAGGGTCTGTATCACATAGAGCAATTTGGGGAAGGAGACCATCTTATATAGGTGACATCTCCCAATTAGGGATATGGGAAGTTTGGACCACCCGGATAGTTCTTTGGTGATTTTCTGGAAAAGTGGGGTATATTTCAGGCTGTGTAGGGCCGACGGTGTCCTACCAATGTGGATCCCTAGGTACTTAATGTGGGATTTTGCTAACGGAAAAGGGGAGAGCTGTGACCATGGAGGTGACTGCGTATATATCAGGGATAGGATCTCACTCTTAGCATAATTTATGCGGAGTCCAGAGCATAATCTAAACCTATCAAATATGGTTTTGACTGTACCCGCGTCCTGTGCCGGGTTGAAAGAGAATAATAATATATCGTCTGCAAACAGTACCGATCGTAGTTCCGTATTGCCAACCTGGACTCCGGATAGATTTGCATGGTTAGCGAGATAGCGGGATAAGGGCTCTAGGGCTAAGTTAAAAAGGAGGGGTGATAGGGGACAGCCTTGGCGGGTACCCTTGTGAAGGGGTATGTTGCCAGACAAGACATTTGAGGTGACCACTTTCGCAGTAGGTGATTTGTACATGGTGGTGATGAGGTGTAGGAAGGGACCCGTGAAGCCAAATTTTTGGAGGACTAGGTGTAACCAATGAAAGCTGACGTTGTCAAACGCCTTTTCTGCGTCAAGTGTGAATATGGCGATATCCGATTGCGGAGCAATCTGTTGTTGGGACAAGACGGCTAGTACTTTACGTTTGTTAGCTGTGGCAGATCAACCTTTGGTGAAGCCTGATTGAGAAGGATGGAGGATCATGGGCATTATGAGTGCTAGTCTGCGGGCTATTATTTTGGAAAGTAGTTTGGCGTCGAGGTTGATTAATGATATGGGCCGGTAAGACCCAGGTTCGGACGGATCCTTACCCGGTTTAGGGATTAATTTTGTGTGGGCTTGTGACCCTGTAGGGATATAAGGACCACCATCTAAAATAAACTGAAAGAGGGATAATAGAGAGGGGGATAAGGCCTGTGTCATTAATTTGAAGAATTCGGAGGAGAAGCCGTCGGGGCCAGGGGACAGGGAAGAAATGGCTTCAAGGACCTCCGAGATGTCAATGGGTGCATTAAGTTGCGAGAGTTGAGAAGCAGAAACCGTGGGCAGAGATACTTCCCGAAGGAAGGAGGAGGCCTCGGTCTCATCTATGGGGTCTTTACCATACAACGAGGCATAGAATCTTTCCATGACTGAATTAATGTCCTCGGGGGACGAGACTAGGGAGCCTGTGTGATCCCTCAATGATTTAATTGGTGTGACTGTGTGCGGACCTTTGCATAGACGTGCACGGAGTTTGCCCGACTTGTTTCCAAATTTTTGAAACTGTAAATCGTGTACCGACTTATGGAATTGTTCCTGCGCCAGCGCCCATTTATCAAACTCTTGCTTAGCTTCCTTCCACTGTGTTACGTGTAAGGGTATATGTTGCTGCTGGAGACGAGCGTGGAGCGTCGCACTCGCTTTCCTTTTGTATGCCGAGGTGAAGGCGATGATACGCCCTCTGAGGACAGTTTTGCCCGTCTCCCACAGCAACACCGGGTCGTCAGCATGTTGTGCATTGTTTAAAAGGAAGATCTGCCATGCATCCTCCAGTACGCTACGTAGTTCAGCATTGTTTGCCAAGTATGAGGGGAATCGCCAAGGTTTATATGAGGGCTGCGGGGTAGAGATCGACAAGGTTATCGAGAGGGGGGAGTGATCGGAGATCACCATATCGTGGAATTCAGGGGAGTGTGTTATGTGCAGACTCGGGTGATTGCCTAAAAAGTAGTCGATGCGAGAAAAGGAGTTGTGTGGTGAGGAGTAGAAGGAGTAAGATCTGTCAGTGGGGTATGCCAGTCGCCAGAGGTCTTGAAGCTGGAGACTATCAGCAAAGTTAGCGAGGAGGGAAGGGGAGGCATCAGTCGGATGGTGTGATTTGGGGATGGGAGTCGACCTATCCATGAGGGGGTCCATCACTGCATTTAGGTCACCCCCCAGCAGAAGAGGTAAGTGTACATGAGGGGCCAGGAGGCCCGTCAAGTGCTGGAAAAAGGATGCGGATGGGGGGGGGTAGGGGCATAGACATTAGCTAAGATCACGGATTCAGAGGGAAGGATCAGTTGGAGGATCAGTAGTCTACCATCTTCATCCGAATGTATCTGAGAAATGTCAATGGAGACCCGTTTGTGGACTAGGATCAGTACACCAGCTTCACCCTTGGTGGATGGGGAACCGTATATTCGACCCACCCATAACTTTTTCATATGGTCTATGTCAGACTGAGACAGGTGTGACTCTTGGAGGAGAGCTATATCCGTGTTTAGTCTGCGAAATGCCGCAGTATGGCCATGCGTTTATGGGGAGAACGTAAACCCTTCACATTCCACGAGGTTATACGTAAGTCAAGGTGGGCGTAGTATGAGGACTAGGAGCTTGCACGAAGGTAGAGAAATAGGAAGATAAGTGTGGGTCACTCGGACTGGGAGTGCAGGGGAAGTACAGGGAGGCACAGGGACGGCATGAAGGAAGGGGATAACCAGGGAAGACTTATCGCACCGTTCCCACTCTAGCCAGGCTAGCGGGGGAAGGGACGAGACATACAAAAAAATAAACAGAACATTAGAACTTCACTTGGACTTCACTTTTTTCCGTATGGAAACATACCTCCGACAGCGTTACCGAGTAGTGGCTGGGCCCGCTCGCTCTGAGGTGAGATGAGACGTGCTGCAGAGAACAATGCAGATCATTCGCCAGGCGTGGCTTCCCGCTGGGGGTGACTTGAAGGCACCAGTACTTCGGTAAGGCTGTGAGGATAACAGAGAAAGCATTATAAACAATAGTACCGCAATAATGGTAGATAGGTAGAGATTAACATCTATGCACTCAGGTGGGGCGCAGTAGAGGGCTAAAGGTAAAGCCAAAAAGCCAGTTCAAACATTGGATCCAGGAGTGTAGATTGGATTAGGTGTAAATGGTATGACAGCTCACTGGAACAGAGACAGGCTATCGTTGCATAGCTAGTGAGATTAAAGGAAATGTTCAGCGGCGTCTGTCTCTGTGCGAAGAGTTGGAGGAGAAGCGACCCCTCTTAGGGGACTCTTTGCGGGGACTGCGAAGGTCTCTATGGGAGGGTGAAGCAGACGATGCCGCAGGGGGCAATGTATCCATCGAGAGATGAAGGTGGATCTGGATGTATTCCGTGGCTTCTTCCGGAAGGCTTTTGTTTCGCCAAACTGATCCGTGAACCTAAGCGTGGCTGGATAGGCTAGGGTAAACTTTAGGCCTTTTTGGAACAAGGCATTGCAAGCTGGCTGAAAAGCTTTGCGATGGCATGCCACTTCTTGCGAATAGTCCGTGAACAACAACAATTTATTTCCATCCAAGACTAACGACTTGGCATTCTTGAAGGAGCGTAGTATGGACAGTCTGTCAGCATAATTCAAGTAGCGGACAATGACAGGTCGTGGGGTCTTACGGTCGTTAGAAGGCGCTCCCAAGCGGTGTGCTCGTTCAACAGTGCATGGGGTAGTAAGACCAAGTGCCTGGGGGATACGAGTGGAGCAAATGTAAGGGAGGTGACCCGCATTAAATGATTCCGGCAGGCCATTGACCCGTAAGTTGTTCCTACGAGACCGGTTCTCAAGGTCATCAATTTTCTCCAGCAAATATTTCTGGGTTTGTGCCGTTTTCGTTTCATTGGCAAAAGTGGATTGAATCTCCTCTTCCAGGTCAGAGACTCTGGATTCCACCTCCGTGAGCCTTTTGGCCTGGTCACCCAGCTCCTTCCTCAGCTGGGTGATCCCTGCGGTTACCGCCCGCTCCACTGCCTCAGTAATTGTGGGGGTGAGGAGTGCAGCCACCGCTCGTGCCATGAGCTGATATTGAGGGTCAGCGTCTAGTTGCGGCGGGAGAGCTGTGTGTTGCAGATCCGCGCCATCCACTGTAGGTGCGGCGGACATATTGCCAGGGGACTGGGGAGCGGCCTGGAGCGGCGGATCCGGGGGCAGCACGGCCGGATTACAGGAGGCTCCGTGGACAACAAAGCGATCCATCGGTGCAGGGCGATGTGGGGAGACTCACCAACGCTGGATGGGGTGTTGAGGACTGCCAGCGAGCGGTATTAGCGGGCTTTGTAAGCAGGGTCAGTCGGAGCCGCTGCGCTCACTCCCTCTCCATACGGCGCCGGAACCGGAAGTCGGAGAAGACTCTTGAAAGTCTCTTGGATGGCAAGAAGATCAAACTTGTCAATTCTGAAGGAAATCAACCCTGAATATTCACTGGAAGGACAGACCCTGAAGCTAACACTCGAATACTTTGGCCACCTAATGCTAAGAGAGGACTCACTGGAAAAGACCCTGATGCTGAGAAACATGGAAGGAAAAAGGAGAAGAGGGGGATAGAAAACAAGATGGAAAGATAGCATCATCGAAACAATGAACATGAAGTAAAGCAAGCTTCGGCAGACAGTGAAGGACAGAAAAGCCTGGTGCACTATGGTACATGAGGTCACAAAGAGTCAGACACGACTATATGAATGAACAACAACATATACAGTATATACATGTATACTGTATATTTAAAAAAATAGCCCAGGAAGTACATGTAAAAAAAAAAGGAATTAGAAAAAAAAAGCAATCTCCTATAACAGTAGTTATTTTTCGCCACTAGATACCACCAGTCTTCCAGGTTGAATCAGACTAAAGAAACTTAGAAAAAAATGTATGTATATTGAGTAAAAAAAGTGGGTGTGCTAGGGAATGCAGAGAATGGGGGGTAGGGAATGGGGGATAGTTATACCAAGGCTACACTTTAGCTTTAAATCTTGATTTGGTTTCATTCAAATTAACCACTTTTCCACCAGGCCTATTTTTGACACTTGGTGTTTACAAGCTAAAATCATTTTTTTTTTTTGCTAGAAAACTACTTAGAACCCCCAAACATTATATATATTTTTTTAGCAGAGACCCTAGAGAATAAAATGGAGATTATTGCAATATTTATTATCACACCGTATTTGCGCAGCGGTCTTCCAAACGCAAATTTTTTTTAAAAAATTCACTTTTTTGAATTAAAAGATAAGAAAACAGTAAAGTTAGCCCAATTTTTCTTTCATAATGTGAAAGATAATGTTGCGCCAAGTAAATAGATACCCAACATGTCATGCTTCAAAATTGCGCACGCTCATGGAATGACGCAAATTATGGTCCTTAAAAATCCCCATAGGCGACATTTTAAAAATTTCTGCAGGTTGCCATCTTAGAGTTACAGAGGAGGTCTAGGGCTCAAATTATTGCTCTCGCTCTAACGATAGCGTCGATACCTCACATGTGTGGTTTGAACACCGTTTACATATGTGGGCGGGGTTTCCATATGGGTTCGCTTCTGCGCGCGAGCTAACGGGGACAGGGCGCTTTAATTTTTTTTTTTTTTTTTACTATTTATTTTATTTATTATTTTTTATTTTTACACCATTTAAAAAAAAATTGATCATTTTTATTTCTATTACAAGGAATGTAAACATCCCTTGTAATAGAAATAGGCACGACAGGACCTCTTTTTTGTGAGATCTGGGGTCAAAAATTCCTCAGATCTCACAAGTACACTAAAAGATGAAGAAAAAAAAAAAAAAGGGACCTTAAACCGGGTTGCTAGGCAACGACGTTTGCCGTCGCTCCGATCCTCCAAGCTTGCCCTCACTCGACATGCTGTCTGTGAGGATCCGGGACCGGATCGTTTTCCCTGCTGCCGACGGGTCTGGTAAGCGGGGAAAAGGACCGGGACGCGGCAGGAGGGGGGGGGGGGGGCGCCGATAGGACCACCCTTATTGGAAAGCCAACCGCCTGCAGTTTAAAAAAATACCAGGGTTATGGCAGCTATCTGCTGCCATAACACCGGTATTTAGGTTTAAACGGAGGGAGTAAATAGGCGTTTGGCGGTTGGTAAGTGGTTTTAATGATAATGTTTTGTTGGATGTTGAATGTAATACTCTCTTTCCAGCCCATTGCTAATTCCTAAGCAGTAAATTCAGTATCACTGATCCAATCACCTCAATGTATTCTTAATACCAAAAAGTAATAAACAAAACATGTTTGGCCCCAAAGCATTTAGCACATATCTTTCATTCCTAAAAAGCAGAAGTAAGATATTAGAGTTGCCTGAAAATTAACTTAAACCTCTCTGTAGACCTTTGTTAAATAGCACAGAGAAGAGTGTTCAATGAGGTATATCATGTCTCCAGAGATATGCAGTAATTTTCTTTCTTAGTGGTGTGGTTTCTCTGCCTTCACCCTGCTTTTTAATCTAAGTATTTTCTGTGCTGTATACTTGCATTGAAAAAAGCAACTACTCTGGCGTGGGCTTTTCAGAAAATATGTTTATAACCACCCAAATATAAGCATGGTACACTCCCTTTCTCGAGCCATTTTTTAGTGCTGTGACACTTTAAATACATAACAGAGTATTTGTCAGTCAAATACCCAAATATATTTTCTGCCATTTTTCCCTTCAAAATTTCCCTTACTTTCTGTTATAAAAAATATCAATAAAGGTGTGTTGTACCTATACATGTACAGGCAGTATAGGGTGTACAGACAAAGTTCAGAATAACAAACATGTTGTGGATCACATTGGGGCCCTTGTCCACAATGTACACTATGAGTATGGTCATTTGAAGTAAAAAAAACATGTTTTTTTTACCACACAAGAGACACAACATCAGTGAATTTTTTACCCAATGAAATGCATTACAGTGCACAGCTATACACACACAACCACTGGCACTTGCATTGCAATTGCATTGGCACGTGTACTGTATGTACATGTTTTTCAGAATGTAAAAATATACTTGCCACTATTACCAAGGTGACCATGGTCATTCTCCACAGCCACCTGTGAATTTAAACAATATGAGGTACACTTGGCTGGAGTGAGAGAAAGACACTGACATATAAAACATAGATAAATACCCTCAACACTGTAGAGAATTTCACAATAAGGTCACCGATGACATTACAAATAACTGCAACAATAGTAGGACAGCCTACCCAATATTATCAGGAGCAAGGAATTTCAGCAGGAAGATCTATTTGTTGTAATATTCATAACACAAAGGAAACAAGGGGTTGACTCAACCCACTAGGCTTTACTTGCACCTAAATATTAATTTTGGGTTGACTGACTCTTTGAAAAATTAGTCTAACTAAAAACAAACCGCTGCTCATTGTATATGTTCATACTTAGCATGTCTGTGGTTGGCCATAAGATGTCAGGTGTCTTACTGTAAGCAACTGCTGATAACGCATTTTCCTTCTCATGCACAAAATGGCAGAATCGGCCATACTTGGGGGACTGTTACAGCAGCAAAAGCAATACAAGTGTTTAGCTCTTTACCACTCTACTAGAAAGGGTTTTTATTGCCGTCTGTGTCCTTGGTGGAGAGACTTTGCTCACTCCCTGTCAGGGTGACAACACATGGAATACAGTAAGCTTTTTACCAGGAAACAGTATTTATGTAAAAACGTATTTTTGATTAAAAAGTAACTATTTAAGGGATACTTAATTTAACAATTATAAAGATAATCTATTGAATAACAAACAAACCTTTGATAAATCATGATAATAACATAAAGCGTTATGTTGTTTTCCAATTCTGTTCTACCCAACAAACTTTAAAAACAATTAAAATATATTCTAATTTACATATACCATCCTCATTTGGCCAACAAAGCAGTAAAATCTTCTACATTTATTGTGTTTTTTTTATTTCTTATTTTCAGTTAAGGAAAACCAGAATTACATAAAATGTATAGTCTGCTTCCTTTAAAATATAAAAACACTAAAACAGTACTTGCGCTCATACCCAAAGTGTCCCAAGGACTAAAGGTAAAAAAGTTCACAGAGGTGTTTTCATCTAAGGGGGTAATTGAGTCAGGTTAGCACTAGGGATGGCCTTGCGGTTCACTCGGCGGTCGGTTCACGGCAAATTTTGCTTGTTCGCTACCCGTCAATTTTGCGAACACATGGTGTTGTTCGCGGCAGCCATATTAGTTTACATTGGGGAGAACTTTGACCCATGACACAGCCGTCAGGTGGAACGGGACAGCCAATTGAAACATTTCAGCACATGGACATGCCCCCTACCTTATAAATAGACCAGAGCAGGCGGCCATTTCACATTCTGCTTTTTGTCAGCGTAGGGAGAGGTCTGCTGTGTTCATCAGGGAGAGATTGCCAGACACAAATAGCTCTGTTAAGATCCACAAAAGTCCTTTTCACGGCTGGTATAGTATTTGGTATAGGTCTACTACAGTCTCTTTTCAGTTAAGGGACAGGTATCCAGTCTGTGTTCCAGGGACAGATAGAGATTGGCAGTGACACAAATCGCTCTGTTAATGTCCACAGAAGTCGTTTAAAGGGCTGCAATTTATTTGGTATAGGTGTACAGTTTTTAAATTTAGGGACAGGTATCCAGTGTGCTCCAGGGACAGAGATCAGCAGTAACACAAATCGCTCTGTTAATGTCCACAAAAGTCATTTCAAGGGCTGCTATTTATTTGGTATAGGTGTGCAGTGCACAATATAGGGGTGTAATCCATGGTATAATATACTTTGTAATATAGCAACCATATTATAGTGGATTTGTATTGTGCCCTGTGCAGCATTGTGACTGGTGTGGTGACTGAGCGTTGCTGCAGCAATACTACAAACAGTGACAAAAGCACTTTTAATGTATTATAACTGGTGTGATAGACCAGTGGCCCCCCCATACCACATATTGAAGTGGGGTGTTATCTGAGTATACTTTCCCAAGTGTATTTGTGTCCTGCAACAATATTGCCTCTTTTGCTGCATTAACTCTGATACACACAGTGCAAAACTCCCTGGCCAATTTTTTGAACAACTGGTGTGATAGACCAGTGGCCCCTCAATACCACATATTGAAGTGGAGTGTTATCTGAGTATACTTTTTCAAGTGTATTTGTGTCCTGCAACAATATTGCCTCTTTTGCTGTGTTAACTCTGATACATACAGTGCCAAACTCCCTGGCCAATTTTTTGAACAACTGGTGTGATAGACCAGTGGCCCCCCAATACCACATATTGAAGTGGGATGTTATCTGAGTATACTTTTACAAGTGTATTTGTGTCCTGCAACCATATTGCCTCTTTTGCTGCGTTAACTTTGATACACACAGTGCCAAACTCCCTGGCCAATTTTTTGAACAACTGGTGTGATAAACCAGTGGCCCTCCAATATCACATATTGAAGTGGGGTGTTATTTAACAGTATACTTTTCTAAGAGTGTATTTTAGTCCTGCAAAAATGTGGCCTCTTTTGCTGTGTTAACTGTGCTACACAGTGACAACAGTTACTGGCCAATTATTTTGTAGAACTGGTGTGATAAACCTGTGCCCCCCCCCCAATACCACAGATTGAAGCTGGGTGTTATATACCTTTTCCCAGATATACTGCGATTCTCTAGAGACTTTTGTCACAGGGTAATTTAAAGACATGACAGGCAGAGGAAGAGGCAGACACTTACGCAGGGGTGGTAGGGGTAGGGCAGGAGCAGTAGGCCGGAGCCAAAGTGTGAAGTTTCAGAAGGTGCGTTGGATTACGTCAGAGGACGCACCAGACTTGGTTGAGTGGCTCACTCAGCCTTCCTCTTCTGCACCCTCCTCATCCTCTCTATCTGCACCCACTTCACTCTCTGCTGTGTGCATCCCCAAAGACACCACCACAAACACCACCACCACCACATACCCGCCGCTTGAGTCACTGGAATTATATTCTGATCCATCACAAGACATTTGCGATGTGCATCCATTGTTGGCATCGGATCAGGAAAAGGATGTAGCAACAGCCGCCACTCTGACGACAGTACTCAGATCAGCCCAAGGAGGTTGGTCCCTGCTGTTGCTGCCTACTCCGATATCTTGAATGTTATTGGTGGGGAAGGTGACGTGGATGATGACGTGTCTATGGATGTCATGTGGGTGACCACAAGAGAGGAAGAGGAGGGGAGTTCAGAGGATCCATTGTTGGCATCGGATCAGGAAGAGGAGGTAGCAACAGCCGCCACTCAGCAGTCTGACAACAGTACCCAGATCAGCCCAAGGAGGTTGGTCCCCGCTGTTGCTGCCTACTCCGATATCTCAAATGTTATTGGTGGGGAAGGTGACGTGGATGATGATGTGTCTATGGATGTCACGTGGGTGGCCACAAGAGAGGAAGAGAAGGGGAGTTCAGAGGGAGAGACGGACCGGCAGATAGGGAGGAGATGCAGGCAGAACTTGCATTGCACAAGAGGTATAAAGCAGACTGCAAATGTATCAGGAGCGAGCCATCAACCATGTACAGTCACATCTGGTGCTCCCAGGACGCCGGCACATGGCTCCGCAGTGTGGGCTTTTTTTAATGTGTCCGTTGCTGACAACAGTGTTTCCATCTGCAGCCTTTGCAGTCAACGCATAAGTCGCGGTAAGCCCAACACTCACCTAGGGACGACTGCCTTAAGAAGGCACCTGAACTCCCATCACCAAGGCCAGTGGGAGCAGCACCGTCAGAACCCACAAAGCCACACTCCAGGCTCTCACCATCCAGCCTCTTCTCCTTCTCCTCTCTCCTCACAATTGTCCTCCACTCCACCTGCCATCATGCCGTTGTCACATTGTTCTAGAAAAAGGCAGGCTTCTGTGGCCCAAATGTTGGAGTGGAAAAAAATGATGACGCCGGATAACCCTCTTGCCCAATGTTTGACTGCTGGCTTGTCGGAACTGATAGCCTGCCAACTACTGCCATATCAACTGGTGGACTCGGAGGCCCTTCGTAAATTTGTGGCCATTGGAACACCACAATGGAGGGTTCCAGGCATGAAATATTTCTCGCAGAAGGGCATTCCAGAGCTATATGGCCATGTTCAGCGGCAAGTGAATGTATCTCTGGCACACAGTGTTGGTGCCAAGATACATCTGAACACAGACACATGGTCTAGCAAACACGGGCAGGGGAGGTATATCACTTTTACTGCCCACTGGGTGAATCTTCTGATGGCCGTTAAGCATGTAACCCGTGTTACCCGTGTAGATTTGGTTGTACCGCCACGGATTGCATGCAGGCCTGCTTCCTCTTCTCCTCCTCCTTCCATCCTCCCTCTCCTCCTCGGCTGACTCCTCCTTTTCCGCTGCTACCGTCTCTTCCGCTGCGCCGTCCAAGATCTCCAGAGCCTATTCCACATGCCAGGCGAGACGTTGCCATGCTGTGCTGCGTCTGTTGTGCCTGGAAGCCAAGAGCCACACTGGTTCTGCACTCCTTTCAGCTTTGCGTTCACAGGCAGATGAGACCGCTGAATTTGACAGTTGGTAAATTGGTGTGAGACAACGGTGCCAATCTGCTGAGCGTGCTGAAACAGGGCAAAATAACACACGTGCCATGCATGGCACACGTCCTGAACTTGGTCGTGCAGCGATTCGTTGCCAAATACCCTGGGGTCCAGGACGTCTTGCGGCAGGCCAGGAAAATATCGGGTTATTCCAGAAGATCTTACACAGCCATGGCTCGCCTTGCTGACATTCAGCGGTGACACAACCTGCCCATCAGGCGTCTAATTTGTGACTGCCCGACGCAATGGAACTCAACGTTGCATATGCTTGATAACTGCACGTTTCTGCTGGAGCAGCCTAACGACTACCTGTACGAACTCTGCGGTAGGACAGGTTCTAGGGAGCTTGGGTTTTTTTCACCTAGCCAGTGGCTGCTCATGAGCGACGCATGCAGACTTCTGCGGCCATTCGATGAGATCACCAAACTGGTCAGTCACGGCCAGGGCACCATCAGTGACATCGTACCTTACACCTTCTTTCTCGAGCATGCATTGCGTCGTGTCATTGATCAAGCCGTCGAGGAGCAGGAAGATGAGGAAGTGGACTACATCCGGATCTGGGGAAATGCAGCCTGGTCACAACTTCAGCCTTTTATCTTTTCAGTGTACATTGATTCTACTGATATCGAATTATTTAGGATTTCATTCTTTGACTATTTGCCTGGTTTCCTATTTGATTCCTTAATTTCCATATGGCATTTTTACTCTTTCAATGCTCATCCCCATTTTTTGGATGTTACCCATGCCTCAGCCCCGGGTCAGGCGTATCTCGGCCCAGCCCCGTACCTCCTCTCTGGGATTGGATTTTTGTAGACATGACACTGCTCAAGACATACAATTTAGTTCTTATGCTCCTGATGAGTGAACGGAGGTCCATGAAACGCGTCGAGCCTACAATTACTCAGCCATCATGTATAAGTCTGTCAAAATGAAAAATCATGTATTTACAAAGAATATATTCCCGTATTTTATTTGTCTCTTATGAATAATCAGTTTTGAAATGTTACTAATGTGTTTTTGCTTATGCAAATTTTTTAAAAAAACATGACTTGTTATTGATATCATTAGATGTGATATTATAGGCTATGAATTTTGAATCTAATATGTGAACCATGTGTCAGCTCTCTGTGGGTCCCCATTTTTTGGGTCTTAGTAAGTGATTTATGTATAATAAAATTGTGTACCTACAGAGACTAAGCTGTCACAATAAATCTGTTATTTATTAACAACGATTTTGTATTTATTATTTTTGCATTTATTCTTGCCTAGATTAATTATATATATGATCTATCCTTGATTCATGTTACTGCATTGATTGTGAGTGTCATATTTGGTGCTAGGTCATTATAGGTCCCCCTATTTGGGATTTTATCCTATCTCCATGACATCTAATACAATCATATACATACATATATCTAGCTGCACTCACTCAAAGTCCCACAATCCCCTCTGTTTTTTCCATTTCATTAGGGATGGAGACAGCTAGATACTCTACCTATGTGGCAGATCTATTCCCCGTTGCTTGCCCAAGATGAGGAAGTCTCCATCTGAGACAAGTCAACAGCAGAAGTCTGAAGAGGAGTCAGAGGAGGATGGTGCCAGGGGGAAGGGGAGGAGCAAGAAGAGCATGCTTTAAACCTTTCTGGGATCCCTGGTGTTATCCGTGGATGGGGGGAGGAGAACAAGGACGACATTATCCTGGATGATGAGCTGGAGGCAGGCCACTACACCGCTTCCAGTTTAGTGTGAATGGGGGCCTTCATGCTCCATTGTTTTAAGTGGGACCCCTGTATAAAAAGCATAAAGGCCAAGGACCAGTACTGGGTGGCAATGTATTTAAACCCCCGGTACAAACAAAAAATGGCGGAACTGTTACCACCATCACAGAGGGCGGTCAGAATGCAGCACTTCCAGGCCTTGCTGCGGGAAATGCTGCATTCTGCTGTTGCGTGCACTGGCAGAGGAATTTCCAGTCACAGAGAGACAGTTGCAGGTAGCAATCCAACAGCGCCTGCAAGAAGAGGGCAGTTTGAAGATGTCTTGGTCACTTCAGATATGAGATCCTTCTTTCAGCCGAACCATCGACAGCTGTACTCCGGATCCAGCATCAGGGAACGCCTAGACTGACAGATTTCCGACTACATCGGGTTAACGGCCGATGTGGATGCTCTGAGGAGTTATAAACCCCTGGACTACTGGGTGGGCAGCTTGACCTCTGGTCAGAGCTTGCACAATTTGCAATGGAAATGTTGGCTTGCCCCCCATCCAGTGTCCTGTCCGAAAGGACGTTTAGCGCAGCAGGGGGGATCGTGACCGATAAGCGCACTCGCCTAGCTCATGACAGTGTAGACTACCTCACATTTATAAAAATGAATGAGGCATGGATCTCTGAGGAATTCAACACATGTGACCAGTAGACCATGTTTCATTGACATTCCTCATGCAAGGCCACAAATATCCGCCAGACCCTGATCCACCCACAACAATTCCTGGTCCCTGGTCCTTGTCTTCAGTAAATACAGAGGCATAAAAGGCATTTCATGTCCATGGAATGCCAAATTTTTACGGCCTTTCAGGGCCGACAATTATTTTTTATGTGAATGCCTAATGTACCTCCAGCCACAGAATACAACTTTCTTTGCTGTCAGGTAAACCCGTGTGGGCTAATTTTTGGGGCCTATACTGGCCGACACTTACTTCTGTATCCTGTGAATGCCTAATGTACCTTCAGCCACAGAATACTACATTCTTAGCTGTTAGGTTAACCCATGTGGTCAATTTTTGGGGCCTATACTGGCCGACACTTACTTCTGTATCCTGTAAATGCCTAATGAACCTTCAGCCACAGAATACTACGTTCTTAGCTGTCAGGTAAACGCATGTGGGCTAATTTTTGGGGCCTGGAATGGCCGACACTTACTTCTGTATCCTGTGAATGCCTAATGAACCTTCAGCCACAGAATACTACGTTCTTAGCTGTCAGGTAAACGCATGTGGGCTAATTTTTGGGGCCTGGAATGGCCGACACTTACTTCTTTAAAGGTTCAGCCAAATTGTTATATGGATGCAGACCCATTTTACAGATGTGTGAATGGACCCTATATGTATTTGACATGTATTTACCGGCTGCTGTCAGTTCTGGCTGATTTATGAAAAAAAAAAATATTTTTTGCTTAAAAAAAAAAAAAAAAATTTCAGGGCAACTTTTCCAATTGCAATACTTCTGTTATGACATTGTCCATGTGCTGGGACTATTTGTGCACAGCTAGTAAAGTCTTTTGTGGCCGCAAATATGACCTAAAGATTTTATAAATTCGCCTCCTATTAAAGTCAATGGGGCCCGCCACGAACTCGCGGTTCGCGGACTTTTGAGAAAATTTGCAGCTGGCGTTCGCGAAGCGCCCCGGCCGATGTTCGTCCATCACTAGTTAGCACCATCATGCAGCTCTCTTAGATCAGCAGGCACTGGAAGCTGTAAAAACATTATGGGAGAAAAGAGCGCACAGGCTCTGGTGCCGAAAACCTCTTTATTTTGGATAAAAAAGAATAAATGCATTACACCTACAAACAATCAGTTGAATTAGGCATATCATCTACTCTATTTACTTTCGTCTGTATGTATCTCTAACTGGGCTGTGTAGTGTTACCACAACAATGCGTTTCAGAGGGCGTGGCTTTCTTTAATCAGGTGGGGATTGATAAAGGAGGCCACACCTTCTGGAACGCGTTGTAGTGGCAACAGACCAAATACCCTATCGGCAGCCAGCCCTCTAAGTCACGTGGTAGCTAGGGCAGCGTTGGTCTGTCCGGCGGCTGGCGTGTTTACTACGAATGGGAAATGTCATGTGTGCAGTGTGGTGCTGGCTGCATTCAAATTGAGAAATCATTCTCCCCATGGTAACAATACACAGCTCCGTTCAGGATACATACAGCCGAAAGGAAATAAAGTGGATGATATGCTTAATTCAACTGATGGTTGTGAGTGTAATGAATTAATTTTTTGTATCCAAAATAAAAGAGGTTTTCTGCACCAGAGCCCGGGCACACTTTTCTTCCATAGTGTTTCTTCCAAATATGCCCTTCTTTCCCAGAAGGTCCCTAAAAAACACTGACCCCCCCCCCAAATTTGCAGGTATGTCCTTTAACTAGCCAGCTACTAATGAGACACCACAGCTTGAGCACTCCCGGTCAGAGCTGTGTGCATCTATTCAAGCACACATTGCCCCGCAAGTCATGCCCCTGCCCCTGCCCCCCAGACAGTTGTAGGAGCTATTGGGTCCCCCAACCTTGCTGTACTTTTGTACAACTGTAAATGTGTAAAAGAACCAGCAGCAGGGACAGAGTAGGTGTCTGGGGACATGGGGGAGGGGGGTGTCACTTGGATTGTTAATGTGAAATGCTGTAAATTCAGTAATGTAATGTCAGCTTATCCTATTACTACTTTAAGAACACATTTAAAAATCATTTTAAAAAAAAAATAGTTGACTATACAGATTTTTCCCCTGATTTTCTTTTCAATTTTGATTTTGCTTTTTATTTGACCCAATAACCATTATTTGTTTTCTTCTGCGGTATTCTGATGTTAAAGAAAACCTGTAATAAAAGAAATAAGTAAGCATCCATTGTTAATATTCCTCTAAAAATACAGTGTGGCTGACTGTTATCCTGACCCACTTGCTTCAATATTTTTTACTAACACAGGAGCAAGTATGCAGTACAGCAATATCATTAAGTCTTTTCAAGTCATCAGAAAGTCATGAATTCTTATCTGCACATTTTCCCTGGGTCAGTGGCTTGAAGTTTTAATGACATAGGATTAGCATGACAGTGCAACACCTTGCATTTTCAGGAAGAGTGGTTAGCAGCCGTAGCCTCCATGTTTCTTTTAGGACAGGTTACCTTTCATGCATTCTGTATCTTCCTGTAACTTATGACATTTTTCTTCAATCCCCCTAAAAAGTGTAAATTGTAAGCTTGACCATAGCTCAGTCTGTGAAATATACAGTTTCCTGGGGCCAACAGATAATGAAAAATGAGTACGTTCAAATGAGTCACTGTGTAGTTTTACAGTGCGAAGTGCATTCTAGACACAAGGTCTGTAATGCTTCCAAAAACACTTTCCCAGTTAACAAGAGGGAGATAAAGAGCAGTAAGGCTAGCTAGAGCATACATGTTCCTTTTAGCAAATGTCTTTGTTGTCCTTGATTGTTATATAGGTCATGGTGACTTCTGAGGCTTCAATACAGAATTCTATAAAGCTATCATTTTAGAGAAATGTATTTTGAAAAGTTGACACAAAGTAAAGAAATGCAGACCTCCGAGACTAGATTATTTTACAGTAATTTTACAATGATTTGGGAGGCATTTTACATGAGTTCACGTTTCTTTTGTTTCTCAAAAATGTACATACTTTTGTTCCTTGCATACTTTTGTTCAAGGACAAGTAAAATAGTGCTTTAATTGGTAGAGCAATAAAATAAAATTGTAAACAAGTAAATGTGTTTTTAAAAAAAAAAATTTAATTTATGCATTTTAAATACGACCCAGGCATTTATGTGTATGAAAAAAAGTGATCACAGTAGTGATAACTATAGCGCTTGCAGTGTCCCCTAATGGGAGAATTTTAAATATTTCACAATAGTGCTTAATATGGATAAATAGTGATATTATCAAATAAATAATTAATTAAATACACTGATAAATAAACAATTAATAAATAAGTGGATAAATAAATAAACCACTGGTGATTATAATCCTTCACAGTGTGCAGTGAAAAAAACTTTCAAATTGGTAAAAAAATAAATATATCATGTAGTTCTAAACACAATTCATATAATGATAAAGTGCTGGTGCTCCTTGCTGGATTCCTTAGTGCTTCCTTCACCGTGAGTAAATGAATGAAATGCCCACTCACCGAAAGCTGTGGGTTTTATATGTCATATGACACTAAAACCGTCTGTGCTTGTTAAGAGATCCTGTCCGGATCGAATGGATCTCCCTGGGTCTTTACAGCCACTACGGGTTTTTCTTCTACCTCGGGTAGTCTCCTTCAGCCACGATCCCAGCCTTGGAATGTGCCCTTCCTGCAAAGTCCCCTCCAATCACAACCGTGATGAGGAAATAAAAAAACGGATAGTGTGGTATTGTTTCCAATATATTTATTCACACACCCCATGCATAGCAAAGGTAAAATCCATAAAATTTCCAGCAGGTGATAAAGGTGCTCATCCAAAGTTCAAAAAATTGTAACAGCAAATGTGAGGTAACCGTGTTCAAAACCAAACAGACAGGCAAACAAATAGGACCGTCATATGTTCGGCACAAAGAGTGGAGAGCGGTAGTTCCGGTATGCGTTCCACTCGAGTGCGTATGACGTCACCACGTGCGTTCCACCTAACGCGTTTCGTCATTGGCTAGACGTCTTCAGAGGTGGAGTCACACGTCTAGCGTGGGTCTTATATACCAGAGATGCCGCTCAGCACTCCGCCCAACTCCGCTCTGAGAAAACTCTATCCGGAAACCGGAAATGCCTCCATGTCCCCGTATGGTAAATAACATTTATGGCGTGCAATCCATATTTCGGAGCTCAATATTATATAACCATATTCCTTTATCATTTACCCAGTACCATTCTAATATCATGTGTAAACATATGATTAAGTTAGTTTGTGCTACATTATAGAAAGCATTCCATACAAAAGGGCACACATATAAATAAATCATATTAATAAAAATATTACATTTTAATTCAAAAATTATTAAAAACATATTAAATCTATATTATTGTGATGGGGGTTAATATCATAAAAATACTGTATTTATGTAATTAATATTAAAATTATCAGAGGTCTAAAATGTATAAATATTATAGTTAAGTGGATTACAAAATTGCTAATATGATATTATATATATAATTTTATTTATAAAATTTTATTATCACGATCTAAAATTATTTATTAAATTAATTATTAAAATTAATTATTTATGGCTGAACAAAGATATTAATATTTTATAGGATTTGTAAATTATCATATTTTATCAAAACTCTATAAAAACTAAGGATTTGAAATAAAACAATTAATGTCCATGTCAATATTCATACCCTTGGGTTGTAGGGTAGAGAGCTCATAAATCCAACGGGACTCATTTTGGGAGACGGCAATTCGCATATTATTGCCCCTCCAATTCTGTTCAATCTTGTCAATGCCCAAGATGGTAAGAAAGGTGGGGTCCCTATTGTGTACCATTCTAAAATGTAGGGAAACACTATGATTCCTGAAACCTTTCTTGATATTAGCAATGTGCTCCCCTATACGTACCCTGAGCTCTCTTGTAGTACGACCCACATATTGTTGGTTTCAGGAATCATAGTGTTTCCCTACATTTTAGAATGGTGCACAATAGGGACCCCACCTTTCTTACCATCTTGGGCATTGACAAGATTGAACAGAATTGGAGGGGCAATAATATGCGAATTGCCGTCTCCCAAAATGAGTCCCGTTGGATTTATGAGCTCTCTACCCTACAACCCAAGGGTATGAATATTGACATGGACATTAATTGTTTTATTTCAAATCCTTAGTTTTTATAGAGTTTTGATAAAATATGATAATTTACAAATCCTATAAAATATTAATATCTTTGTTCAGCCATAAATAATTAATTTTAATAATTAATTTAATAAATAATTTTAGATCGTGATAATAAAATTTTATAAATAAAATTATATATATAATATCATATTAGCAATTTTGTAATCCACTTAACTATAATATTTATACATTTTAGACCTCTGATAATTTTAATATTAATTACATAAATACAGTATTTTTATGATATTAACCCCCATCACAATAATATAGATTTAATATGTTTTTAATAATTTTTGAATTAAAATGTAATATTTTTATTAATATGATTTATTTATATGTGTGCCCTTTTGTATGGAATGCTTTCTATAATGTAGCACAAACTAACTTAATCATATGTTTACACATGATATTAGAATGGTACTGGGTAAATGATAAAGGAATATGGTTATATAATATTGAGCTCCGAAATATGGATTGCACGCCATAAATGTTATTTACCATACGGGGACATGGAGGCATTTCCGGTTTCCGGATAGAGTTTTCTCAGAGCGGAGTTGGGCGGAGTGCTGAGCGGCATCTCTGGTATATAAGACCCACGCTAGACGTGTGACTCCACCTCTGAAGACGTCTAGCCAATGACGAAACGCGTTAGGTGGAACGCACGTGGTGACGTCATACGCACTCGAGTGGAACGCATACCGGAACTACCGCTCTCCACTCTTTGTGCCGAACATATGACGGTCCTATTTGTTTGCCTGTCTGTTTGGTTTTGAACACGGTTACCTCACATTTGCTGTTACAATTTTTTGAACTTTGGATGAGCACCTTTATCACCTGCTGGAAATTTTATGGATTTTACCTTTGCTATGCATGGGGTGTGTGAATAAATATATTGGAAACAATACCACACTATCCGTTTTTTTATTTCCTCATCACGGTTGTGATTGGAGGGGACTTTGCAGGAAGGGCACATTCCAAGGCTGGGATCGTGGCTGAAGGAGACTACCCGAGGTAGAAGAAAAACCCGTAGTGGCTGTAAAGACCCAGGGAGATCCATTCGATCCGGGCAGGATCTCTTAACAAGCACAGACGGTTTTAGTGTCATATGACATATAAAACCCACAGCTTTCGGTGAGTGGGCATTTCATTCATTTACTCACGGTGAAGGAAGCACTAAGGAATCCAGCAAGGAGCACCAGCACTTTATCATTATATGAATTGTGTTTAGAACTACATGATATATTTATTTTTTTACCAATTTGAAAGTTTTTTTCACTGCACACTGTGAAGGATTATAATCACCAGTGGTTTATTTATTTATCCACTTATTTATTAATTGTTTATTTATCAGTGTATTTAATTAATTATTTATTTGATAATATCACTATTTATCCATATTAAGCACTATTGTGAAATATTTAAAATTCTCCCATTAGGGGACACTGCAAGCGCTATAGTTATCACTACTGTGATCACTTTTTTTCATCACCAGCACCCGCACTTTACATAGCAGCTGCAACATATTAATTAAATTAATTTAAATTATTTTATTTATTGATTTTAATCATTAATCACTTTATTTAATCCACTTATTATCATACAAATAGTAAACCAGGTCCTGTTAATTATCTCCCTGGCGCGCTAATATATACAATTCGTATATATTTTTTGTACAATTTATGTGTATGACCTTGTTAAATCTATGTTTATACCCATACATCCCTTTTATCTATCTTTTTATGTATTATTTGAACAACACTACACAGTATAAAATGTTTTATTTGAATAGTATAATATTTAGTAAGCCTTGAGGTTTTAATACTTAAAGGATAAATTCATCTTATCTTAAAAATAATAAATGCATATTTTTATGCATTTAAAAAAAAATGTGCATTTACTATTTCTTTTGTAGGAGCCTGAAAAGCATTGCATTCGCGGAAGTTACACAATGACAGGAAGAATCGATGAACTGCCTAAAACATTCAACAGTGCCCTGGTAGGTCATCGAGAACTACAAGCCATCAGCCACAACGGCTGTTGGTACTTGTAGTTCATTCATTCCCAGACCTCTGTGAATACATGACGCAACTGTATGGCCCCATACAGACGCACTCTTCTTAATTAGTGATAGCGAGTGTAGGGTGAAGATCTCTGGCTTGCTGTCACAGGGAGTAGTGATGGACGAACATTGGCCGGGGCGGTTCGCGAATGTTATCCGCAAACTTTCCCAAATGTTCGCGAACCGCAAGTTCGCGGCGGGCCCCATTGACTTTAATGGCAGGCGAACTTTAAAAACCTTTAGGTCATATTTGCAGCCACAAAATACTTACTAGCTGTGCACAAATAGTCCCACAACATGGACACTGTCATAACAGAAGTATTTCTATTGGAAAAGTTTAAAGCATGCTCTTCTTGCTCCTCTTCCTCCGCCCCGGCACCATCCTCCTCTGACTCCTCTTCAGACTCCTGTTGTTGACTTGTCTCAGATGGAGTAGCACCCCCTGGGAATTCACCCAACATTGCGACTTCCTCATCTTCCTGCTCCTCGACGGCTTGATCAATGATGCGACGCAATGTACGCTTCAGAAAGAAGGCGTAAGGTACGATGTCACTGATGGCGCCCTGGCCGTGACTGACCAGTTGGGTGATCTCATCAAATGGCCGCAGAAGTCTGCATGCAACGAGCATGAGCAGCCACTGGCGAGGTGAAAAAACCCAAGCTCCCCAGAACCTGTCCTGCCACAGAGTTTGTACATGTAGTCGTTAACTGCATGTTTCTGCTGGAGCAGCCTATCAAGCATATACAAGGTTGAGTTCCATCGCGTCGAGCAGTCACAAATAAGACGCCTGATGGGCAGGTTGTGTCGCCGCTGAATGTCAGCAAGGCGAGCCATGGCTGTGTAATATCTTCTGAAATGGCCTGAGATTTTCCTGGCCTGCCGCAAGACGTCCTGGACCCCAGGGTATTTGGCAATGAATCGCTGCATGACCAAGTTCAGGACGTGAGCCATCCATGGCACATGTGTAATTTTGCCCTGTTTCTGCACGCTCAGCAGATTGGCACCGTTGTCGCACACCACTTTACAAACATGTTTCGCTACATTAGTAGCGAACTTGACAAAGCTACTAATGTAGCGAAACATGTCGTTGTGGCAATCGGGAGGCTCTGCAGAAGCGAGCGTACTTCGTCCTCCACTTTCCCCGGCCTCTAGGTGATCCCTTCGCCGGCTGTGTACGTACATCCGGCCGACAGCGGTGACGTCATCAGCGTGCGACCTTCCGGTGCTCACAGCGGGCACTGGGAAAGCACAGCGTTGGCTCCGGTCCAGGTAGCGGCCGCACACTGGACCGTGTGAGCCCCCATCCCCGCTGGGACCCGTTTTCCTCTCCATCCATCTAAGCTGCTTTTCCTCTCCAGCTGCCAGCCTTCTCCCTCCCTTGGGACTGACATCAGGGATTTCTGCTGAGAAGCGGTGACACACAGAGGCTTCATGGATTGATAGGAGGGTTTATTTTATTATATATACTGCTTCTTCATTGTGGATCTATACAATAAACTTTTATTGGACTGTTCATCCATGTCTCTTTTGGGGTTTATTGTCAATAACAAATACACTTGAGCGCCATCCTTCAATTTTTTCTTCAGTTCATTGACAAGCTATCCAACGTATAGGATTGGGCGAACAGTGTTTTTATGGACAATTTGTGTTCTATGTACATGTGTGCACTCTTCAGATATTTCAGGAGATTACCTTTTGGAGTAGCGCCAGAACTCTTTTTTTGAATTTTAAATCATGACATGTTATGTATATATTTACTCAGCATAACATCATGTTTCACATTATACAAAATACTAAATTGTTTTTAAAAGACTGCTGCACAAATACAGTCTGACATAAAATATTGCAACAAATACCATTTTATTCTCTAGGGCCTCTGCTAAAAGAAATTATATATATATATAACGTTTGGGGATTCTATGTAATTTTTTAGCAAAAAATACTGATTTCTACTTGTAAACAACAAATTTCAGAAAAATGCCTGGTCTTGAAGTGGTTAAAATCAAGCAGCTACCATCACATCTGTAAGCTTAAGCCCACCGTCCAATTGGGCTTTTGACTATGTGATCTCATTGAAAGAGCTAGCAGTGCCTACTTTTAGAACCAATATAATGAAAAGCATCAGTGGATGGTAGTCTGAAATCAACTTATATTATTATACTAGCCTAATTATGTACAGTATTTAAAAAAATATTCTTATTCCCATTGATCAAAGACTTCATGATTTCCATAGTTTATTATTTATTTTTTTTATTTTTTTCTTAAATTGCTACAATGTGCTTTGGCACAGTTTTGAAGTCTGTGTAATTCTGTCCTTGGGCAGTCAGAAAGGGACTTTTTTTGGTGACAAAAACATCCCATTCCAAAACTATTGCAATTAATAGGGGGTTGTCCCATCTTCATCCCTTTGTACTTATGACAACCTCCACTCTTTTGAAAAGGTTTTCCACAGGATTTTGGAATGTATGTCTTGAATTTTTATCACTTTAGCCAACGAAAAAAAAAAAACATTTGTGAGGTCAAGTAAAGTATGATGGTTGGACAAAAAGACAGCATGCAATCGGCACTCTAATTTATCCCAGAAGTTTGAGGGTAGAGCTCTGTGATGGCCATTCAAGTTCCATCATAACAACTTATCAAACTATGTCTTTATGGAACTGACTTTGTGCAGGGGAGCAGAGTTATAAAACAGAAAATGACCCTCCCAAAACTGTCAACCCAAGTTTGGAAGCACACAATTGTCCTAAATGTCTTTGTTTGTTGCAGCATTAACATGCACTGTCAATGTAAACAGTAATGCAGTCATTTATTGGGTGTCTACAAACATTTGCCAATATAGTGTATCTAATGTATGTCATTTATATTTCTTCTGATGCACTAAGAAAGGCTGTAGAGCCGCAGGATGTAGATTTAGTGCAAGTGATCATTAATCTTTGGCATCTTTGCAGAATAGTGCACAGTAGCTACATAGACACTGCTTAGATTTCGGCGTTCAGGCCTGCCCCATGTTTAAACACTGCAGGAAAGTTACATATTTTCTATGTAAGTATAAGAACTTTGTTGTCACCTAACACCATACAGGTCTCACAGAGAAATCACTAAGTGCAGCTTTAAAATTCTAACATTTCTAGAATTCTCTAATGCAGTAAATGTTTTTTTTTTTTTCATTATATTTAAAATATCAATTTATACTGTTCTTTTTTATATACAATCTCTTGTAGCAAATCTGGTGCAAAAGGCCCAACTTTAGCCCATTTTTTTTTTTTAATAAGGCCTCATTTACACAAGCAATAAGGCCCATGGGTTATGAATGGGCTATGTATTCATGCAGCTTAAGTCTATAGGTGTGGCATGGAGGCATGGGACACCAGGTGACCAAAATAAAAAACTAAACATTTCCTTTTAGCAAATACCTTATCATCATTGGAATTGTTAATGTGGATGACTAGTGGGATTCTTTGACTGTGGCCCAAAAATTTAAAGACACTAATGAAAAGTGTTATGGAAAATGAAAGTCTTCTTTGGGAGGCATGATACACTTCAATATATATAATGTACAGTTATGTTTATATCTGGCACTGGCCAAATTGGATATAATTTTGCACAAAAGGTAGAAGTTTTTTTACCTTCCTCTCTTCTTTACTTGAATGCAATATGTCAGATAATACTACTAAGGGTTTGTTTTTCCTCTCCTGGAATGTAAGAGGACTGAAAGACAAAATCAAGCATGGAGCAATCTTTCAATACTTTTCTAGATTGAAGCCACACTTGATTTGCCCTGAGGAGACACATCTGCAACAAGACTCTGTCCATCTGCTGCACTCACGGAAATTTCCTATTCAGTTTTACTCTACATACTCCTCGGCGTGAGTGTGTTGATCACTAATAACATTTCTTTTGTATGCTTAAAGCAGTAGATTGACAAAGACAGTAAATGTGTCTTTTTGTTATGTGAGCTTAATGGTGTCCTGTGCATTATTGCCGCTATCTATGTCCCCAGGCCTTTTTCCTCAGACCCGCATAAGAAATTGTCACAATTCTTGGCCTTAAATATTTGCAGAACTATCTTTGCTTCTTTGCTTTCTGAGCTGGGCCTGCGGAATGTGTGGCGGGAGAGACATAGTAATATTAAGTGTTATTCTTGCCATTCTGCCTCCCATATTGGTTTGTCTCGTATTGATTTAGGATTGGGAAATGCTGCCATGCTCCCCTATATAATGGACTCTGCATTTTAGCCCCATCTCATCTTGGATCACTCTCCCTTCTGGGTGTGTCTAGCACCTGCTCGACCTCTGTGGCAGGTTAACCCATTCTGGTTGACACTGTTCCCAACCCCTGACCCTATCTCTAAAGCGTTGGCAGAGTTCCTCCTGTTCAATGTGAGCTCCACTAGTGTGGTTATTGTCTGGGACTTCCTTAAAGCCTTTCTGAGAAGATGTATTATTTGGGAAATTACCAGTTTTAAATGGAGTTCTAGAGAATGGGAAGATAATATCCGCACTGAATTGCATCAGAGGGAGATGGCATTGGTGGGTGATTCTTCCCAGATCCCCCACAGTATTTTGGCTGCAGCCCAGTCCCTATACACCATGGAGGTAATGTCAGAAGCTGGGAATTAAAGTTATTTTGAGGAGGGAGAGAATACAGGCCACCTCTTGGCCCTGGTGGCTAAGGCGCAGCAGGAGGTTTCCTTCATTACTTCAATTCAATCCTTGTCCGGGGCATATGTACTACTAACTCTGACATAGTATATAGATTTCATCATTTTTATACAGATTTGTATGCATCCAAAACCCATGCTACCTCCCTTGAGTTGGCACCCTTTTTATAGGACTGTTCATTTCCCCTGGTAACTGCCACTGAAAGAACTGCTCTGAATTTTCTGATCACCATCGAGGAATTGACTGAAGCTCTGGCAGATGATACCAACCAAAAATCCCCAGACCTGGATGAACTGCCCACCGAGGTGTACTCCAGATACTGGAATGTTCTTCCCTGGTCACTTTTGCGGGCCCTGCGTGAGGCGGCTAAAATTGGTTATTTACCTGATACAATGAAAGAGGCCATTATAATAGTACTCTCCAAGCCAGGGAAGGACAATACACCGACCCATTTAATCATTAAATTTGGATGTCAAGCTCCTTGCTTGCGTCCTTGCCACCAGACTCTCTAGGGTGATTGGCAGATTGGTTCATCTAGACCAGTCTGGTTTTATCCCAGCTCGGTCAATGGCTGATAATATAAGTTGTTTCCTAACCTACAGGTACCAGTGTATAATTTAGGGCCAGGATTTCCCAGAGATAGGGCCATTCAACACCGTCAAAATAATTGGTCTCGTCTAAAGAAAGAATAGCCCTATCTTTGGGAAATCCTAGCCAAGTTTGGGTTGGGTGCATGTCTATTTCTCTGCACCCAGAGCTAGGCTCTGCATTAATATTTCCCTTTCCTCCCCTTTTCCTCTACATAAGGGGCACTCCCCTACTATTTGAGCTAGCAGTGGAACTCCTGGCCATCATGATCCAAAAGAACCCTGCCATTGTAGGCTTTTGCAGATGCCCTTTAGAAGAGACGGTATCTCTTTGTGTGTATTATGCACTACTATAACGGGGAGATACTTGTGGCCTCTCCCTGCAGGTGCCACCCAAATTTACAATTGCCACTTCCTTTAAATATCTAGGAGTGGTGGTGTCCCCAGACTCTTTAGCTACCTCAGACTGAATTCAAATCCTCTATTAGATGCCAAAGTTGGGGCACATTACCTCTATCAGTAGTGGAGAGGGTAAATCTAATAAAGATGATTTGAGCTTGACAGCTGTTATACATTTTCTATAACTCCCCAATGTAAATCTCTAACAAATGGTTTAAACGTATTGACTAACAGTTTTGGGATCTTATATGGAAAAGAAAGAAGGTCTGTATTAATTTGTATACCCTGCAATATAGTAATGATAGGGGGGCAGGGGGGCTAGCGGTCCTGCATTCTAAAATGTATTTTTGGCATCTCAATTGCAAAAATGTGCGGGTTGGGGGCAGGGTGATTCCCTGGATCCTATAGCTCAGGTGGTGTCCCTGTCTAAACCTACATTAATAGCCAGCTCCCATCTGGAGATGGATCTCCCAAGTATTCCCCCTTCCTCCCCAATGGCAGATCCCCTTAGGAGAGTATGGCGAGCATCTAAGGTAACGTTATCCATTACTGGCCCTCTGGATTTTACTCCCTTGTGGAACAATCCTAATTATCCTGAGCTATGCAAATTACAGAAATTTTCCTCATGGAGGCAGCAAGGTGTTTGGTTCTTTCATCATTTATCTACTGGTAATACTCTAAAGACATATGCTCACCTGTGTGCAGAGTTTTCATTATCCCCCAAACAATTTTATCAATATCTCCAACTCAGACATGTGCTGCAGACTCAAAATCAAACACTTACTTTACCAGTATCTAGCTCCTCACTACTGTTGGAGGTTCTGCAAGCCACTACTTGCAAAGGCCTGATATTAAGATCTTATTCTGTACTATTATTTTCCATTCAGGACCATGCTTCATTGAAACTTAGAGCCCATTGGACTACTGATATTGGAGATATAGATGGTGACCAGTGGGATGTGGCACTGGAATTGATCCCTGTTGTATCCATATCAGCCTCACATAAGCTATCGCAACTATTTATCCTTCATAGAGCTTATCGTACGCCTGATAGAATATTCGTCTGGGGCTGGAGAGATTCCCCTTTATGTCCAAAACTCAAAGTACATATGGGTGATTTTAGACACATGATGCTGAAATGTATCTAAAGGGTATTCTCATTATAGTAACCAGATTTTTATACTTAGCTAGAAAGTTATTTGCCCAACTTTGGATGGCATCCACAGTGCCTACCAAGACACAGTGGGTTGCTTATGTTAACTTCCTCTTACTTAGGGAACAAATAGGTTATCGCCATTGAAATGCAAAGTGGAAGTTCAATCTTATCTGGCAGAATTGGTTAGATAACCCTAGTCTTGACCCCCTGCAGTTAGTGAATGATAGATCTCTTTCAAGTTTGACCCACCAAGAGTTTCAGTGGTTTTGTTTTGAGCTCGGGATTTAACTTATTCTTACATCCAAAAGTAGAAAAAAAATATGTCACCCTGTATAAGGTCCACCAACGAGCTCAGGTTGTTATGTTTATGTGTTTCCTTTTTGTTCTAAAAAATCTCCATGTGTGCTGAATATAATGTTTTTTTATCTAATTGATTGTACACCATATGGTCTTATACTGCATTGTATACTTTTTGGGAGTACAGTCACTTTATGACATTAATAAAAAAGAGTTTGGATTTAAAAAAAATCAATAAAGTGCCTAAACCAACTCTATTTTTTTATGACTTTGTAAATGTAATAAACAATGAGTGGGATGAGTGTAAAACTGGACATTTTTGCTTTACTTAAACTTCAGAGAAAATCACAATATTTTAGTGAAATGCACTGTAATCAATAAGAAAGGTCAAATAAAAGTAGTGTCTGGTGTTTTCTAAGGATGCATTAGGTTTTAAAGGCTTTCAATTATCCTGGATATGTTTTTGTGCCATAAATTGCACCTCATTAGCTGGAAAGGTGGTGGTTTTATATACTGAAAAACAGTGGAATCCTAATGCTAATCATAACCCTTTGTTTATCAAGTAAACCATATAATTACAACACCAGCATTGGCATGGGCAGCAACTTTGTTGGTAAACATGGGATAATGGTTAGCTTTATGGTTATAGTTAGCATTATTACAGTCATTGAGGTTAGTGTGGTTTATCAAAAAGGACATTGATTACCATGTCAGCACTAAAACTATGATTTTATGGCGTGGTTTTCAATTTGTTTGTCTTGCATATTGCTAAAGAAAGGTCAGATTTGGACATAATTTCATCGATAAAAGGCTATAGGTATACCCGCGCTATGGTTGTACATTGCAGATACCTGTTAAACATGTAATTACTTGAACTAAAATATACAAAAAATGTTTCAAATATTTAAAATGAAAAGTTAAGAAAAAATATTAAAAATGTAAATAATCAATTAAATGTGTTTGTAGCTGCTGCTATAGTGAAAGGTGAAATAACCTCATGTGCTAACAACAAAAATTTAAACTTAGTGCTGCTTCCACATAGAAATCACATATAATAAACCATATGTAAAGTGCCAGTGAATTAAATATAGTCTATCAGTGCAAACAAAGTGCCAGTGTTGATGAATTCTTATAGTGAGATCCAAGGTGCCCCTCCATGCCCCCCTCCTGAAATCCCCTTCTGAAGACGCCCAGTGGGAGAGGCAAAACGAGTCAAGTGGGGACAATAGACTGACGTCATATCCGGTAATTGGAACACACGCCAAGGCATCGATCCTAATCCACACACATGCTAGGAAATGTTTTACTTTTGTAGGTGTCTCTGGTTATAAATTTTCAATAAATCATACAGTATTATGCTGTGGAAATCTTTCTCTTATTGGGTTTTATAGCACAACCTTGTTGAGAGCCCTAAAGGAGAGGAAAGGAGCCATAGCTACAGACTTTGCCTAAGGATATATTTCACGCCTGTTTGAATCTTTTTGTTGGTGAGTGGGGATTTCAGGAGGGGAGCACGGAGTGGCACCTTGGGTCTCAGTAGAAGAATTCAACACTGGCACTTTGTTTGCGCTGATGGACTATATTTAACGCACTAGCACTTTACATATGGCTTATTGTATGTGATTATATGTGATTTAAATGTGGAAGCCGCGCTAAGTTAAAATGTTTGTTTATTTTTTTAACTGATGGCAAAATCAGTTATTTATTTTTATTTATTTACTTTTTTTGCACATCACCGGCAATGAGATATATACGGTATATTTTACATATACAAATGTAAATAGATACACTATGCCCTCTTCTATGTATTTGGTTTGTTTTCACATAGGAAAGGTTTCACACAACAGAGCTTAAAATATTAATTGGATATATTTAGCCAGGGGTGCCCAAAACCCTTGTGTGATCAAAACTATATATGTATTTCTTTACTGCCCATCAAAGGTACAGATACAGATTGTTAACTTTAAGATTGATTTTCAAATTTAAAATATTACCTTAAAACACATTTTGGTAAGTTTTTTTTTTAACTCAAGAGAATGATAATGGTTCATTCCAACTGGTTTAATATCACTTTGTAGCAGGTAAGCTAATCAGCGCATGTAACTGTTCAGTATTATAGGTGGTAGCTCAATTCTTTGATTTATCTGCATGTGGTCGAGAGAAATAAGAATGAAGAAATTAATCATCAGCATTAAAGCTGAACTCTAGGAAGATATAAAGCACACAAATGAATGCAGCTCTGTAATCATTATTACATTATGTAGCTGAATTTGACCTGGTATCAGCCTCTTGTAGTCCCAGATAACAGAAGATAACAGAACTGGAGCATGGGAGGAAGAAACAATACAAGAAGTCAGTCATTTCATGTTTTCACAAGAAGCATGCTTATAGGAAGAGAAAGCAGGGTGACAGAGAGATAATCACTATGCTCCTTTTTCTTATTTTACTGTCCAGCCACAGCCTGGGGTTACTCTAGGATGACCTGGGCTCAGAGGAAATGGAGAGTACTGCAGAGAAAGTCTCTGGAATAAAGCTACAGTAAATATTTTTTAACCTTTAAAGGTCTATTCATTTTTATCTTGATATTTTGGCTGAAGTTCTGCTTGAAAAGAAAGCTTGAAGGACAGCATTGTGATTTTTTTTTTTTTTTGTAACAAATTTGTTTATTTGGCACAATAGGAAATCTTAAAGGTGCATAGATTTCAGAGGAGCTAAATGTCATAGTTTCTCCAAATTCTAAAAACATAAATCGCAATTAAAAAAAAAGTGTGGTAGAGTTGGTGTCACAGAAAGTCCTCTCAGCAGAAGGATTTGCCTCACAAATGTGCTAAACACACATTTTGCCAAATGTTTGGCAAACAACACTTGGGTATACACTAGTAATGATATTTCATCTGGCTCCTGGATGGTCCAAGTATTCCAAACCCTTTCTTGCGACACTTACGTAAACAGATTAGGGACTATTACACAACCGAGGAAGTGCCATGATGAGTCCTGGCACACTTAGGAAGGATATACTTTTGTTGGACTTCCATTTTGCGATTTGTTGATTGTACTGGCTCAAGGCAGAAAATGTACCAAGAATGTAGGGAATTGGTCTGCTTCCAAGTACTGCATCTTCACTCTTAATTTTTTTTCCTCTCCTGTGGAAAAAAAATAATTGGATCAGTGGTTTATTCAGCCTACAGGAGAATGCTCATACAAGTTTTTGAGGATTACCTGATACTTTTTGAGGACTTTGAGGACTACCAGATATCTCCTATTGTTGCTAAGAAATTATAAATGTGAAGGGTTTGGAATACTTGGACCATCCAGGAGCCAGATGAAATATTGTGACTAGCGTATACCCAAGCATTGTTTGCCAAACATTTTGTGAGGCAAATCCTTCTGGAGGTGAGGAGCCAAGCATTGTTTGCTGAACATTTTGTGAGGTAAATCCTTCTGGTGAGTGATTCACACAAAGGGGGTTTGGTGGAGCACTTTATTGGTGATTTGTGAGACGAGAGATCTGTATGTGGGACTTTCTGTGACACCAACTCTACCACACCTTTTCTTTTTTGGGACTGCTTGTTATTTATAATTTGAAGAAACTGTGACATTCAATGCCTCTTAAAAATAATGCACCTTTAAGATTTGTTATTGCACCAGAATTTAACCAATTAGGAGGCCGCGGGAGAACTATGATTGTTTGTGTAGCACGTTGACACATTGATTTTTTTTATTAATGATTTTGGTATGTTTATTCACAGTACATTGATATAACCAGATATAGAAATTTGTATAGTTATTGCCAACATTCAGTGTGTGTGTGTGAGTGGCACATTATAAGGCCTTTAAGGCACATTAATATTTGTACTGATGCGAACACTGTTTGTTTTAATCATGTATTAAGTTCTAACAAATTCTGCAGAAACCCCTACCCATTTCACAGGAGCTTGCTGTCATAGCCACACAAGACACACACTAAAGCCAAATACAGTTTTAGGAGACAAAGTCAATGCAAACAAGCGCTGTATATTCAAACTTAATGCAGTGTTCTTTGTGTATTGATTGCAGGATCTCAGTACAGTAAAGCCATTGGGAATTGAACTCAAAATTCCAGTTCTGCAAAGTTAGTAGACTAACAATTTACTTTTCAATCTGTTCAATAGGAAAATAGCAGGAAATAGCATTTTTGGAGGATTCTGTACAAATGTAGTATACAAAAGCCTCTGGTCGCCATATTTCAAGAAATAAAAATGTATTTGGCAGTTATCAAAGCAGGATACCATTACATAATTGAAGTCACCCTTAAAATGAATATGTCTAATATAACGCCCCCCCCCCCCCCCCACACACACACACACACACACTTACATCACAACCATCAACTTCATATTGAAGAAGATTCTGCAATATCCTTACATCTAGTGTTTTTCAGAGAAAATGCAGAAAACGGATGTTTAAGTTAAGGTGATAATAATGCAAGGTAGAAAATTATGATAAAGATGTGATTTATTGCCAAATCATAAATTTCCTGTTTCTATAATGATCTCATTCCTGTAGATTAGGAATGGTCCTCACGGTTTACAATTTAATTAAACGTAAAATGACATATTTGTAGTGGGCCACATTTCCATATCCATAAATTAGAATGGAAGTCTAGGGATTAAGTGGAAATGAACTATTTCAAATCATTTAAACATGTCCAGTCATCAGTCACACACACATCATGTCTAGATTTGCTTGCAGGGGATTTGAGCAATCTAAGCTGAAAAAAGGATCTGTCTATGCCTATTTTAGAACATCATTTGTACAGAACTTCCCCATGTTTGCACTGATTTCATCCTTCATGTTATTATGTTAGTTAATCATAAAATGATAATTTGCAGAATCATCTTTATCTATTTTTATAAGTTTCACATTTAAAATATGTTTTCCTTTTGTAATATATCTGAAATATTTATATATTAAAATGAATTACTTCTTTAATAGCATCCAAGAAAAAAGTTTTGTACCATTGCATCAAATGGGCAATAGTTGCAGTAGGGACTTTATAGGGGCAGAGGGGTATTTTCTTCTTTGGCCATTCATAATACGTTATCTTGGGCTGGTGGCCAAGTAGAGATACTTCCACACCTAATACTTCCATATCACATCATGATCAAAGCGGGATCCACTGTCAGGGGCACGTTGGGGTTCATTTACAGAAGACAAATAGGCTGTTAATTTGGCAAGGTGACACTTTTGCAAATTAATTTACCGTAAAGCTTATTGAATGTTGTGACATTTCAATTTGCAAAAAATACCCATTCATGTGTAGGTAACTGTGTTTTTGCTCGCACAAGATTACATGGTTGGTATTGACCAAAATTATACCAAAAGCATCAAAATAAATATGATGATGATAATATTAATAATGATAACTATGTTTGAAACACAAGCAGGAACATTGTAGAATATTTTACACAAAAAAAGCTTAGTTTAGAATTTACTGGACACTAAATAGTAATATGCAAATGTGCTCACTTATAACATAAGACATTCCAAACCAGTGAAAATGAGTGTATGTGTCAAAACCCCAATCCTCATCAGCAAAGATCACCAGTAATAGGAAAAACAAAACTCACAGTGTAGTAAATAAAAAAAATAAAAAAACTTTTACTAAGACATGTTTACAGTGTTCAGGAATGCAAAATCATGCAATTGGGATAATCTAAGATGGTGGATACCCCACTTCCGGATCTTATGTTTCAAGTCACATCCTCATCACGTTTCATCACTTGTTTTTTGCAAGAGGATATGGCATCAGTCTAAGAAGCTCCTCAAACACCTCTCTTCTGCCCATAATGATTATGTTTATTGGCTTAATTTCATCTACTGACAAACATAGTCACAATATATATATCGGATAACGGGAACAATCGCACCTAAATAATGATCTAAAAATGCGATTTATCTTATAATAAATCTGATTTTCAATATTAGCTATATCATGTTGCAATCCATTATACACCTTTATATAAATTAGACACAAATAGATAACAATCCCAAAACTCCATATATTGGTTACAATGAACATTACACCTATCTAAAAAAAACTAAGATAATACATATTAATAAAAATGACAAAAGAATAAAAACACTTAATGAAAATTAAATTAAAAATCTTAAAAGAAAATCATGAAGTCAATAAAGGTAATTACTATGGCCAGAAGGGAAGTATATGAGGAGTTTCCTGGTGTCAAAATTCAGGTGACAATATGCATTGAGGGAGTGACCTCCATCTTAGCAAAAACAGTGTAAAAGGTGCACTGCTATGGTAAACTAAATCACAACCTCAAATAGAATTGCAGCGCCCACCAATTCAAGTACTCATGTGCTTGTTCAATAAAAATGTGTATACCAAAGTGGTGCGCTATTCAGGTGTGCTAATAAAATCTCCACGCTACATTCTAACATAAATATCTAAAAAACAAAAAATAATAATACTCCAATCCATGATGTCATAAAACAATTATTCTATTTCCACATGCAGAAAGTAAAAAAGATGTGTAATAAATGTTTACTATAGATTAGTTCATTGAAAAAACGTGCTTAATATTACGTTTATCCAAAAATGCTGTGTAATAAGGATGTCAAATTCTTCCACCAACAAAACTGGTTGCAAAGCACGCTCACCTGGAAAACTTTAAATCAGTGCTAAAAAATTTTTTTTTATCTCCATCCAATGTCAGTAGGTATAATCTCCTCACATTCAAGCTCCCAAATATAAAAGAGAGTAAAGGAGAAAATGCAATATTGTAACAATATAGGTGAATCTTTAAAAATATATAAAAATAAATGTCTGTGAATTAAAAGTAAATCCGTGAAAAAAACTTCTGCACATACTAAATAATAGTGCTTAAAATTGTGAAGTGCCACAGAAAAAAATCTTCCACCAATAACTCTGGGTACAATGCACGCTCACCTGCAGTGAAACGTACGTCGGGCGCGGCGTGCCGACATCACTAGAATGAGACGGAGGACGGGCGGAAGAGCCGACCGTCCGGCGGCTATTTCAAACGCTCTTTATCCCTGTTGTTTTGTAAGTTGCTTTCTATTTTTTACCAATAAATCTTGCAGTTTTACACTATGGGGCACCTTATTGTTGTTTATATGACCTTGTGACCTGACGCCTAATGGGAATTGAACTTCATCTGGAGGCATATATCTTCCCCCCCCTCATTGGGACCCGCTGAATCAAAGATCTTGGTTGAATTGATACCTGTTTTTGGCATTCTATATCTGCACTTCTGGTAAGCAGTTTGTGAATCTGGGTGGTGGTCACGTTTTTGGAGTGGAGTCGGGTGTATATTGGATTTCCTTACCTTTTTCTTCGGCATAGCATACTTTTATTTCTGGTAAGCAGCCTGCATTGTTGGTGGAGGTGACTACCTTTTTCACTTCAGCACAAATATATTTTCTATTTGGTAAGCAGATTGCACATTTGGTGTAAGTTTCACAGCTGGCTTGTTATGTTTTGTGATATATGCACCCTACAGCAATAAATTACAGTGTTATGCTATGGAATTTTTTACCATTCTTTACATGTACGTGGTTTATGCCTGCTGAGTCCATTCTGTTGTCTGAGGCTGGAATATATCGAGGTCTCCACCCTAGCCTTCGGTTATACTGAGGATTCTGGGAGCATACAACTCTGCATTGGCGTTTTTTATACCATTATTTGGTAAGCAGCCTGTATCACTAGAGATGTATAGAACTGTTCGCCGGCGAACAGTTCCCGGCGAACTTAGCATGTTCGCGTTCGCCGCTGCCGGCGAACATATGCGATGTTCGGTCCGCCCCCCATAAGACATCATTGAGGCAAACTTTGACCCTGAACTTTACAGTCAGCAGACACATTTCCAGCCAATCAGCGTACCTCCCTCCCACACCCTCCCACCTCCTATAAATAAGCAAGGGCAGCATCCATCTTAGATCATTCTGAAGCAGTGTGTGTAGTGAGAATAGGGAGAGAGCTGCTGCTGCTGCTGCTGCTGTTAAGCTAGGGACAGTTAGTCAGTGTTCCTGGTCTTGCAGTGTTCTTGGTCCACTACTGCTGTAATATCAGCACCCCAAAAAGCCCTTCTAAGGGCTGGTATTTGTGTTTTTTTTTTTTTTTTATATATATATATATATATATATATATACCTAGCGTCCCCAAAAGCCCTTTTAAGGGCTGGTAATTGAGTTGTTTCTTCATATATATATATATATCTATATCTATCTAGTGTCCCCAAAAGCCCTTTTAAGGGCTGGTAATTGAGGATTTTTTTATTTTTATATATATACATATATATATATATATAGTGTCCCCAAAAGCCCTTTCAAGGGCTGGTAAGGTAATAGATTTTTTTCTTTATATATATATATATATATATATATATATATATCTATTGTACACTGCAGTTGCCTGCCCGCTGTGTGTGAGAGGCCACAGACCTACCACAGACTGTACTGTGTGCACACCACACTCATTTCGGGTGGCACAGGCACAGTACCTGGCATTTTAAAAAATATTTTTTTTTTCTCTGTCATAATTGCAGTGAGTGCTGTGTCAGGTCCACAGAGTGCACTGTACCCACTGCAGTGCACTGCCCACCACTGATATATATACGTTGGCACAGCATCTTGTTGCAATAAATTGAAAAAAAAAATATTTTTTATTATTGCAGTTGCCTGGGCTGCCAGTGACTGTCAGGACCACAGAGTGTACTGTGCCCACTGCAGTGCCACTGTGTGCCCACCCACCATTGATATATAAGGTGGCACAGCAGCTTGCAAAGTAAAAAAAAAATATATATTTTTTTAAATTGCAGTTGCCTGGGTGCCAGTGACTGCTGTCAGGTCCACAGAGAGTGTACTGTGCCACTGCCCACCCACCACTGATATATAAGGTGGCACAGCAGCTTGCAAAGTAAAAAAAATATATATATTTTTTTAAATTGCAGTTGCCTGGGTGCCAGTGACTGCTGTCAGGTCCACAGAGAGTGTACTGTGCCACTGCCCACCCACCCACCACTGATATATAAGGTGGCACAGCAGCTTGCAAAGTAAAAAATATATATATATTTTTTTAAATTGCAGTTGCCTGGGTGCCAGTGACTGCTGTCAGGTCCACAGAGAGTGTACTGTGCCACTGCCCACCCACCACTGATATATAAGGTGGCACAGCAGCTTGCAAAGTAAAAAAATATATATATATTTTTTAAATTGCAGTTGTCTGGGTGCCAGTGACTGCTGTCAGGTCCACAGAGAGTGTACTGTGCCACTGCCCACCCACCACTGATATATAAGGTGGCACAGCAGCTTGCAAAGTAAAAAAAAATATATATATTTTTTAAATTGCAGTTGCCTGGGTGCCAGTGACTGCTGTCAGGTCCACAGAGAGTGTACTGTGCCACTGCCCACCCACCACTGATATATAAGGTGGCACAGCAGCTTGCACTCATAGTACAACAGTAACAACACATTAAAAAAAAAATGACAGGCAGAGGCAGGCCACCCCGCAAGGGCCGTCGTGGTCGTGGTGCTGTGATTTCCTTAGGCTCTAGAATAATGCCCAGTGTTCAGAGGCCACCACAGCCCCTGAACTCAAAAAATTCTGAGGCCATAGTTGACTGGCTTACACAGGACACCCAATCGTCTACAGCTTCCGCTCGGAACCTTAATGCACCATCCTCCTCCAGCTCAGCTTCGGGCACCTCTCAATTTACCACTCGCCAGCCCGCCGGCACCACCACCAACACTAGCACCACAGCCGCTTCACTTGATCCGTCAGAGGAGTTATTTTCACATCAGTTTGAAGAAATAAGTGATGCGCAACTATTAGTGCCAGAGGATGTAGATAACGGGGATATGTCTCAGTCAGGCAGCATTATACACATGGACGTACATTGTGATGATGATGATGTTGTACCTGCTGCTGCTGCCTTTGCTGAGTTGTCAAGTGAAGCGGCTGATGATGACGATGTGTCTGTGGATGTCACCTGGGTGCCTGCTCGAAGAGCAGAAGAAGAGGGGGAAAGTTCAGATGGGGAGACAGAGAGGAGGAGGAGACGAGTTGGAAGCAGGGGGAGGAGGTCATCGCAAGGAGCTAGTGGCGCAGTCAGACAGCATGTAGATTCGGCACCCGGGGTCAGCCAGACAGCACGCCAATCAACGCAAGCTGTTGCCACCACCAGAATGCCGTCCTTGCAAAGCTCAGCAGTGTGGCATTTTTTTTGTGTGTCTGCCTCTGATATCAGCGATGCCATTTGTAACCTGTGCCAAAAGAAACTGAGTCGTGGGAAGTCCAACACCCACCTAGGTACAACTGCTTTGCGAAGGCACATGATCTCACATCACAAACGCCTATGGGATCAACACATGAGTAAAAGCAGCACACAAACTGAAAGCCACCATCCTCCTCCTGGTCCAGCATCTTCAGCCACGTCAACCACTGCTGTCCTCCATGCCCCCTATCAACAACCCGCCCCTCCGCCTCTCACCTTCAGCAGTTCCTGCTCGTCACCTGCCCACAGTCAGGTGTCTGTGAAGGAAATGTTTGAGCGCAAAAAGCCAATCTCGCAGAGTCACCCCCTTGCCCGGCGTCTGACAGCTGGCTTGTCGGAACTCTTAGCCCGCCAGCTTTTACCATACAAGCTGGTGGAGTCTGAGGCCTTCAAAAAATTTGTCGCTATTGGGACACCGCAGTGGAAGGTACCCGGCCGAAATTATTTTTCACAAAAGGCAATCCCCAACCTGTACTCTATTGTGGAAAAAGAAATCATGTCACGTCTGGCACACAGTGTTGGGGCAAGGGTCCATCTGACCACTGATAGCTGGTCTGCAAAGCACGGTCAGGGCAGGTATATAACGTACACTGCGCATTGGGTAAACCTGCTGGCGGCTGCCAAGCATGGAATGCGTGGCTCTGCTGCAGAGGAGTTGGTGACACCGCCACGACTTGCAGGCAGGCCTGCTGCCACCTCCTCTACTCCTCCTACTCCATCCTCTATGCTAACCTCCTCGGCTGAGTCCTCTTCTGCTGTTGCGTCTTGCTCCACACCAACTGCACCCCCCCAGCTCCCCAGGGGCTATTCCACATGCCGGATACGACAGTGTCACGCTGTCTTGGGGTTGACTTGCCTGAAAGCAGAGAGTCACACCGGACCAGCACTACTGTCCGCCCTGAATGCACAGGTGGATCAGTGGCTGACCCCGCACCAACTGGAGATCGGCAAAGTGGTGTGTGACAACGGGAGCAATTTGTTGGCGGCATTGAATTTGGGCAAGTTGACACATGTGCCGTGCATGGCACATGTGTTGAATCTGATTGTGCAACGTTTTGTGCAGAAGTACCCAGGCTTACAGGACGTCCTCAAGCAGGCCAGGAAGGTGTGTGGCCATTTCAGGCGTTCCTACACGGCCATGGCGCACTTTGCAGATATTCAGCGGCGAAACAACATGCCAGTGAGGCGCTTGATTTGCGACAGCCCGACACGTTGGAATTCAACACTGCTAATGTTCGACCGCCTGCTCCAACAAGAAAAAGCGGTCAACGAGTATTTGTATGACCGGGGTGCTAGGACAGCCTCTGCGGAGCTGGGTATTTTTTTGCCACGCTACTGGACGCTCATGCGCAATGCCTGTAGGCTCATGCGTCCTTTTGAGGAGGTGACAAACCTAGTGAGTCGCACTGAAGGCACCATCAGCGACATCATCCCATATGTTTTTTTCCTGGAGCGTGCCCTGCGAAGAGTGCTGGATCAGGCCGTAGATGAGCGTGAAGAGGAAGAGGAAGAGTTGTGGTCACCATCACCACCACCAGAAACAGCCTTACCATCGATTGCTGGACCTGCGGCAACACTGGAAGAGGAGTGTGAGGAAGAGGAGTCAGAGGAGGAATGTGGCTTTGAGGAGGAGGAACACCAACCACAGCAGGCATCCCAGGGTGCTCGTTGTCACCTATCTGGTACCCGTGGTGTTGTACGTGGCTGGGGGGAAGAACACACCTTCAATGACATCAGTGAGGACGAGGAATTGGACATGAGTAGCTCGGCATCCAACCTTGTCCAAATGGGGTCTTTCATGCTGTCATGCCTGTTGAGAGACCCTCGTATAAAAAGGCTGAAGGAGAACGACCTGTACTGGGTGGCCACGCTACTAGACCCCCGGTATAAGCAGAAAGTCTGTGACATGTTACCCAATTACCGGCAGTCGCAAAGGATGCAGCAGCTACAAAATAAGTTAAAAACTATGCTCTACACAGCGTATAAGGGTGATGTCACAGCACAACGGGAATCCAACAGGGGAAGAGGTGAAAGTAATCCTCCTCCTACCACCACAACCACGCCGGCAAGGACAGGACGCTTTACAGACGTCTTGTTGATGGAGGACATGCGGAGCTTTTTTAGTCCTATGCATCGCCACAGCCCTTCGGGGTCCACCCTCAGAGAACGACTCGACCGACAGGTAGCAGACTACCTTGCCTTAACTGCAGATATCGACACTCTGAGGAGCGATGAACCCCTTGACTACTGGGTGTGCAGGCTTGACCTGTGGCCTGAGCTATCCCAGTTTGCCATTGAACTTCTGGCCTGCCCCGCTTCAAGTGTGCTGTCAGAAAGGACCTTCAGCGCAGCAGGAGGTATTGTCACTGAGAAGAGAAGTCGCCTAGGTCAAAAAAGTCTTGATTACCTCACGTTTATTAAGATGAATGAGGCATGGATCCCGAAGGGACTGACAGTGGGGGATGCATTTGACTAAAAAAGGCCTGGTGATGACTGAGATGCCTTGGCCTAAAAATGGTCCACACGCTGCTGTATATAATCATTCTCTGCATGCCGGATGACTTACGTGACGTCTCCGCCACCAACTACGGTTCAAGCAGCAATGTTTTAGTGCACTTTCTGCCTTAAAACCTCAATTTTTCAGGCCGCTGCTACAGCAGCGGCTGCAACAATACCTACTTTTTCATGCATGTGTACATGCCTAATTTTTCTGGCCTCTGGTGCTACACTGTGGCTGCAAAAAAACAAAAAACAAAAAAAAAGGCACATACATGTGTCAATTCCCCTTCGTGATCGTTACCTTGTCGTGGTGAAGGGGCTTGCGTATCACAATGAAGCGATCACCTCTAGGATTGTGTTGGCACACCCCAGATGATAAGGTCGTTGCTTCATTGTGTACAGACCAAAAGCGATCCGCAGGATAATTTTTCATAAAAAAAAACATTCATTTTCTTTCATTCTTTCTGCGGAGCTGGGTATTTTTTGGCCGCGTTACTGAATGCTCATGAACAATGGCTGTAGGCTCATGCGTCCTTTTGCGGAGATGACAACCCTGGTGGTCAGTCGAACCCAAGGCAACATCATCGACCTCATCCCATATGCGTTTTTTCTGGAGCGTGCCCTGCGAAGAGTACTGGATCAGGCTGTAGATGAGCATGAAGAGGAAGAGTTGTGGTCCTCATCACCACCAGAAGCAGCCTTGTCGTTGTCAATTGCTGGACCTGTGGCAACGCAGAGAGAGGAGTCTGAAGAAGAGAAGTCAGAGGAGGAAGGTGGCTTTGAGGAGGTGGAATACCAGCCACAGCAGGCGTCCCAGGGGGCTTGTTCTCACCTTTCGGGGACCCTTGGTGTTGTATGTGGCTGGGTGGAGGAAGAGACCTTCAATGATGTCAGTGAGGACAAGGAACGGGACATGGCTAGCTTGGTATCCAACCTTGTGCAAATTGGGAGTTTGCGGTTGTGCAAATGGACTGACTGACTGTTAAACGGGGAGTTTGGTCTGTCAGAGTTTGGTCTGTCACTGTGAAGCGGGCAACGGGCGTAACCCTTACACTACTTGACCGATAAAACATCATACCTGATCGTATTCACACACTGGATGTTTTAGTGCTGGTTTACACTGCCGCTACCACTAAAGTAGCGTCGCTTCCAGTGCGACTTTGGCGCGACTTAGCGCGACTTTGGCGCGACCTCATCGCGAGGTGACTTTTTATTTGGCCAATCACAATATCATGTTTTGTTACCGTCACCTAATTTCCTTTTCCTGTTTTTTGTTTTACATATTTCCCCATGTGTGCAGTGTTGTCTGTGTCATAGCTCAACTGATAGGCATGTTTGCCTTGGCATATCATATTTCAGCTTGCCAGAAAGAAAAAAAGACAGCTGGAAAGACACTGCATTAGTTTTCTACTAAAAATCATAAGAAAAATGCTGTTTTTTTTGGGTTGTGGACATACTACAGAGCTGAAACTTGACAGGTACACTTTTTAGACCCCCCAGACACTAAATACAAAAAATGACATGCCTGCCTAAAAAAATGCCCGATAAATGCCTGCAAGAGAAAAAGACAGCCGCAGAGAAGCCGTATTCCTGAAAATATAAGAAAAATGCTGTTTTTTAGGGGTTCTGGACATGCTACAGATCTGAAACTTGACAGGTACACTTTTGTGACCCCCCAGACACTAAATACAAAAAATGACATGCCTGCCTAAAAAAATGCCCGATAAATGCCTGCAAGAGAAAAAGACAGCCGCAGAGAAGCCGTGTTCCTGAAAATATAAGAAAAATGCTGTTTTTTAGGGGTTCTGGACATGCTACAGATCTGAAACTTGACAGGTACACTTTTGTGACCCCCCAGACACTAAATACAAAAAATGACATGCCTGCCTAAAAAAATGCCCGATAAATGCCTGCAAGAGAAAAAGACAGCCGCAGAGAAGCCGTATTCCTGAAAATATAAGAAAAATGCTGTTTTTTAGGGGTTCTGGACATGCTACAGAGCTGAAACTTGACAGGTACACTTTTGTGACCCCCCAGACACTAAATACAAAAAATGACATGCCTGCCTAAAAAAATGCCCGATAAATGCCTGCAAGAGAAAAAGACAGCCGCAGAGAAGCCGTATTCCTGAAAATATAAGAAAAATGCTGTTTTTTAGGGGTTCTGGACATGCTACAGATCTGAAACTTGACAGGTACACTTTTGTGACCCCCCAGACACTAAATACAAAAAATGACATGCCTGCCTAAAAAAATGCCCGATAAATGCCTGCAAGAGAAAAAGACAGCCGCAGAGAAGCCGTATTCCTGAAAATATAAGAAAAATGCTGTTTTTTAGGGGTTCTGGACATGCTACAGAGCTGAAACTTGACAGGTACACTTTTGTGACCCCCCAGACACTAAATACAAAAAATGACATGCCTGCCTAAAAAAATGCCCGATAAATGCCTGCAAGAGAAAAAGCCAGCCGCAGAGAAGCCGTATTCCTGAAAATATAAGAAAAATGCTGTTTTTTAGGGGTTCTGGACATGCTACAGAGCTGAAACTTGACAGGTACACTTTTGTGACCCCCCAGACACTAAATACAAAAAATGACATGCCTGCCTAAAAAAATGCCCGATAAATGCCTGCAAGAGAAAAAGCCAGCCGCAGAGAAGCCGTATTCCTGAAAATATAAGAAAAATGCTGTTTTTTAGGGGTTCTGGACATGCTACAGAGCTGAAACTTGACAGGTACACTTTTGTGACCCCCCAGACACTAAATACAAAAAATGACATGCCTGCCTAAAAAAATGCCCGATAAATGCCTGCAAGAGAAAAAGCCAGCCGCAGAGAAGCCGTATTCCTGAAAATATAAGAAAAATGCTGTTTTTTAGGGGTTCTGGACATGCTACAGAGCTGAAACTTGACAGGTACACTTTTTAGACCCCCCAGACACTAAATACAAAAAATGACATGCCTGCCTAAAAAAATGCCCGATAAATGCCTGCAAGAGAAAAAGCCAGCCGCAGAGAAGCCGTATTCCTGAAAATATAAGAAAAATGCTGTTTTTTAGGGGTTCTGGACATGCTACAGAGCTGAAACTTGACAGGTACACTTTTGTGACCCCCCAGACACTAAATACAAAAAATGACATGCCTGCCTATAAAAATGCCCGATAAATGCCTGCAAGAGAAAAAGCCAGCCGCAGAGAAGCCGTATTCCTGAAAATATAAGAAAAATGCTGTTTTTTAGGGGTTCTGGACATGCTACAGAGCTGAAACTTGACAGGTACACTTTTGTGACCCCCCAGACACTAAATACAAAAAATGACATGCCTGCCTAAAAAAATGCCCGATAAATGCCTGCAAGAGAAAAAGCCAGCCGCAGAGAAGCCGTATTCCTGAAAATATAAGAAAAATGCTGTTTTTTAGGGGTTCTGGACATGCTACAGAGCTGAAACTTGACAGGTACACTTTTGTGACCCCCCAGACACTAAATACAAAAAATGACATGCCTGCCTAAAAAAATGCCCGATAAATGCCTGCAAGAGAAAAAGCCAGCCGCAGAGAAGCCATATTCCTGAAAATATAAGAAAAATGCTGTTTTTTAGGGGTTCTGGACATGCTACAGAGCTGAAACTTCACAGGTACACTTTTTAGACCCCCCAGATGCTAAATCCAAAGAAATTTTTTATTTTTATTTTTTTTTTAATTTTTCCAATAATTGGCTCTCTATCAAAAAATTATAATTTTTAAGAACTTTTTTTTGCGTGATCCCTCTCCGACATGCCACAGTCCAGGTGTTAGTCCCCTTGAAACAACTTTTCCATCACTATTGTGGCCAGAAAGAGTCCCTGTGTGTTTTAAAATTCGCCTGCCTATTGAAGTCTATGGCGGTTCGCCCGGTTCGCCGGTTCGCGAACATTCGCCGATGTTCGCGTTCGCCGTTCGCGAACCGCGAATTTTAGGTTCGCGACATCACTATGTATCACTAGTGGTTGTTTATCTGCACTCAAGAATATATGACACAATATTTAGGATTTAAGGACTTTACACGGACTTTTGGATTTAATTTAGTGTTTTTTGTGGTCAATTATTCAGAAACGACTTTTTTGATACATAACAATATTTTCTACATTTTTTTCACATATATATTTCACACATTTTTCTGGATGAGAATTCAAGGATATTTCTATGGACTAATACACTTACTGTGCTAATAGTATTTTTCATGTGATAGCGCAGCTTGTTTCTTATATATTTGTTTTGGGTGTATGTCACATCTTAAATTGCTGCTTTGATTTCTTTTAGTTTTTATCTAGCCCGGTTACTCTCTTTTTACATTGCAAATGTGCCTTAAGAATAGCTCTGGATGTTCATCTGGTAACAGCAGGATGTTGATTCTCCTCACATCAAATGCTCCCACATAAATAATAGAGCACGGGAGATATCCATATTGTAATATACAACATTACATTTATAGTCAATAACATTTATTGAATTCAAATAGAAATCACTCACATCAAGTAAGCAGCTGTAAACAAAGTAACTCCTCTCCAAAATGTATTTCTCCAAGTCTGACTCTGGCACCTTGCTAGACAATCAGCTGTTTGGATCACAGCGAGGTAGCTGAAAGCCGCCGTCACTAGCTCCTCCTACGCGTTGCATCACAGTCATGTGACTTCCTCAGGAGGAGAAATGTAGCAAATGGAAAAGGATCCCCAAGGAACTTTATCTGCAGAATTAAAGGTACAAATGTATAAAAGGCAAATGCCAATCTTTATTACAAATGTAGTAAAAAGACCAATGGGTCAATACAATCAAACTTAGATGCAAAATGACATAACAAATACAGCATTGTACAATCCAGAAAAAAAATACCCTGCTGGTCTAGCGAACACTGAGCAAGCTGCCAGCAAGATACAGCCTAATCAGTATCAGTGATCCATAGGCCCGTGTGGCGCGCTCCTAGCACAGAGATCGGGGTCTCACCAAGAGCCCCGAGCCCCATTCTAATGCTCGGGACCAGGAACGTCCGATTCCGGGTCACCTTATCACTGTGAGAGCCACTGATTGGCTATCACAGTGATCAGTTACTTTGAAGCCCACCCTTGTGTTTTCTCTGTGTTGTCTCTGTGAATGATACATTGTATCTTTCTCTGTCCTTGAAGAGATAGAAAAAAAAGTGTGCATAGAAAAAAAAGAATAATAATAATAAAAAAAATAAATAAATAATAAAATACCTAGATCAAGATTTGATCTACATCAGAACCAGAGTTAGTGTTTGGGTCAAGGTCAAAGGTCAAGGTCAGGGTCAGAATTTTTTTTTTTAAGGATTTTTTTTTTCAATTGTATCAGTGTCAGTTAGTGTCAGTGTCGGTGTGTTTTAGACAGGATAAAAAAAGCAGAATCTGTATTGTTTATGGGCTATACTACTGGTAGAAACAACAACTAACATACACATATGTGATATCTCTGCAATTGTCAGAAGCAGGAAAATGTATTTTGGGTCGTACTTTGGTGGTAGGTTATGGTAGTAGCATAAAATATACAGTAAGATTAAAAAAGGCTACTTTGGGCCAGTTTTTCTTAGATAATAATAAAAAAAAAAAATAGAAGATATCCATCACCATTTGCCACTAAATAAAAGCTCAATTTTCCTGAAAAAAAACAAGTTATAACCCACCTGGATGCACAACGTAGTTGTGATGATATGCAGGTTTACTAGCACATGCCAAAGTTGCAAAATTGGTCTTAGGCTTTAAGATTTGTTTTACCCTAGGCACGAAAGGGGTTGAATATGATTGTATTGACCTATTGGTCGTTTTACTATGTTTGTACTAAAGATTGGCATTTGCCTTTTCCACGTGTGTACCTTAATTTCTGCCTATAAAGTGCCTTGGGGGTCCTTTACCATTTGCTGCTTTTACATTCCTGAACACATGCTTGAACACTAAGCATGCATGGTTTTATCCTATTAAACATGTTTTTTTTTTTTCTATTTACAACAGTAAGAGTTCTGCTTTTCCTATTACATTGTTTGGAGTAATTTAGGGTGCCATTGGAAATCTGGAAGAGACTTTCAAGGGTAAAGATTGGAACACGGTGAGGATGGTAAATAGCATCATTTGGATTTTTGTCCCATCACACATAAGGGGCGTATATTTTGGTATGGGTTCATCTCCATGTATCTTCAGCCTGGTGGTGATTTTGACTGACGAGGATAAGGGTACGCTCATTTTTAATGGTTCGGAATGTCTTATGTTTGATGTTTGATGATAAGAACATTTGCATATTTCTATTCAGCTTCCAGTAAATAATACACTATGTAGGTGTTTTTGTTGTTACAAAACATTCTCTGGAGGATTGCACAGCTATAAAAGGGTCTGAAAAGTAGATTTGGATGAAATAGAAAGACACCTGGAGTCTGTAATAATGTTTACATCAAGCTCATTTTGACCCATTTATCTACTATGGTCAAAATATGGGTTAAAGGCTTATGTTTTTATTGGGCTTTTAACCACTTGACGACTGCTCACTGTGCCTCTACTGCTGTTATCGTCCAGCGACGTAGTACTACGTCGATGGACTCCTCCCCTTGTGGGCGGCGCTTGCGCGCCGCCGGAGGCTCGCTCCCACTGTATTCATTCACAACGGGAGTCGGGCCAGGGGAGGAGCAGTGGCGATCGCCGCTGCTCTTCCCCGATCATCGGGGAATCGAGTTTGGAGATCCGCCCGCTTGTGTAAACAGAGCGGGCGGATCTCCTCAGTGACAAACAGTGACAGATTGCAGGGTTCAGCATAGCTGAACATGCGAACTGTCCTTGTGTCACTCAGTCACCTCGCCCCACACACGTTAGTAAGCACCAGGCATACATTAACCCCTCCCTCTCCAATAAAATTAACCCCTTCCCTGCCAGTGTCATTTTTACAGTAACAGTGCATATTTATAGCACTGATTACTATAGAAATTTCACTGGTACCCCCAAAAGTGTCAAAAATGTCAGTCAAGGGTCTGATCTGTCCGCCGCAATGTCGCAGCCCCGTAAAAAAAATCGCAGATCGCCGCCATTACTCGTTAAAAAAAAAAACACCAAAAATTACAGAAATCTTTCCCTTAGTTAGTAAATGCAATAACTTTTGCGCAAACCAATCAAAATACGCTTATTGTGATTTTTTTTTACCAAACATAGGTAGCAGAAAACAAATTGGGCAAAAATTTTTAAAAATTTTGATTTTTATATTTTTTTTTGGGGGGGGGGGGGGAATTTCGTATAAAAAAATTTGAAAAATATTGTTATTTTTTCAAAATTTACGCTCTTTTTTTGTTTATAGCGCAAAAAGTAAAAATTGCACAGGTGATCAAATATCACCAAAAGAAAGCTCTGTTTGCGGGAAAAAAAACGTAAATTTTGTTTGGGAACGGCGTCGCACGACCGCGCAATTGTCAGTTAAATTCGCACAGCGCTGAATCACAAAAAGTGGCCTGGACGTAAGACAGCAAAATCCTCCAGTGGTAAAGTGATTAAAGGGGAATGAGGACAAATTCTATGCTGGGGGTCATTGCACATTCGTATTATATGGACAAATAGACTATTTGATTAATTCTAAGGGACTTTTATGATTACTTAGTTTCTATTTGTAGCTCTGTTATTTTTTTTCTGATTTGCTAGTCAAGTCCATCTAAATATACTAGAGCACCCTGCACCCTCCCCCCAGACTAACAATGCTGCTGTCCAAAGGTGTCTCTGATGATTCTCCATCCAGAGTGGAGACACTCTATGACAGAAAGAGTGTTATTGGGTAGATCACCAGGTGCAAAAAAAAAAGGAAAAAGCATACAAAAATAAAAATAATGCAGCCACCACATTTAAGGATTGGTAAGCTGCAACTAAAAAATGTTTGTTTTTGGGTTTAATATCTCTTTAAATATGAACATAAGTCTGAGATGATGACAAAATGAAGCCCATTTCCACAACAAATATTGGCAGTTTAATTGATTACATTAGGACTTTTGGAATCCTGCACCCGTTAAGCCAATATACATCACCAAGCACATTATTGGAAAAGGGATCAATTCCTTAGCTAACAATGTTTCTTCAACATTTAAGTAAAAATCCCAAGATGAAAATTGACAGAATCGTTAGCATTTTTACAAGTGTTTACCAAAAATGGGAAAGTAACAGCCTTAGAGAGGTTTGCTGAAAAGCAATGATGGTTCTGTTTACAAACTTTATTGCATTGTTAGAATTTTGTTTAATTTCTTTTTTCATATCATTACATATTTGCATGTGATTTTTTATAAAAAGGATCAAGGATCCATTAAAAATACCCTTTCAAAATACTAACATACTGTCTAAGCCTTCTAAGATATTAAAGGCTAAGTTCCCCTTTTGAAAAAAATTATTAATGCACATTTTTTTGCAGGTAAAAAAATGTGCATTCATTATTTTTTTCTAATTAGTCTGCAGAGTATTGCACCCTCGATCAGTTGGAAACTGTAAATGAATGACATGGCTGTGAAGGGGGAGCCCCACACAACTGCATTGTTTTCAAATTGTGACTGCTAGTGCAGGGATAAGATCCCCCACCTGATGTCAGGAAGAGGGGGGGGGGGGATGGGGGAAGAAGGTGCAGATGCTGAAACGTATTGTATGTTCCACCCTAAAGACGGATAGAACATGTAACATGTTCCAAAGGTAAACGTATCCTTTAAGCCAGTTTCCTGTATAGTACCTAATTATTTTAAGCTGTTCTTTTATACTCCACTCTTTTGTAGTGTGTACTCTTTTGCAGTTTTTTCAACTGGCACGGGATACTTTTTTTAATTCTATGTACTGCTATATTCTGTTGCACATCATCATAAACATACATTTTAGGCTGGATTGACACCAAGTCTGTTGCATTTCCTCATCACTTGTTTCTGTAAAATGGCACAGAAGATAATCCATGTCTATCTTCAGGGGGGAAGGCGGCAACATGCACTAGTCCTTCTTACCTCCCTTTGAATCAAGTTATTGGTATAGAAGATGAATCCTCCTTAAAGTGGTTCTAAAGGCTAGACATTTTTTCCCGAATGCATTTTGTGCATTAGGGTAAAAAAATGTCCCAGTGTTTGTAATGCCCTCTAACCTCCCTTTATACTTACCTACTATTTCGATCCAGCGCTGTGCCCTTATGCAGCTACGCTAATCTCCCTCCTCACAGAGGCAGCAGTGGGAGCTACTGGATCCTGCTGTTGTCCACTAAATCCTGTGACCAGAAAGCATAGGGGGCAACTACACTGTGTGTGTCAATGGACGCAAACAGTCCGTCTTGGGAGCAAGCCTGCTTGTATGTCATCATAGGAAGTGGCTTCCTATGGTGACACACAGAAAAGAGGAGGAGCCAAGAGTGCCCACTGGGGGACCCCAGAAGAGGAGGTTCCAGGCTGCTCTATGCAATACAATTGCACAGAGCAGGTAAGTACAACATGTTTGTAAAAATGACCCATTACAAGAGCTTCAGTGTTGGGAGGTCCTTTGCAGATGTGTTATCTACAACAGTGGTCCTCAACTCCGGTCCTCAGGGCCCACTAACAGGCCAGATTTTAAGTATTAACTTGGAGAGATGCAGACTAGAGTACTGCAATCATTGAGCATAAAATTATATCACCTGGGATGTATTTCAGTTATCTTGCAAACCTGGCCTGTCAGTGGGCCCTGAGGACCAGGGTTGAGGACCAATGATCTACAACACCCTTCATGGTCCTCAGAATTGGTTGTGAAATGATCAACTCAGATAAGAAGTGAGATAGCTCGCAAAAACAGAAGACCACTTCATTCAAAAAGGTGATGTTGAATATAACAGTATTAGTTCTGATTTTCTTGTCAGACTTAGGATTAACCAATTGAAAAGAAAAATCAGTCTGAATTGTAATAGGGTGATCGCTCAAGAAGTCAGAACCATGAACTGCCCAGAATTGCAGACACTAGTGCTGCAATCAGCAGGGTTAAGGTCTGTAGGCTCAGAATGTCATTGACTGGGATTGGAGAACCATCTACTCTGTTACTAACATACAAATAGAACAAATACTTCCAAAAAATAGTGTTGCCCTATTAAAATGCTACAAAAATCTCAAAATAATGCAGTGTTCCCACACTGTTAATGATGAAGTGCCTATATGTGCAAAAAAGTCATATTTATACACGTAAGTAAATACATATACTGTATATGCCGGTGTATAAGGCGACTTTTTAACCTTAAAAACAACCCCCAAAAATCAGGCGGTCATCTTATACAAGAGTATAAAATGTGAACCTTAAGAAAACTCCAGGTTTAGGACTATTTTACATAGTTTGTTTGGGCCAAGCTGGCTCAAAACAAACATCTCTAACCTGTCAGCCTGCTGGATGTGCGGTAATACTGTATATACCCTAGCTTTGGCTACATACAGTGTACAGAGCTGAGCCAGTCACCGCGAGCAATGTATTCTACTGATGAATACAAAGCTTGCCCGGACTGGCTGAGTCAGAGAAGCAGGCTGATGATGTTACAACCTTTAACTCAGCCAATCTGAGCTGGCTTTGTATTTACTAATAGAATACATCGCTCGCTGTGATTGGCTCAGCATGGTATACTGTATGTAGCCAAAGCTATGGTACATACAGTATTACCGCACATCCAGCAGGCTGACAGATTAGTGGGTGTAAACAAAAACGGTTTCTAGACAAGACCACATCATGGCTCCATCAGCAACAAAAAGTAAATATGAAGCATTCTGAAGGATTTGAAGTACCGGTAAGTCATAACTATTTTAATTAAAATAATTTAAATCAAATATGATGTTCTTAAATGGTGTTGCCTTGGAAGGGGAGTAGTCTTATTTGGCAAGTATAGCCCAAAACCTATGTTTTAACTGAGAAATGAGGGGGTCCTCTTATATGCCCAGTCGCCTTATACACCCACCAGCATATACGGTACTCAAAATTAACTACATCCTGATAAAGTGCCAAATCATTAATGCAAACATGAAAAGTATTATGTATGTAATGTATGTAATATAGTTTTGGGATGTGCAATACAGTGAGTGCAGTTGTTAATTAATCTCCTATTAGGGGATTACACACAGCGCAGTTTATCTTCCTTTCTATACACAAAGAATTGCTTTGTTTGGTTATGTATGTATGCCATTACTATTCTGCTGTCTGCATGAAAGTGAAAATAGTCTATTTCACATTTAATAAGCTCAGCAATTTCAATGGCTAACACAGCTGCACAGAGTTCAAGCCTTGGAATGGTATGTGCTGTTTTTCGGTCAACTTGGCCTCACTGAGGACAGAGATGCACTTCAGTCTATTTAACATGGTCTCCTATAGGACACGTTCACATCAATGCATTTTACAGCCCCTGCTTTTTTGGAAAGGGGCGAGGACTTTTTCTAAATGCAACACAGTGCATTTTTGGTTCAATAAACTTTAAAGGACACACTGCAGTGACACCTGCTGCTATCCGATCCTGTCCACCAAATCCAGATGGATGGTGGTCCTATTTTCTGGCGGATTGGATATGATCAGGTCAAAATGGACAGTCGGCCCCAAAAGGTCTGCAAAGTGACCTGTTATCCACCTGCTAAGCAGGGATCAGTGGAGCGATCTCCCGATAAGCAAGTGAAATCCGCCAAGCAGAGGCACCGGTGTGAAAGGCTTTTGTTTCAATAAACTCCTAGATCTCTTTTCTATGGCATTTGTTAGGAATGCAGAAATGTAAGAGCATGGCATCCAAGGCTGTTCTAGTGCTTTCAAGGACTCTTTCCATGATTCTTGTCTTTCCCTCTAAGTAATGGGGTATCCCAATCCGTGTTTTCATAAGCTGTCTTAGAAGTATCTTTCCCTGAACAGTAAAGGGTGATATAAAACCCAGGGGATCATAAATGCTGTTCACAGCAGACAAAACTCCTTGTTTTGTGAAAAGCTTGTCACAAGTTGATATTTAAGACAAGAATGTGTCTTGTTTGGCATCCTAGCTAGGGATAATCAAACTTTTGAAAAGTTTGGTTCGGCCAGAACATCCGAACTACCCGAAAGTTCGGCCCGGATTTCAGAACCCCATTGAAATCAATGGGACCCGAACTTCGGTAATCAAAAAACACCATTTTAAAGCCCTAAAACCAAATAAATGCCCCTAAAAAGTGCCTAGGGTTCTGGGTCATGCCCCAGGGATTATTAATCACACAAAAAAAAGTTCTTAAAAATTTTCATTTTTGATAAAAAAAGCAAATTATTGAAAAAATTAAAAAAAAAAAAAAGAGATTTTTTGATTTTGATAGTAGTGGTAGTGGTATATATACCACTATACACAAGTTCAGATGTTTTGCCTGCCTCCAAAGAACCCAAAAAAATTCCCAAAAAAACGCTAGCGCCAAAAAAAAAAAAACGCCCAGGTGTGTTGTTGCAGGCATTTTTTGGGGGTTTTTGGAGGCAGGCAAAACATCTGAACTTGTGTACAGTACCACTATACACAAGTTCAGATGTTTTTCCTGACTCCAAAGAACCCAAAAAAATGCCTGCTATTAAACTGGCAAGGTGTGAAAAGCGAGAAGCCATATTCCAGATCTATAATTGCAATAATATAAAGAAACTTTTTTTTTTTTTTTTATGGTTCTGGACATGCTACAGAGCTGAAACTTCACAGGTACACTTTTTAGACCCCCAGATACTAAATCCAAAGTCAAAATCAAAAAATCTTTTTTTTTTTTTTTTTTTTAATTTTTTCAATAATTGGCTTTTTTTATCAAAAATGACAATTTTTAAGAAATTTTTTTGTATGATTTTGTGTCTGGTGGGTCTAAAAGGTGTACCTGTGAAGTTTCAGCTCTGTAGCATGTCCAGAACCATAAAAAAAAAAGGATTGTTTGTATTAGTGCACTTATAGAACAGGTTGTTTGCTTCTCGCATTTCACACCTTGCCAGTTTAGTAGCAGGCTTTTTTTTGGGCATTTTTTTGGGTTCTTTAGAGGCAGGCAAAACATCTGAACTTGTGTATAGTGGTATATATACACACATACTTATAGGTATATACACACCTAGCCATATATAGGTGTGATAGGAGCGTAACTATATTGGTGTTAATTATTTCATTAGCGCAAGTAGTTTTTTCTGCTCCTTTCACACCTATATATGTCTAGGTGTATATATACAGACATGGTTGTGTATATATACCCCCTATAAACATGTGCTCAAAAAATCACTAGCAATGCCTGCAACCAAAAAGAATGCTGGCGGCGGTGAAGCCATATTACAGAAGCGAAAGTGACTTGAGAGAAACTAGCTTTTCTCTATAGCGGTCACCCTGCTATGGAAGGGTTTTGTCACCCTGCCATAGCAGTCAGTGTCAGTTAACCCTACACTACACTACGGTCCCCTTACACTTAACACTTTCCCTACAGAAACTGAATAAATTAAAGCTAACTAAAGTGTAAAAGAGCACTCTAACTACACTAGATATCCCTTTCCTCACACTAATAAATGCTAAATGACACTTTGTAACACTTTGTAACAGAAGTAACAGAACAGCATTCCACTCTCTTCCATGTCCCGTATAAGAATGCTAGGAATTTGGCGGGGGCTATCTTATATACTGGGGGGCGTATTCACTAATAATTGGACTATGGACCCCCTAGTCACTCCAATCACATTCCTAGCATTCCCCTGTCCCCTCAATTGGCTTTTGCTAATGGTTCTGGTCCAATCACAGGCTTTTAAAGCCCATTTCCTGAACCATTGCATTTTGGTCGGTTCTGGTTGCCGAATTCCGAACTTTTTGGGCAAAAAGTTCTAAATTCGGCCGAACCTCGAACAGCCAATGTTTGGGCCGAACCGATGGTCGAACCGAACCATTCGATCATCCCTAATCCTAGCCTTCCTAGATCAAATCCCTTTACAGTAACAGCATAGTCAACCGAAGGAAAGGTCTTCATTACCTTGGCACAGTTAGAGACAATTTTGTGAAGCCTGAGGTTGGTAGTGGCAAGCATATCCTAAGTTTTCTTGAGAAGATCAAATGCTTCTTTTTCTCTAGGCATAGATTTGAGCCCATCCTCTAAGTAGAAATTATATTCCACAAATTCATGCATCAGATTTTAATAATTCTTCACCTTCACCTTCTTGAGTTGTCCTTCTTAGCCCATAAATTGCTACAGCAAGTACATGTTACCAAAAACATGTACTTTTTTTCTGTAGTCTATGACGTTGTCGCTGACATCTTGTTGCAATACATAGTTACATAGTTAGTGAGGTTGAAAAAAGACACCAGTCCATGCAGTTCAACCTATGATGGGTGTGTGTGTGTGTGTGTTTGCTGTAATAGTACATTGTATACCCCTGTATGTTATGGTCGTTAGGGTGCCCATCTAATAGTTTTTCGAAACTATCGATGCTCCCTGCTGATACCACTGCTTGTGGAAGAGAATTCCACATCCTTACCGCTCTGACGGTAAAGAACCCTTTACGCAGTTTAATGTTAAACCACTTCCCTTCTAATTTTAGGGAATGGCCGCATGTAATTTTAAATTCCCTTTCGCTGAAAAGTTTTTTCCCTATGCTAGGGTCATCAGTATGGTATTTGTACATTGATATCATATCCCCTCTCATGCGTCTCTTCTCCAGAAAGAATACGTTTAATGCTTGTAGTCTATCCTCATAGCTGAAGTCCTCCATTCCCCTAATTAGCTTTGTTGCCCTTCTCTGGACTCTCTCCAGTTCCAGCACATCCTTCCTGAGGACTGATGCCCAGAATTGGACAGCATACTCGAGATGCACCTGGGCCAGAAGCTTGTAGAGTGGGAGAATTATCATTTTATCTCTGGAGTGAATCCCCTTTTTTATACATGCCAGTATTTTGTTGGCTTTGCTTGCAGCAGCTTGGCATTGCATGCCATTGCTGAGCTTGTTGTCTACTAGGACCCCCAGGTCCTTTTCCACCTTAGATTCCCCAGAGGTTCTCCCCCTAGTGAGTAACTTGTTTGTATTTCTGGCACCCAAATGCATCATTTTTCAACATTAAACCTCATTTGCCATGTAGTTGCCCACCCCATTATTTTGTTCAGGTCTTCTTGAAAGGTTTCCACTTCCTGTGTGGAAGGTATTGCCCTGCTTAGCTTAGTATTGTCTGGAAATACTGAGATTGTGCTGGTTATTCCATCCTCTAGATCGTGTATGAATAAATTAAACAGAATTGGTCCCAGGACAGATCCTTAGGGTAACCCACTTTCCACACTAGACCAATCCGAGTACTGACCATTTATCACCACCCTCTGGACTAGCCCCTGGAGCCAGTTTTCAATCTAGGTACTCACCCTATGGTCCATACCTACGTACCCTAGTTTGTACAGTAAACGTTTGTGGCGATCTGTATCAAATGCCTTTGCAAAGTCCAGATACATTACATCCACAGGCCTTCCTTTATCCAGATGGCAGCTCACTTCTTCATAGAAGGTTAATAAATTGGTCTGGCAAGAATGATTCTTCATGAATCCATGCTGGTTACTGCTAATGTTTTTATTACTAAAATCTTGTATATAGTCCCTTATCATCCCCTCCAATAGCTTGCAGACTATTGATGTTAGGCCAACCAGCCTGTAGTTCCCAGGGATATATCTCAGCCTATTTTTAAAATATTGGTGCCACGTTGGCTTTTCTCCAAATCAGCTGGTACCATTCCCATCAGTAGACTGTCCATAAAAATTAGGAACAATGGTCTGGCTATCACCGGGCTGAATTCAGGGCTGGCCTTAGGTGTTCAGGTGCCCTGTGTGAGCTAATCCTGTGGCACCCCCCACGCGCATTTTCTTGCACCTTTTCTGCACTTTATTTGACTTTTCTTTTTTATGATCACTAATAACTTAGCCCCCCTTACATCAGAGACCCTCACAGAGCCCCCCTTACATCAGAGACCCTCACAGAGGCCCCCCTTTACATCAGAGACCCTCACAGAGTCCCGCCTACATTAGAGCCCCCCACAGAGCCCCCCTTAAATCAGAGACCCCACACAAAGCCCCCCTCACATCAGAGACCCCAGAACACAGAGCCCCCTTACATCAGAGACCCCCCACACAAAGCCCCTCTTACATCAGAGACCCCCCACATAGAGCCTCCTTGCATCAGAGACCAACCCACACAAAGCCCCTCTTACATCAGAGACCCCCCACATAGAGCCTCCTTACATCAGAGACCCCCCCCCACACAGAGCCCCCCCTTACATCAGAGACCCCTACACAAAGTCTCCCTTACATCAGAGACCCCCACACAGAGCCACCCTCACATCAGAGACCCCCCACACAAAGCCCCCCTTACATCACAGACCCCCCACACAAAGCCCCCCTTACATCACAGACCCCCACACAGAGCCCCCTTACATCAGAGACCCCAACACAAAGCCCCCCTTACATCAGAGACCCCCCCACACACAGAGCCCCCTTACATCAGAGACCCCCCACACAAAGCCCCCCTTACATCAGACACCCCCACACAAAGCCCCCCTTACATCAGAGACCCCCCACACAAAGCCCCCCTTACATCAGAGACCCCCACACAAAGCCCCCTTTACATCAGAGACCCCCCCCCACACACAGAGCCCCCCCTTACATCAGAGACCCCTACACAAAGTCTCCCTTACATCAGAGACCCCCCACACAGAGCCCTCCTCACATCAGAGACCCCCCACACAAAGCCCCCCTTACATCACAGACCCCCCACACAAAGCCCCCCTTACATCACAGACCCCCACACAGAGCCTCCTTACATCAAAGACCCCAACACAAAGCCCCCCTTACATCAGAGACCCCCCCACACACAGAGCCCCCTTACATCAGAGACCCCCCCACACAAAGCCCCCCTTACATCAGAGACCCCCCACACAGAGCCCCCCTCACATCAGAGACCCCACACAAAGCCCCCCTTACATCAGAGACCCCCACACAAAGCCCCCCTTACATCAGAGACCGCCCACACAAAGCCCCCCTTACATCAGAGACCCCCAACACAAAGCCCCCTTTACATCAGAGACCCCCAAACAAAGCCCCCCCTTACATCAGAGACCCCCCACACAGAGCCCCCCTCACATCAGGGACCCCTCCCCCACACAAAGCCCCCCTTACATCAGAGACCCCCACCACACAGAGCCCCCGTACATCAGAGAGCCGCCCTTACATCACAGACCCCCCACACAAAGCCCCCCTTACATCAGAGACCCCCACCACACAGAGCCCCCATACATCAGAGAGCCGCCCTTACATCACAGACCCCCTCACATCAGAGAGCCCCCCCCACACATCAGAGAGCCCCTCTTCCATCACAGACCCCCCACACAAAGCCCCCTCACATCAGAGACCCCCCTTACATTTTTTGCAGGAGAGAGACCTCACTTACCTCACGCTGTCTGCAGCTTTTTTTAAATTTAAACATCCCGCCCACACATCCCCAGGGAGTGTGGGTGGGGCGGGAGGTGGAGGAAAAGGGGCGAGAGGAGGAGGGGTGGGAGGAGGAGGATCTGGGGATCTCTCTTCTGGCGTCCCTGCATGAAGGAGGGATCTTTCAGCATGGATCGGAGGCTGAGCTGTGTGTGATACACAGCTCAGACTGCAGCAGTGGATCTTCTGCAAGCTGTGATGACCGCACGGTGCCCCTGTTGCCCATGGCGCCCTGTGCGGCCGTACAGCTCGCACACCCCAAAGGCCGGCCCTGGCTGAATTCCTTAGGAACCCTTGGGTTTAAGCCATCTGGTACCAGTGACTTATTTATGTTATGTTTTTCGAGTCTATTTCTGAGTCTGTCTTCTGTTAACCATGCGGATGCTTCCTGTGACGTGTTACTAACATTAAAATTACAGTCTAGGCTACTGTATCTCCCTGTTTCCTTTGTGAAGACTGAGGAGAAGAATTTATTCAGAACCTCTGCCTTCTCTCTTTCCTTTATAGCCAGATACCCTTCATCATCGTTTATGGGGCCAATATGTTCTAACATAGAGTGCAGTTTAGGATAGTTGGCTCTTGAAGTTCAGTGTCTTTGAATTACCCCCTATGTTTCCTATTTCTGTTATTTATACTGAAACTAATTGACCTGTGGTCACTGTTTCCTAAGTTACCCCTTATTTTTACATCCGCAATCAGGTCTGTATTATTCGTAATCAGTAGGTCTAGTAGGTCTTGTTTCTCATTGGTGCGTTCATTATCTAACCCATGAAGTTGTTCTGCAAAACATTTAGGAAATGGCGAGCCTTAGACGAATGTGCGCCGGAGTCCCACGCCTGCACCGGAAGTGACGAGCGGGGCCGGTGCAGTGCATTGTGGGACTCCGACGTCACCGAAGAGGACGCAGAAGAGGACGCGCTGGCTTCAGCTGCCCACACCTGAGATGGCAGCGCTGGAGAAGAACTTTTCAAGGTAAGTATTTCTTCTTACAGGTAAGTGCGACCCAGGACAGTTCAGAGGCTATCCATTGTGGAATGTACTAGCCCTGACTGTCCCGGGGGTATTTTTATCTAAATTTGACCCCTGAGGCCGGAACTCCGCTTTAACTTCCCTAATCTCCCGCTACCTCTCTGGTGTGGCTTGAGGTACAGGTAGTATTTCCAAGAATACTACCTTGGAGGTCCTATTCCCCAATTTAGCTGAAATTAGTCCCTAAATCATTTTTTAGGAATCTTCTAACCTTCTTCTAACTTTTTCATTGGTACTCACGTGTACCATGACAGCTGGTTCCTCCCCAGCCCCACCCAATAATCTGTCCACCAGATCCGTGATGTGCCGAACCAGAGCGCCCGGTAAACAACATATTGTTCAGGGTTAAGGTCTTTGTGACAGATTGCCCTCTCTGTCCTTCTAATAAATTAGTTCCCTGCCACCAGACCTACCACCAGTACCATTGGAACCATGAGGAAATTTCTGTTGTCTTCTCGAATGATGAAAAAATGGAACATTTGCTGAATGTCAGCTATAAACGCAACTGTTTTCTAATATCGAGCACTTGAGTTGAAGACCCTCATATCTGATCTGGCTGGTGAGGATGGTACACACCAAAGTATGGCAGTTACTAACATGCCTGTCCTTCCTTGAGAGGTGGTGCAGGCTCAGTACGGTCTCTCACACTTCTGCATAAAGGTAACAAAGTGTTTTTTCATCTCAGGTTTTCTGTTCAGGGTGTGTTTTAAGAAGTAAATCATGCTTCACATGCTGAGCATTATTTGGTAGTTTCTTTCTTGAGGAACAAAATGGTAATGGTGCCACCTAGCTTTGGGAATCATCCTGATAGCACTCCTTACTCATAGATTTTAGGAAATCCTTGTCTTTCTTGGTGGCTGCCAGCTCATTATCTTTAGTTGTTTAAGCAAACCCTGTGATGCCGACATTGTCTTTCCAGAAATGAAGGGCCATGTTATTGCCTTGTGTGAAGAACTGTTGCAAACGTTTGCTGCAAAGTCTTTCCTTGACATGGTAATGATGTGGGCACTGCTTGAAACAAGCAATGCAACTATTTAACAGGACATGTATCTTAAAAGAAGACCTCCTGACATTACCCAGACAGACATTGCCTATGATGACCCAGCCTAGGTCTCGGCGTTGAGCATATGGTATTTCACTTGGACCTGTTGATTTGTTGGTGAGCCTTGTGTACCCTTGGGATGTCTCTCCTGAGAAATGGAGAATATGTTGGTATGAGGTCATCTATGCCCCTCATGCGAGAGTGCTGAAAGGCAGTTGCAGGAGTAGGGATCTCCTTTCTGTTGGTTGGAATCTGGTTGCCTTCATGAGAGTGGGCAATGGTATTTCTACACTACCATTCAAAGTCGCTACTCCAGGACCACTGGCTCTTCTGTTTGAAAGTTCTGTAATGCTAGCACAGGTGCCAAGGGTGTAAGGTAAAGCCTCTCCTGTTATGTTTAATGGGTAAAAAAGCTTTGATCTTGCAAAATATATTTTATTCTGATCATCTAGAAAACTATACAATAGCTTTTTCAGGTTGACCTTTGGGTATACATGAACTAAGCAGATTTTGATGTACATTATGTCTAGAAGAAAGATTGTAGAATGAATGTTTTGGTTTCATGCTTCTTGATTGTCTGCCTAAACTCTGGCACTGTGAAACTAAGACAGGTGCAAGAGCTCCAAAATGCTTGCCTGATTCTGGCGGTCTAAAACTATTCTTTAAAATAGCATTGATGAATGATGGTAACAATCTCAACCAGTACTCATGTCCCTGTCTTCTTTAGCTCTACCCAATCCCTTTCTTTCGCCCTAACAACCTTTGGCTATCGTTTTTTTTTTTTCCCTCTGTGGTCTTTTCTTTTAAGAAATGTCCTTGCTCTATTTTGGCCATTTGGAGAGCTAGAACTACCCCTTGTAAAAAAAATGCATTGCGGTTTGAACTATTTCAACATCCAGATATCGAACAATGGGGCAGATGCACATGCCTTATTTTAGGCAACACACCAATTACACCTCCCAGCTCATGGCCACCCTAACTAGCCATATATTGTACCTTCATTGCACCCTCTAACACTATGACTTTGAACTAGGCCATTGAATGATCTGGTCTCCTCAGGAAAATAGGTTTATCTTGTTGTTATGATCATGCATCAAATAAAATTGAAACTGAAGTGAATAGAGGCCTCCAAATCATGTGTTTAATATATACAGAATATTAGTAACTGCAAGGTGAGCAGGGTATTGGAAATCCAAGAATATTAGGTAATTTGCTCTTTCTTATATTTCAGCCATGCATGTAATTATTTGTGCGCTTCCGATCCTCATGCTGCTACATTGAATTTTTTCTTAATTTAAGAATGTCACTTATGATGAGCCTAATTTTTATATTATCTGGTGAAATGTATTGATTAGTTCCAGCACTGAACTGAATTTTTACATTGCGCATCATCTTATACAATGACACTGAGACATGTCAGATAGAAATAGATTTTATTGATCTTTAGTTCCTAATAGCTGTAATAATAGAGCATGCTGAGACAAAGGGAATATCAAAATTCCCCAGGATTCCATAACATCAGTGACAATATCAAGAAATTATTCTTTTAAAAGAAGACTGTAGTGAAACGCCAGAATGTATCATGGAAATTCATAATGGGGAAGCAACTTACCAGTTCAGAGCTTTTGTTTTTCATCTTAGCAGTATTTAAATACTAGGCATATTTTCTGTGTAAAGCCCCGTACACACGTACCGATCGTCGGCATACAAACGTCGGTGGACGAAGGATCTGCCGATTGTACGCGTGTTAGTATGGTGCCTCCGACAGATGTCTGCGCACAATCCGCGGACAAAAGTCTTTCTTGCAAACATGAAAATATTTGTATGCCGACACCAGAACGGACGATTGTTCGCCTGTCAGTACGCAATTCTGCCGACACACAGCTACAAATCCCAACACGCATGATCAAACCAAATGAGTTCCCGGAAGAATTTTCTCTAGTAAACTCAACATTTTATTCAGAAAGAACTTTCGGCTCGCGGAAGTCCAAGAAATAGGTGAAATGCGGAGCACATGCTCATCTTGATAAATGTGAGAAGAAGGAAGATGCTGCTCATAATGCCATACTTTTCTAATAAAAAGGCATGTGTTCTGTTATGATGAAGATAATGTTTGTCTATTCTATCTGTTCTATCAAATTTTAGAATTAAATAATTTGAACTCTTCACCATTATTTTTGTATTTTCACACCAAAGATCTAACTATTGATATGACCCTTTATTCTTTTATGAATTAATGTCTAAAACATATTTTTCAGGTTATGCACAATATTAAACATGTTAACAAATTCAGATAGGCCATTTTTTATTTTCAATTTTCTTTATTTTTTGGATCTCAGCAAAAAAAAAAAAAAGCAAACATCAATACTTTCCGTATAATAAACTAAACATAAAAAAGGTCCATTTGGACAAAATTAAACTAGAAACTGGCAAACAGGGGTAAAGTAAATAATAGGGGGTTACAAAAATTAAAGTTGGTGATAGCTATAATCAGGTTGCCATGAGGGCAGGTTTGGATCCTGCTGGCCATATTGCCACTGGCCATGTGGCATTTGGCGAGGTGGTGGGTGTTGTGGAGGTGGAGGTGGAGGTGGAGGTGGAGGGCACGGGTGCTCCTGGCATGCATGGCTGTGCTCATTAAGTATGCCGTTTTCAGCGTTTTGCAGCACATCCAGAATAATTTTTCTGGCATACTGACACTGCCTGAGGTCCACCTTATCCAGGATTTTGGCAGTCATATTCCCGAAGGACTCATTTGCCTCCGGTTTCCTACGGAGGGCTATGGTGGCCTCCTGTATGAATTCATCTGTGATGTCGTCTATGTGTTTCCTCTTTTGCCTCCGTTTGGCAGGAGGAGGTGGTGGTGGAAAGAGTTCCGCAGGCTCCTCAGGCTCCACAGGCTCCCCAGGCTCCTGGCTGCAACCTGGCTCCTCCTCAGTGACACTTCCCTGTTGATGAAATGAACAATTGATTAGAATGTTATAGTGTATATAAAAAGTCATGTTTGTTATATTATTGTGAACAAATAGCAGACTTTACATACAGTGGCATATCTAGGGTCTCCAGTGCCCTTGTTGAGGAGCTGTATTTGGCAACAACCCCCCCCCCCCCAAGATCAATGGAAAACTGTAACCCACCCCCCCAAAAAAAAATTAAAGGGCATTAAAAGTTTCTAATTTGCCCCTTGTTTGCCCAGTGTAGAGCTCTCTAGTGGGCAATCATTGTCTCAGGTGTGAAAAAGAAAGAGAGGGTTGAGAGATAGAGAGAGGGAGAGAAAGAGGGGGTGTGAGAGAGAGAGGAGGGGGTTGCAGAGAGAGAGGGGCCTGAACTTGCAGAGGGCTTGATGTAGGGCATTGAGGGTGAAGCAGTGCAGGGAAACATGAATAAGGAAGCCACCTGCCTTGCTGACCCAGAGTGAGAGACCAGAGACATGGAAGCAAGGATGGATGTATCATTTGCAGGAGCTGTTAGTTTTGTATTAAAAAAGGTTGAGCCAGAGGAATGCTGAGGCTACAGCAGTGTTTCTAAGGATCAGAGGTGTGCTGGGGATGCAGCAGTGTTTGTAAGACCGGAGGGGTGCTGGGGATGCAGTGAGAGGCAGTCTCAGTCTCCTGGTCTTTTGGCTCAGCTGCTCTCAATGTTTTACACCTGCATGAAGCAGCTCTCAATGTTTTACACCTGCATGAATCCGCCTGCAAACTGGGGGTTCTGGGGTGTGCAGGCTGAGTGGATTGTTAAAATAAACAATAAAACAATGCCAATGTTTTTGTGACCCACCCCCCTTGGCCTGCGCCCCTGGCGGTTGCCTGTCATGCCAACCCCTTGCTATGCCCGTTTACCTAAAGGGTCAATTATGGTTTAGCTTATAATTTTGTTACATGATTACATTTTAGCAGACAATATATTGTGAAATGCCATACCTGAGTAAAACTCTCCTCCAGGAAATCCTCATCCTGGCTTGGATCTACCGACACTGAGCCCTCTGCCGATGTAGAAGGCAGTGTAGAAATTGACGGCCTGGATTCCAAGGTGTCTGCCAGGAACCGCATGTTATCATAGTACCACAGCCGTGGTACATGTACATTCCGTGCCCCTGCTCCAGACTGGGTGGACTCCTCTATTTTTTTTAACTCCCGCCTGTAGGCAGTGCGAATGCTGTTTATTTTTTTGCGTATATACTCAAAATTTGCCCCAGGATAGACGGGCTTGTAGAAGGCCACCAAATGTTCCATGGCCTGTTTTCGGAGTTTTCGATTTTTATAATCCGCGGACTTCACTTGCCACAAACACGGCAGTTGCCTGAACTCATCAATAAAACTTATTAAAAAGTTGTGGGTGGTGAAATTGTCCACCATATTGCAGGACAGTATATGCCTGCAAGACACAAAACAACACAAAACATATTAAAAGAGCATGTATTTTGGCACATAATAAAGATATTCCTAATAAAAGCTGTATAGGGCCCAAAACACACACTTTCTATTAAAAGAGTCGTACCTTTGTTTGTGGGGAAAAGTCGTGATTCGCCGCTCGATCGTGCTCCAACTCTCGATATGTCCGCTAGCGAATCGTCGGCCGAACGATCTGGCGTCCTTTAAATACAGCGCAGGCGTCAACTCCTCCTCCAGTGGCGGGCTTGTGCAGGGGTGTGTACGTGCCGAAGATCAGGCCTACATGCGACACTCACACCTGAGGCAGTGGAATAATAATTGTTTAATTAGGAACCATGTCTCAACAATCTGGGAGCTCAATTAGTGGGGGCCGAAGTGATTGGGCCACCCGAAAATCAAGGGCTACACCCATGTCAAAGCCAGAAATGGTGGAGATGGTCTCCATTTTAGAAAAAATGGATTACGATGGAAAGTTGGCAAATTACGAGCGGCCCAATGCCAGGAAAGATGGCATCATGGACAAGGTGGTGGCCTGTTTGGTCAGAAAATTCGGTGTCGAGCGATCGAAAGATCAGATTAGGAAACGATGGTCTGACCTCAAACACCGTGAGCAGGATCAGCTTTCCCAAATCCATCGGATTTTGAAAAAAAGTAAGTTTTATTTTTTCTTTATTTTTTTAATCATGCAATATGTTTTTTATAATTTTGTGTATGTTGTATTAACATGTCTAGATTATAATGTCTATGTAAAAAGTTAGATTACTCATTTTAGTTGTCATGTCGTGATTTGATCGATCTATTGTTGATGTTTTAGTATATGACATTAAAAGTCAGGAAGCCATAGTGAAAAATATATGTATTGTGTTGCAACGAACGTTCTTTCCTGCACGAATCTTCTCAGCAAACATTCCTATTAATCACAGATTATTATTCAAACCTTTAAATAGGAGAAAAACGTAAACTCCGTGCCAAACAGTGGGAAAGGAGGAGGAGAGGTTTGGCAGCTCCATCTGCAGTGGAGGAAGAAGAGGAGGACATGGGCACAGAAGGTGGCACAGATTCCACTAAAGGTAATTGGTTCCTATGCACTGTCAAACATTAATGTACCATATTTTTCGTAGATAACCATGTACATGTCTTCATATTTGTTACTAAAAGAGCTATCAAGCAGGGCACCATGTCCTAACAAATGTACCTCTTGTGACTTTTATGATATGGCCAATGTTTTGTATTATGTAGATGAAGACATTATGCCGGAAATAATCCTGGTGGAGCCTACAAGTGACCAGACACCAGAGCAACAAGAAGGTTGGTAGTCACAGATTTTTGTGTAGTGGGATCATAGAAATATGTGTATTTGCAATGATTGTTTAACCTTATATTCTTGTATTCCCTTACAAATTTACATTGCAGATGTTGCATCATGCCAGGATGTGGCATCCCCAGCCAGGTCAGAAGCCCGATCTCCTGGCAACGTGCCAAGCAGCATGGAAGCCAGTTCAGAAACTGTGGAGGAACCAGGACCAAGTGTCCAAGAGCCAATTGTGTGCCCACGTAGGTTTTTTCAGAATGATTTTTATCAGTGTTATTTTTAGCCTCCAATTTACAACACTAGTTCCCTATGGGAGCCTCTTTATTTGAATGGAAGTCGCACCGTAAGTCGGATCAGGATGCTCTGACTTGCGGGGCCACTTGCGTTGTGAAGATTTTTGAGGGGGAACTACACCAAAAAATTGAAGAACCCACCGTGGGTGTCCCCCCAAGTTCACAACCAGGCCTTTTGTGTGTGGTATTGAGTTTGAGGGTATGCCCACAACAAAAAGACAGCGTGGGTTACCCCCAAAACCCCTACCAGACCCTTATACAAGCATGCAGCTTGTCAGGCCAGGAAAGAGAACGAGCAAGCGGACCAAACACCCCCTGGACCACAGCAGGACACATGCCCTCAACATGGGGGGGTTTTGTTGCTTTGGGCCAGGGGGCCTCTGCACCGCACACCCAAAAGCACCTTACTCCCATGTAGAGGAGGACAAGAGCCTCATCCCCACAACCCTGTCTGGTGGTTTTGGGGGGTCATGCGGCCAGGGGGTTCCTAGGACTTTGGAAGCAACCTTTAACAAAGGGTGGCCCCCAGATCCCAGACCCCAATCACTATGTGAATGGGTATGGGGTACATAGTACCCCTACACATTAACCACATAAATGGAAGTGTATGTGAATAACGACAGGAGACGTTTATGAAATGTTCTTAAAGATCTTCATCCGGTCTTCTCCACTCTGCTCTTTGGATCTTCTCCTCTCCAGTCTTCTGCTGTCCAATCTTCTGCTCTTATGTTGTCTGCTCTTTTGCCCTAGGCTCTTCTTCTTCCTCCTGTCCTCCTCCAATGCTGTTGCCGTGCATTCTGCCCGTCTCTGGTCTCTGCATCTTAATATATATACATTACAACCATGCCCTCACAATGACGTCATCATGCGTTCACACCCCTAATGAATATATAGTAAGCTCAGGAGACCGGCAGAATCATCAGCAACAGCATTGGAAGAGGTCAGGAGGAAGATGAAGAGCCTAGGGCAAAAGAGCATAAGAACAGGGTAGGTATTAACTCGAGAGGAATTTAAAGATTACCTGCACACCAAATGTTTCTATATTATGACCTCATGTAGGTGATTCACATTGACTCCGTTGTATTTTATTTTCCAGATCATGTATTACACACTTGCACATTGGCCAAATTGACCCGTGAGGCTCTTCAATGCTGCTCAGACCTCGAGCAAATAAAAGAGACTGCAACGGCATTGCAAGGAAAGATGCGTGATTTTGTGGACATGCTTGCCAAATTTTAAAAATAATTATTATAAAATTTTTTACAGTTTGTATTGGGATGTTCCCATTTTTATATAATATTTTAGGCCAGTTTTATGACACTCAGATGTTAAAGAGTGTACCCAAGTTTGGGAAAAGCACTTTCCAACACCCTAACCCTAACCCTAACCCTAACCCTAACCCTAACCCTAACCCTAACCCTAACCCTGTGAATGTTTGATACTAAAACATTTTTACATTCAACAATGTGTGTTCAATTCTTTATTAGACTTTCGTTGGGGGGTCGAGGTCTAAAGCTGTGTAAAGAAGCACTAAATGTATGATGGCTGTCCTATTCACATACTTACATGTTAATGAAAGCATTTTGGACACTGCCATATGCAAGTTGCTGGAGGTGTCAATGAAATGTTAAAGATACCCCCAGTTTTAACGCATATCACAGTGCGATCTGACATTTCACACAGGATCGGAGCACACAAGTTTGAACGACTGTGCGATCCTATCCTGATGCGGCTGAATAAATGCATCATGTGCGACTTTTGTGCGAGTGCAGTGCGAATTGAGCCATACAAACTGTATAGCTGATTTTCGCATGAACATCTGATCGCATGTAATAAAGGAGCAGTGCGCTACGATATTACATGCCATCAGATGTGCAGTGTGAATTGAGACATACACTTTGTATGGCTACATTCGCACTGAACACGCATACAAGTCGCACATGACCCTTTATTTCTGATGTATCTGGATTGGATCGCACAGTGCTTAACACTTGTGGAATACAATCCTGTGGAAAAAGTAAGTGGCGGGTCACCCTTATGCAATGCTGGAAGGCTGCAAAGTCGCAGACTTCCCGCATCGCATAAGTGTGACTCAACACTCAAGGTACTAGCAGTCCTAGGATTCAATATGGCATTGATATTGCCAGTAGCAATCAGTGTAGGGAGATCAGTGTAATCTATAGTGTATTGCTTGTTCGTTGCTCTAGTTCACTTTCCATTACCTGTATATATATAACACTTTGAGATGAACAATGATCAAGTTTCACATAACACTGACATATCCTAACATTGGTGGGCAGTGAGAAGGATGTCATAAATGAACACAACATAACAGGTGTAGGTACTTTGTTAATACCCTAATGTATTATCTGAAATATATAGTATGGGCAACTTCTGGACAATGAACACCAATATAAGGTGACATTAGATGAACCTTGGGTGTGACCTAGTTCTCAATGTGACAGGGTTTGTGTACATTTTGTGGGGTGCAGAAGGCCCTTGTATTTACACCACTGGCTAAAAAATAACACATGGCCATCATCACTTTGGATCAGCTGGTGAGAGACTACAGTCAAGAAACACACTGATGAATGTATTAACCCTTCCAAAGTCACACATATATAACACATGATTAACCCAAATAATTGTGTTTGGCATATGTGCCCAAATGATTATAATCCACAATACAGAATCATTGCAATTTTTGTTTAATGTGTTGAAAAATAATATATCTCTGACATTTATCTTGTGTGTCCAATCTTTAACAAGATTAATGTGTTTGTGACAGTGATTGCTGCCAGGACACAGCTCCTCTCCCCACGAAATAGTCCAGATATTCCTGGCGGATCTGACGGGCCCTGTGTGATGCCAATGCTGACCGTCCAACTTCCATTGACGTCATGGACTCCACTTGGTTAGAAGGTTGGGCCTCTCCACTTGTACCTGGCATAGCAGGGTCAGTATCCAGTTGCTGCAAGACATAATTTTGTGCATTCCTGCGTAGGAAGTTGTGCAAAATGCAGCAACACAAGACCACATTATCCACTTTGTACAGTGCCAGGTTTATGGACGTCAGGAATATCCGGAACCGGTTGGCCATTATCCCGAAGGCATTCTCCACAACTCTGCGAGCTCTGGACAACCGGTAGTTGTAAATCCTTTGGTCTGGGGTGAGGTTCCTCTGAGGGTAGGGCTTCATGAGATGCTCCCCAAGCGCAAAAGCCTCATCTGCGATAAACACAAAGCTCATACCCTCAACAGTTTGCTCCCTGGATGGCAGGTTCAGAGTGCCGTTCTTTAGACGACGAGCGAACTCCGTCTGATCAATAACTCCCCCATCCGAATTGCGGCCATTTTTGCCAATATCCAAAAAAATAAACTCATAGTTTGCATTAACTATGGCTAGCATGACTATACTAAAAAAACCTTTATAATTATAATAAAATGTGCCGGAATTCGGAGGGGGGACAATGCGGACGTGCTTCCCATCAATAGCACCCCCACAATTGGGAAAATTCCACTTCTCCAGAAATTGATCAGAAATCTCCAGCCATTGCTCTGCGTTTGAAGGAAACTGTGGGGAAAAAATAAAAAAAAAAAAAAAAAAATTAGTGCTTGAGCACATCACATTATTAATTACACACACAGTTGTCTGTTAAATGCTTATGCAACTTGCTAAAAAAATATACAACAGGAAGGCAAAGGTTTGGATATGGGGATGTAACATCTACATACATTTATTTTCAACCTCCTATTGTTCTTATATTGTAAAGGGCCATACACACTAGAAGATTCTCTGAAGACTTTTTCGTGCAGATTTAACTTTTCTATGTAGTGCAAGGGCCTACCAGATTGCATAGGATTTGAAAGTGTTTGTTGGACCTCATATTATTTGGTTTTGGTAAATCGGAAGGATAAATTGTTCTGACAATCTTCTAGTGTGTATGGCCCATTATACTCACCAGCTAGAGCTGAGATTTACAAACTACGGCCCTCCAGCTGTTGCAGAACTACACATCCCATGAGGCCTTGTAATTCTCTCACATTCACAGACATGACTAGGCATGATGGAAATTGAAGTTCGTGAACAACTGGTGGGCCATAGTTTGAAGACCTCTGAACTTGAGCTTTGGTATATGCTGACTTTGAGATTTAGCATGTGGGTGGGGGGATGGGTAAGTAAAACTGGGCATTTATACATCAATTAGGGCTTGTGGTCAGTGAAGGTTTTAACATCATTACATAAACATACAGAATCATAGGTGGGAATGGATGGACTGATGTATTTTAGATAAATCATTAACTAGGTACTAAAACATTGGCCAAGGAATAATTGTTTGAGGGAAAGCAATAAAATGACCCAAATTCAAAATACTGTTAACAGGCAATGCGTTTAGGGACACATAGGAGAGAATGGTGGGGTGGTTAGTGGGTAATTTTACAAATGGTTAAAGATAATCTACATCTTTACTACTATGTGCATGCGGACAGAGGGTAGTTTACAAATAATGGCCTGTGTCAATTGCTGTACATCCAAAAACATCATAATTCAGGTGAAACTAGTAATACATGTAATGTAAAAAATAAAACATACCTTGATATAGTCCTTCTGCAAGACCTTGATGATGGCAGAGCAGGTCTCAGGGATGATGACTCCAAGTGCTTGGGGGGAGATGCCTGTGGTGAACTTCAGATCCTGCAGGCTTCTCCCTGTTGCAAGATACCTCAACGTCGCAATTAACCTTTGCTCAGGAGTAATTGCAAGCCGCATACAAGTATCCTGCTTCAGAATATAGGGGGACACCAGGGCAAGAAGACGGTAAAAGATGGGATCCGTCATCCTCAAATAATTCCTGAAGTCATCAGGATTATTTTCCTGGAGCTCCCTCAGCAAGGACATATGAGAAAATTGATCACGGTTAAGCAACCAATTTTTCGTCCAGGAGGTCCGCTTCTTCTTCCTATTGCTCGTACGTCGTCTCAGAGCCAAAACTCCAACACTAACGACAGCAACGGACTAATTCACGGTCGCCATAATAAATTCTCGAACGATGTCTCGGAAAATAGCGAAATGTCGTCAACCAAACAAATGCTACCGAAATCAGCGCGAGATGCCCAGAAGGGTCACGGCCAAACACTCACTTCCTCTTTTGTAGCGGCGAACGTGCGTGGAACGTACTGACGTCATTTTCTGTCGGAAGACAAATGTCCTGGGCAAGTTTGGAGCACTTTTCAACAGACAAACAACAAACACACCAGCCGCGAACATTTGTAGGACGTTCCGTCGGCCGACGATCGGTACGTGTGTACGGGGCTTTAGGATAAGATGTTCACAGAATACCAACAAAAGACTAAAGCCCCGTACACACGTACCGATCGTCGGCCGACGGAACGTCCTACAAATGTTCGCGGCTGGTGTGTTTGTTGTTTGTCTGTTGAAAAGTGCTCCAAACTTGCCCAGGACATTTGTCTTCCGACAGAAAATGACGTCAGTACGTTCCACGCACGTTCGCCGCTACAAAAGAGGAAGTGAGTGTTTGGCCGTGACCCTTCTGGGCATCTCGCGCTGATTTCGGTAGCATTTGTTTGGTTGACGACATTTCGCTATTTTCCGAGACATCGTTCGAGAATTTATTATGGCGACCGTGAATTCGTCCGTTGCTGTCGTTAGTGTTGGAGTTTTGGCTCTGAGACGACGTACGAGCAATAGGAAGAAGAAGCGGACCTCCTGGACGAAAAATTGGTTGCTTAACCGTGATCAATTTTCTCATATGTCCTTGCTGAGGGAGCTCCAGGAAAATAATCCTGATGACTTCAGGAATTATTTGAGGATGACGGATCCCATCTTTTACCGTCTTCTTGCCCTGGTGTCCCCCTATATTCTGAAGCAGGATACTTGTATGCGGCTTGCAATTACTCCTGAGCAAAGGTTAATTGCGACGTTGAGGTATCTTGCAACAGGGAGAAGCCTGCAGGATCTGAAGTTCACCACAGGCATCTCCCCCCAAGCACTTGGAGTCATCATCCCTGAGACCTGCTCTGCCATCATCAAGGTCTTGCAGAAGGACTATATCAAGGTATGTTTTATTTTTTACATTACATGTATTACTAGTTTCACCTGAATTATGATGTTTTTGGATGTACAGCAATTGACACAGGCCATTATTTGTAAACTACCCTCTGTCCGCATGCACATAGTAGTAAAGATGTAGATTATCTTTAACCATTTGTAAAATTACCCACTAACCACCCCACCATTCTCTCCTATGTGTCCCTAAACGCATTGCCTGTTAACAGTATTTTGAATTTGGGTCATTTTATTGCTTTCCCTCAAACAATTATTCCTTGGCCAATGTTTTAGTACCTAGTTAATGATTTATCTAAAATACATCAGTCCATCCATTCCCACCTATGATTCTGTATGTTTATGTAATGATGTTAAAACCTTCACTGACCACAAGCCCTAATTGATGTATAAATGCCCAGTTTTACTTACCCATCCCCCACCCACATGCTAAATCTCAAAGTCAGCATATACCAAAGCTCAAGTTCAGAGGTCTTCAAACTATGGCCCACCAGTTGTTCACGAACTTCAATTTCCATCATGCCTAGTCATGTCTGTGAATGTGAGAGAATTACAAGGCCTCATGGGATGTGTAGTTCTGCAACAGCTGGAGGGCCGTAGTTTGTAAATCTCAGCTCTAGCTGGTGAGTATAATGGGCCATACACACTAGAAGATTGTCAGAACAATTTATCCTTCCGATTTACCAAAACCAAATAATATGAGGTCCAACAAACACTTTCAAATCCTATGCAATCTGGTAGGCCCTTGCACTACATAGAAAAGTTAAATCTGCACGAAAAAGTCTTCAGAGAATCTTCTAGTGTGTATGGCCCTTTACAATATAAGAACAATAGGAGGTTGAAAATAAATGTATGTAGATGTTACATCCCCATATCCAAACCTTTGCCTTCCTGTTGTATATTTTTTTAGCAAGTTGCATAAGCATTTAACAGACAACTGTGTGTGTAATTAATAATGTGATGTGCTCAAGCACTAATTTTTTTTTTTTTTTTTTTATTTTTTCCCCACAGTTTCCTTCAAACGCAGAGCAATGGCTGGAGATTTCTGATCAATTTCTGGAGAAGTGGAATTTTCCCAATTGTGGGGGTGCTATTGATGGGAAGCACGTCCGCATTGTCCCCCCTCCGAATTACGGCACATTTTATTATAATTATAAAGGTTTTTTTAGTATAGTCATGCTAGCCATAGTTAATGCAAACTATGAGTTTATTTTTTTGGATATTGGCAAAAATGGCCGCAATTCGGATGGGGGAGTTATTGATCAGACGGAGTTCGCTCGTCGTCTAAAGAACGGCACTCTGAACCTGCCATCCAGGGAGCAAACTGTTGAGGGTATGAGCTTTGTGTTTATCGCAGATGAGGCTTTTGCGCTTGGGGAGCATCTCATGAAGCCCTACCCTCAGAGGAACCTCACCCCAGACCAAAGGATTTACAACTACCGGTTGTCCAGAGCTCGCAGAGTTGTGGAGAATGCCTTCGGGATAATGGCCAACCGGTTCCGGATATTCCTGACGTCCATAAACCTGGCACTGTACAAAGTGGATAATGTGGTCTTGTGTTGCTGCATTTTGCACAACTTCCTACGCAGGAATGCACAAAATTATGTCTTGCAGCAACTGGATACTGACCCTGCTATGCCAGGTACAAGTGGAGAGGCCCAACCTTCTAACCAAGTGGAGTCCATGACGTCAATGGAAGTTGGACGGTCAGCATTGGCATCACACAGGGCCCGTCAGATCCGCCAGGAATATCTGGACTATTTCGTGGGGAGAGGAGCTGTGTCCTGGCAGCAATCACTGTCACAAACACATTAATCTTGTTAAAGATTGGACACACAAGATAAATGTCAGAGATATATTATTTTTCAACACATTAAACAAAAATTGCAATGATTCTGTATTGTGGATTATAATCATTTGGGCACATATGCCAAACACAATTATTTGGGTTAATCATGTGTTATATATGTGTGACTTTGGAAGGGTTAATACATTCATCAGTGTGTTTCTTGACTGTAGTCTCTCACCAGCTGATCCAAAGTGATGATGGCCATGTGTTATTTTTTAGCCAGTGGTGTAAATACAAGGGCCTTCTGCACCCCACAAAATGTACACAAACCCTGTCACATTGAGAACTAGGTCACACCCAAGGTTCATCTAATGTCACCTTATATTGGTGTTCATTGTCCAGAAGTTGCCCATACTATATATTTCAGATAATACATTAGGGTATTAACAAAGTACCTACACCTGTTATGTTGTGTTCATTTATGACATCCTTCTCACTGCCCACCAATGTTAGGATATGTCAGTGTTATGTGAAACTTGATCATTGTTCATCTCAAAGTGTTATATATATACAGGTAATGGAAAGTGAACTAGAGCAACGAACAAGCAATACACTATAGATTACACTGATCTCCCTACACTGATTGCTACTGGCAATATCAATGCCATATTGAATCCTAGGACTGCTAGTACCTTGAGTGTTGAGTCACACTTATGCGATGCGGGAAGTCTGCGACTTTGCAGCCTTCCAGCATTGCATAAGGGTGACCCGCCACTTACTTTTTCCACAGGATTGTATTCCACAAGTGTTAAGCACTGTGCGATCCAATCCAGATACATCAGAAATAAAGGGTCATGTGCGACTTGTATGCGTGTTCAGTGCGAATGTAGCCATACAAAGTGTATGTCTCAATTCACACTGCACATCTGATGGCATGTAATATCGTAGCGCACTGCTCCTTTATTACATGCGATCAGATGTTCATGCGAAAATCAGCTATACAGTTTGTATGGCTCAATTCGCACTGCACTCGCACAAAAGTCGCACATGATGCATTTATTCAGCCGCATCAGGATAGGATCGCACAGTCGTTCAAACTTGTGTGCTCCGATCCTGTGTGAAATGTCAGATCGCACTGTGATATGCGTTAAAACTGGGGGTATCTTTAACATTTCATTGACACCTCCAGCAACTTGCATATGGCAGTGTCCAAAATGCTTTCATTAACATGTAAGTATGTGAATAGGACAGCCATCATACATTTAGTGCTTCTTTACACAGCTTTAGACCTCGACCCCCCAACGAAAGTCTAATAAAGAATTGAACACACATTGTTGAATGTAAAAATGTTTTAGTATCAAACATTCACAGGGTTAGGGTTAGGGTTAGGGTTAGGGTTAGGGTTAGGGTTAGGGTTAGGGTTAGGGTTAGGGTGTTGGAAAGTGCTTTTCCCAAACTTGGGTACACTCTTTAACATCTGAGTGTCATAAAACTGGCCTAAAATATTATATAAAAATGGGAACATCCCAATACAAACTGTAAAAAATTTTATAATAATTATTTTTAAAATTTGGCAAGCATGTCCACAAAATCACGCATCTTTCCTTGCAATGCCGTTGCAGTCTCTTTTATTTGCTCGAGGTCTGAGCAGCATTGAAGAGCCTCACGGGTCAATTTGGCCAATGTGCAAGTGTGTAATACATGATCTGGAAAATAAAATACAACGGAGTCAATGTGAATCACCTACATGAGGTCATAATATAGAAACATTTGGTGTGCAGGTAATCTTTAAATTCCTCTCGAGTTAATACCTACCCTGTTCTTATGCTCTTTTGCCCTAGGCTCTTCATCTTCCTCCTGACCTCTTCCAATGCTGTTGCTGATGATTCTGCCGGTCTCCTGAGCTTACTATATATTCATTAGGGGTGTGAACGCATGATGACGTCATTGTGAGGGCATGGTTGTAATGTATATATATTAAGATGCAGAGACCAGAGACGGGCAGAATGCACGGCAACAGCATTGGAGGAGGACAGGAGGAAGAAGAAGAGCCTAGGGCAAAAGAGCAGACAACATAAGAGCAGAAGATTGGACAGCAGAAGACTGGAGAGGAGAAGATCCAAAGAGCAGAGTGGAGAAGACCGGATGAAGATCTTTAAGAACATTTCATAAACGTCTCCTGTCGTTATTCACATACACTTCCATTTATGTGGTTAATGTGTAGGGGTACTATGTACCCCATACCCATTCACATAGTGATTGGGGTCTGGGATCTGGGGGCCACCCTTTGTTAAAGGTTGCTTCCAAAGTCCTAGGAACCCCCTGGCCGCATGACCCCCCAAAACCACCAGACAGGGTTGTGGGGATGAGGCTCTTGTCCTCCTCTACATGGGAGTAAGGTGCTTTTGGGTGTGCGGTGCAGAGGCCCCCTGGCCCAAAGCAACAAAACCCCCCCATGTTGAGGGCATGTGTCCTGCTGTGGTCCAGGGGGTGTTTGGTCCGCTTGCTCGTTCTCTTTCCTGGCCTGACAAGCTGCATGCTTGTATAAGGGTCTGGTAGGGGTTTTGGGGGTAACCCACGCTGTCTTTTTGTTGTGGGCATACCCTCAAACTCAATACCACACACAAAAGGCCTGGTTGTGAACTTGGGGGGACACCCACGGTGGGTTCTTCAATTTTTTGGTGTAGTTCCCCCTCAAAAATCTTCACAACGCAAGTGGCCCCGCAAGTCAGAGCATCCTGATCCGACTTACGGTGCGACTTCCATTCAAATAAAGAGGCTCCCATAGGGAACTAGTGTTGTAAATTGGAGGCTAAAAATAACACTGATAAAAATCATTCTGAAAAAACCTACGTGGGCACACAATTGGCTCTTGGACACTTGGTCCTGGTTCCTCCACAGTTTCTGAACTGGCTTCCATGCTGCTTGGCACGTTGCCAGGAGATCGGGCTTCTGACCTGGCTGGGGATGCCACATCCTGGCATGATGCAACATCTGCAATGTAAATTTGTAAGGGAATACAAGAATATAAGGTTAAACAATCATTGCAAATACACATATTTCTATGATCCCACTACACAAAAATCTGTGACTACCAACCTTCTTGTTGCTCTGGTGTCTGGTCACTTGTAGGCTCCACCAGGATTATTTCCGGCATAATGTCTTCATCTACATAATACAAAACATTGGCCATATCATAAAAGTCACAAGAGGTACATTTGTTAGGACATGGTGCCCTGCTTGATAGCTCTTTTAGTAACAAATATGAAGACATGTACATGGTTATCTACGAAAAATATGGTACATTAATGTTTGACAGTGCATAGGAACCAATTACCTTTAGTGGAATCTGTGCCACCTTCTGTGCCCATGTCCTCCTCTTCTTCCTCCACTGCAGATGGAGCTGCCAAACCTCTCCTCCTCCTTTCCCACTGTTTGGCACGGAGTTTACGTTTTTCTCCTATTTAAAGGTTTGAATAATAATCTGTGATTAATAGGAATGTTTGCTGAGAAGATTCGTGCAGGAAAGAACGTTCGTTGCAACACAATACATATATTTTTCACTATGGCTTCCTGACTTTTAATGTCATATACTAAAACATCAACAATAGATCGATCAAATCACGACATGACAACTAAAATGAGTAATCTAACTTTTTACATAGACATTATAATCTAGACATGTTAATACAACATACACAAAATTATAAAAAACATATTGCATGATTAAAAAAATAAAGAAAAAATAAAACTTACTTTTTTTCAAAATCCGATGGATTTGGGAAAGCTGATCCTGCTCACGGTGTTTGAGGTCAGACCATCGTTTCCTAATCTGATCTTTCGATCGCTCGACACCGAATTTTCTGACCAAACAGGCCACCACCTTGTCCATGATGCCATCTTTCCTGGCATTGGGCCGCTCGTAATTTGCCAACTTTCCATCGTAATCCATTTTTTCTAAAATGGAGACCATCTCCACCATTTCTGGCTTTGACATGGGTGTAGCCCTTGATTTTCGGGTGGCCCAATCACTTCGGCCCCCACTAATTGAGCTCCCAGATTGTTGAGACATGGTTCCTAATTAAACAATTATTATTCCACTGCCTCAGGTGTGAGTGTCGCATGTAGGCCTGATCTTCGGCACGTACACACCCCTGCACAAGCCCGCCACTGGAGGAGGAGTTGACGCCTGCGCTGTATTTAAAGGACGCCAGATCGTTCGGCCGACGATTCGCTAGCGGACATATCGAGAGTTGGAGCACGATCGAGCGGCGAATCACGACTTTTCCCCACAAACAAAGGTACGACTCTTTTAATAGAAAGTGTGTGTTTTGGGCCCTATACAGCTTTTATTAGGAATATCTTTATTATGTGCCAAAATACATGCTCTTTTAATATGTTTTGTGTTGTTTTGTGTCTTGCAGGCATATACTGTCCTGCAATATGGTGGACAATTTCACCACCCACAACTTTTTAATAAGTTTTATTGATGAGTTCAGGCAACTGCCGTGTTTGTGGCAAGTGAAGTCCGCGGATTATAAAAATCGAAAACTCCGAAAACAGGCCATGGAACATTTGGTGGCCTTCTACAAGCCTGTCTATCCTGGGGCAAATTTTGAGTATATACGCAAAAAAATAAACAGTATTCGTACTGCCTACAGGCGGGAGTTAAAAAAAATAGAGGAGTCCACCCAGTCTGGAGCAGGGGCACGGAATGTACATGTACCACGGCTGTGGTACTATGATAACATGCGGTTCCTGGCAGACACCTTGGAATCCAGGCCGTCAATTTCTACACTGCCTTCTACATCGGCAGAGGGCTCAGTGTCGGTAGATCCAAGCCAGGATGAGGATTTCCTGGAGGAGAGTTTTACTCAGGTATGGCATTTCACAATATATTGTCTGCTAAAATGTAATCATGTAACAAAATTATAAGCTAAACCATAATTGACCCTTTAGGTAAACGGGCATAGCAAGGGGTTGGCATGACAGGCAACCGCCAGGGGCGCAGGCCAAGGGGGGTGGGTCACAAAAACATTGGCATTGTTTTATTGTTTATTTTAACAATCCACTCAGCCTGCACACCCCAGAACCCCCAGTTTGCAGGCGGATTCATGCAGGTGTAAAACATTGAGAGCTGCTTCATGCAGGTGTAAAACATTGAGAGCTGCTTCATGCAGGTGTAAAACATTGAGAGCAGCTGAGCCAAAAGACCAGGAGACTGAGACTGCCTCTCACTGCATCCCCAGCACCCCTCCGGTCTTACAAACACTGCTGCATCCCCAGCACACCTCTGATCCTTAGAAACACTGCTGTAGCCTCAGCATTCCTCTGGCTCAACCTTTTTTAATACAAAACTAACAGCTCCTGCAAATGATACATCCATCCTTGCTTCCATGTCTCTGGTCTCTCACTCTGGGTCAGCAAGGCAGGTGGCTTCCTTATTCATGTTTCCCTGCACTGCTTCACCCTCAATGCCCTACATCAAGCCCTCTGCAAGTTCAGGCCCCTCTCTCTCTGCAACCCCCTCCTCTCTCTCTCACACCCCCTCTTTCTCTCCCTCTCTCTATCTCTCAACCCTCTCTTTCTTTTTCACACCTGAGACAATGATTGCCCACTAGAGAGCTCTACACTGGGCAAACAAGGGGCAAATTAGAAACTTTTAATGCCCTTTAATTTTTTTTTGGGGGGGTGGGTTACAGTTTTCCATTGATCTTGGGGGGGGGGGGGGGTTGTTGCCAAATACAGCTCCTCAACAAGGGCACTGGAGACCCTAGATATGCCACTGTATGTAAAGTCTGCTATTTGTTCACAATAATATAACAAACATGACTTTTTATATACACTATAACATTCTAATCAATTGTTCATTTCATCAACAGGGAAGTGTCACTGAGGAGGAGCCAGGTTGCAGCCAGGAGCCTGGGGAGCCTGTGGAGCCTGAGGAGCCTGCGGAACTCTTTCCACCACCACCTCCTCCTGCCAAACGGAGGCAAAAGAGGAAACACATAGACGACATCACAGATGAATTCATACAGGAGGCCACCATAGCCCTCCGTAGGAAACCGGAGGCAAATGAGTCCTTCGGGAATATGACTGCCAAAATCCTGGATAAGGTGGACCTCAGGCAGTGTCAGTATGCCAGAAAAATTATTCTGGATGTGCTGCAAAACGCTGAAAACGGCATACTTAATGAGCACAGCCATGCATGCCAGGAGCACCCGTGCCCTCCACCTCCACCTCCACCTCCACCTCCACAACACCCACCACCTCGCCAAATGCCACATGGCCAGTGGCAATATGGCCAGCAGGATCCAAACCTGCCCTCATGGCAACCTGATTATAGCTATCACCAACTTTAATTTTTGTAACCCCCTATTATTTACTTTACCCCTGTTTGCCAGTTTCTAGTTTAATTTTGTCCAAATGGACCTTTTTTATGTTTAGTTTATTATACGGAAAGTATTGATGTTTGCTTTTTTTTTTTTTTGCTGAGATCCAAAAAATAAAGAAAATTGAAAATAAAAAATGGCCTATCTGAATTTGTTAACATGTTTAATATTGTGCATAACCTGAAAAATATGTTTTAGACATTAATTCATAAAAGAATAAAGGGTCATATCAATAGTTAGATCTTTGGTGTGAAAATACAAAAATAATGGTGAAGAGTTCAAATTATTTAATTCTAAAATTTGATAGAACAGATAGAATAGACAAACATTATCTTCATCATAACAGAACACATGCCTTTTTATTAGAAAAGTATGGCATTATGAGCAGCATCTTCCTTCTTCTCACATTTATCAAGATGAGCATGTGCTCCGCATTTCACCTATTTCTTGGACTTCCGCGAGCCGAAAGTTCTTTCTGAATAAAATGTTGAGTTTACTAGAGAAAATTCTTCCGGGAACTCATTTGGTTTGATCATGCGTGTTGGGATTTGTAGCTGTGTGTCGGCAGAATTGCGTACTGACAGGCGAACAATCGTCCGTTCTGGTGTCGGCATACAAATATTTTCATGTTTGCAAGAAAGACTTTTGTCCGCGGATTGTGCGCAGACATCTGTCGGAGGCACCATACTAACACGCGTACAATCGGCAGATCCTTCGTCCACCGACGTTTGTATGCCGACGATCGGTACGTGTGTACGGGGCTTAAAGCCACAGTCTTTGCTGTCAGGCAAACAATGTGCAGACAATCTTCCCAGGCGCAGGCGCACAACAAACATAGTGCAGACAATGTTCCCAGGTGCACATGTGTGTGCAGGCGAAGGCCAGCAAGTCCTCGAGTAGATGTACGCAGGCGTGAGCATACAGTATCTCACAAAAGTGAGTACACCCCTCACATTCTTGTAAATATTTTATTATATCTTTTCATGTGTCAACATTGAAGAAATTACACTTTGCTACAATGTAAAGTAGTGAGTGTACAGCTTGTATAACAGTGTAAATTAGCTGTACCCTCAAAATAACTCAACACACAGCCATTAATGTCTAAACCTCTGGCAACAAAAGTGAGTACACCCCTAAGTGAACACATCCAAATTGGACCCAATTAGACATTTTCCCTCCCCAGTGTCATGTGACTCGTCAATGTTTGAAGGTCTCCGGTGTGAATGGGGAGCAGGTGTGTTATATTTTGAGTTATCGCTCTCACTCTCTCATATTGGTCACTGGAAGTTCAACATGGCACCTCATGGCAAGAACTCTCTGAGGATCTGGAAAAAAAAATTGACAAGACCCTGAAATTGAGCTGCAGCACAGTGGCCAAGACCATATAGCGGTTTAACAGGACAGGTTCCACTCAGAACAGACCTCACCATGGTCAACCAAAGAAGTAGAGTGCATGTGCTCAGCATCATGACCATAGGTTGTCTTTGGGAAATAGACATATGAGTGTTGCCAGCATTGCTGCAGAGGTTGAAGGGGTGGGGGGGTCAGCCTGTCAATGCTCAGACCATACACTGCACACTCCATCAAATTGATCTGCATCGCTGTCATCCCAGAAGGAAGCCTCTTCTAAAGATGATGCACAAGAAAGCCCGCAAACAGTTTGCTGAAGACAAGCAGACTAAGGACATGGATTGCTGGAACCTTGCCCTGTGGTCTGATGAGACAAAGATTAACTTATTTGGTTCAGATGGTGTCAAGCGTGTGTGGGGGCAATCAGGTGAGGAGTACAAAGACAAGTGTGTCTTGCCTAAAGTCAAGCATGTTGGTGGGAGTCTCCTGGTCTGGGGCTGCATGAGTGCTGCTGGCACTGGGGAGCTACAGTTCATTGAAGGATCCATGAATTCCAACATGTACTTTGACATACTGAAGCAGAGCATGATCCCACTCCCTTTGGAGACTGGGCAGCAGGGCAGTATTCCAACATAAGGACCCCAAACACACCTCCAAGTCGACCACTGCTTTGCTAAAGAAGCTGAGGGTAAAGGTGATGGTCTGGCCAAGCATGTATCCAGACCTAAACCCTATTGAGCATCTGTGGGCCATCCTCAAGCGGAAGGTGGAGGAGCGCAAGGTCTCTAACATCCACCAGCTCCATGATGTTGTCATAGAGGAGTGGAAGAGGACTCCAGAGGCAACCTGTGAAGCTCTGGTGAACTTAATGCCCAAGAGGGTTAAGGCAGTGCTGGAAAATAATGGTGGCCACACAAAATATTGACACTTTGGGCCCAATTTGGTCATTTCCACTTAGGGGTGTACTCACTTTTGTTGCCAGTGGTTTAACAATAATGGTGTGTTGAGTTATTTTTGTTATTTTTACATTGTAGCAAAGTGTCATTTCTTCAGTGTTGTCACATAAAAAGATATAAAAAAATATTTACAAAAATGTGAGGGATGTACTCACTTTTGTGAGATACTGTATATGTGTGCATGCCCCTGCTTGGGCACACGCCTGATACTAATGCTGGCACCAAACAGGCTATTTAAACAGGGCTGCTACACTGGCTCCTTACTGTTTGATCTACAGCATTCTGTGTACTCTGTTGCCTGTTCCTGTGCCTGAATTCTGTTCCAGACCTGGCGTGCTCCTGTCCACACTTGCACGCTACCTGCCCTGACCTTGGCTTGTCCCTTTATTCTACTCTTGCCTCCTGTCTTTGACTGATGTGCCTCACCGTTGCTGACCTCGGCTGCTGACTTTTCTTCTGCCTGCTGTTCATGTCTGATCTGACTGTCTGTTACTGACCCTGTGTACCTGACCCTGAATCCTGCTCATCCAGTCTGCCACAGTGCCTCCAGACCAGTACAATCCAGCTGGGTTTTTACCTGCTTCATCAAGCACCTGCATCCTGCCACCAGCCAGTCATGCACCGACCAGTCTGCTACCAGCAAGCTCTGGGTCTGCATCCATCCGCTGTCAGCTGCCTCTGTCTTCTGCCTCATTTCCGGTACCTGCGCAGACTACTGGAATTACTACAGGCACTCATACCTCACCGTGCTCTTGCAGCTACTGTCTCACTCCCAGTGGTTCCTGAGCTGGGGCTGTAAAAGGGGCCTTCCTCTTCACATCAGGCTCTGTAACCAGGTATGTGACAGGTGCTTTTTGTCTCTAATACATTTGGGCCTAGATTTGCCACATTGTCTTGCTGCTAGTCAGTTTTACACAAATATAAATTGGCTAGTGGCAGGATAATTTGTACTAGCAGGGGACAGGGGCAGCCAAATAAACTTTTGGCCAATTCAAATTTGCTGGTCAAAGTGGGCCTCTTACCATTTGATGAAAAGCATATACCATTGATAAAACTTTTCATACTTAAAAGAACGATATTGGGGTGTTGCTTGTGTATGCAAGCCAAGCTATGTGTAGAAGAAAAAAATCAATTGCCTGACCAAATATCTATCACTGTGGCTGTTCACGAAAACCTTACTGTTCTGTAAAACTGTATACAGCTTTAAGGAATCGCAAAAGAATGTTTGTAAAGGATTTGTATTTTCAATATCGCCCTCAAGTTCATTTGAGAAGACCCTATCCATACTTATTTTTTTTTTTTACCTTAGTCCATATAACTCATAGCAGTGCACAGCCACTAATGCCTTTTTTTATTTTAGTTTGCCTTAAAACTCTAAAAATGTATTCTAAACATGCCCCCCCTCCCCATAGAAATTATTGGGATTTGTGAATAAGTTTGAGTTTGCATACTTTCAAACAGGATTCCCCAAACGTTTGACAAATCAAACTCAGGCAGATTTGCTCATCCCTGCATATAGCCCTCATTCCCATTGGAGGCGGGTTTGAAATTGTACGGGTTCAACTGAACTCGCACGATTTCAAACCCACATTTCATTGTGAGTTTGGGGGCAATTTGAAAGACATCTGTGCGGGTTCATGCACAGATATCTATTGAAATCACCCCTGAAGTCGGCAAAAGTAGCAGGAACTACTTTTGGAAATCGGTGTGGCGCCGCAAAGCCGGCATCGCACCAATTCGGACTGTGTCGTTGCTGGCAATAGGCTGCAATTTGGCTTGCAATTTGACATATAAAACCGCATGTCCAATCGCCCCGATGTGAACGGGGGCTTAGTGTTAGTACTTGGTTTGTTCTTGCTCAGTTTGACATGAGTTTGAGACACTTATGAAATCGTTCAGGAATTCATCAACAGGTGCATTTGATCTGCTACCAGTGGGTTTTGCATTCCTACAGACTTATATGAGAATTTCAAAACCTGCTTGATATGAGCAAAATCCAAGTGAAACAGGTCTTTCTCCACAACACTTTAGATAGGCAAGGGAAGGGGTAACAGCTAGTTACTTTTAACATGGTTGTAGCTTTGGATTTTTGTTGGTCATTTGATTAGCTTTGTAATTGGGGTGAATTCTAGGAGAACTGTGTAAAATATACTTGTCAAGGTTTTTGAGTCAAATAGGTTGATTTACTAATGGTTGATTTGTTGAATGGTTGATATACTAATTCCATTCACTTTGATAGGGAATTAGTCCCAGAGCTTTGTGTATGTGGCAAAGCTTCACTTTGCAAAGAATACCCAATCAGTAGTTTAAAAAAATAAAAAAAAAAAATTTTTGCTTGCACGTGATTAACCACTTAAGCCCCGGAAGATTTTACCCCCTTCCTGACCAGGGCCTATTTTGCGATTCGGCACTGCGTGATTTTAACGGACAATTGTGCGGATGTGCGACGCTGTACCCAAATGAAATTGTCGTCCTTTTTTTCCCACAAACAGAGCTTTCTTTTGGTGGTATTTGATCACCTGTGCGATTTTTTGATCATGCGCTATAAACAAAAAAAGAGCGACAATTTTGCAAAAATAACAATATTTTTCACAATTTTTTATATGAAATTCCCCCCCAAAAAATGTAAAAATCAAAACTTTTTAACATTTTAGGCCAATTTGTTTTCTGCTACATATGTTTGGTAAAAAAAGCGTATTTTGATTGGTTTGCGCAAAAGTTATTGCGTTAACTAACTAAGGGAAAGATTTTTGTCATTTTTTATTGTTTTTTTTTTTAACGAGTAATGGCGGCGATCTGCGTTTTTTTTTTTGCGGGACTGCGACATTGTGGCGGACAGATCGGACCCTTGACTGACATTTTTGACACCTTTGGAGGTACCAGTGACATTACTAAAGTAATCAGTGCTATACATATGCACTGTTACTGTAAAAATGACACTGGCAGGGAAGGGGATAAATTTATTGGAGAAGGAGGGGTTAAGTGTGTCCCTAGGGGCGTGCTTATAACTGTGATTGGATGTGGCTAGTGATGTAACAGCAGAGGTCTACGGTCCTACATAGGAGGACCGTATGATCTCTGCTGTTACACAGGGGTGAATGACAGACGGCTTTGTTTACACTAGCTGCCTGCCTTTCTTCCGGTGTAACCAACGATCGCGAGTGAGCGCCGTACATCGGGTCCACCGCTCACAAGTGGGGGGGGGGTCCACGAGCGAGCGGGAGCACGCCTCCGGCGGCGCGCGCTCGCTCCCTAGAGCCTCGCAGGCTAGCGACGTAGATCTACGTCACTTTGCCTGTGAGGGGCTGGCTGCCGACGTAAATAGTCGTTAGGCAGTCGGCAAGTGGTTAAATTGTGGAAGTCAACAGAGCATCACCTTATTCACTAAGCTCAGGGGAAATTTGCCTTTAGTAAATCAACCCTAAAAATTAAAATAGCTACATTTTTTTTAGCATTGTTTGTATCAAGATTCTGTATTCTAAAGCAAACATATACTGTGGGCAAAATAATTATTTGATCAACTGCAAATATTGTAAGTTTGCCCACTTACAAAGAAATTAAGGGTCTACAATTTTTATCATAGGTGTATTTTAAATAATTGGGACAGAATATCAATCAAAAATTCATAAAAAACACATAAAACAAATGCTGTAAATTTAGTTGCAGTTCAGTGAGTAAAATAACTATTTGATCCCCAAAACATGACTTATTCCATTGTGGAGAAACTCTTTCTGGCAAGCACAGAGGTAAGGCGGCTCTTGTAGTTAGTGATCTCAGGAGGGATGTTGGTCGACTCTTCTTTACAGATCTTCTGTAAATCCTTTACTTGGATGTCTCTGAAACTCGAAGTTTCAGCTCCCTCCAAAAATGTCCTATAGGATTAAGGTCTTGAGAGTGACTAGGCCACTCCATGACCTTAATGTGCTTCTTCCTGAGTGACTCCTTTGTTCCCTTGGCGGAATGTTTTGGGTCATTGTCATGCTTGAAGACCCATCCACGACACATCCCCAGTGTTCTGGCTGAGGGAGGAAGGTTCTTATCCAAGATTTTACAATACATGGCCCTGTTCATTGGCCTCTCAATGCAGCAAAGTCAGCCTTTCCTTGGAGGAAGAAAAATGGTGACTATGACCCTAAGAACACCATCCCTACAGTCAAGCACGGAGGTGGAAACATTATGCTTTGGGGCTGTTTCTCTGCTAAAGATACAGGCCACATTGAGGGGCCAATGGACGGGGCCATGTATTGTAAGATCTTGAGAACCTTCTTCTCTCAGCCAGAACACTGAAGATGGGTCATGGATGGGTCTTTCAGCATGACAATGACCCAAACCATACTGCCAAGGGAATAAAGGAGTGGCTCCAAATAAAGCACATTAAGGTCATGGAGTGGCCTAGTCAGTCTCTAGACCTTAATCCTATAGAAAATGTGTGGAGGGAGCTTAAACTTCGAGTTGCCTAGCGACAGCCAAGAAACCTTAAGGATTTAGAGATGATCTGTAAAGAGTGGACCAAAATCCCTCCTGAGATGTATGCAAACTTGGTAACTAATTACAAGAAAAGTTGTACCTCTGTGCTTGCTACAAGGGTATCTCCACCATCTGCTAAGTCCAGGGCCGGACTGGCCTATCGGGATACCGGGAAATTTCCCGGTGGGCCGCCGGCCCTGGGTCCGCTTTAAGGGCCGGCGCAGCTGCAGCGCCGCTTTAAGCATGGGGCGGTGAGTGACGGTCCGTCAGTCCGATAGTTACTGTGAGCGGTATGACGTCACGACGCCGATGGTCACAGGGGCGGGGCGGCTGGCGCGGCGGGGAAATTGAGAAACCGATGGGCTGGCTGAGTGGAGAGAGGTTGGCTTGGCTGAGCAAGCAAGCGAGGCTGCGACTGGTGACTGTTACGGGCGCGCCGACGCAGATGATGATCCCTCCCTCCACACTCATCCCCACAGTCCCTCCTCCCCGATCCAAGGGGTCTTTGGGTGATGCCAGCATTGCCAGGTGGGAAGGCAACACAGGATTGTTGCCAGGAATCAGAGCAAAGACATGTGGGTTTGCCACTGCACCTTCTTTAGCCCACCCCAGCCCTCCTGAATACCCAGTGCCATCCCCTCCAGACCCCCGGCGCCATGCCCCACCTGAACCCCCAGCATCTTGCTCTCCTGACCCCCAGCACCATGCCCTCCTGACCCCCAGCACCATGCCCTCCTGACCCCCAGCGATCTGCCCTCCTGACCCCCAGCGACCTGCCCTCCTGACCCCCAGTGACCTGCCCTCCTGACCCCCAGCGACCTGCCCTCCTGACCCCCAGCGACCTGCCCTCCTGAACCCTAGCGACCTGACCTCCAGCGACCTGCCCTCCTGAGCCCCAGGGCCATGCTCTTCTGAACTCCCCCTGCCATGCCCTTCTGACCCCCAGCGCCATGCCCTCCTGACCCCCAGCACCATGCCTTCCTGACCCCCAGCCTCATGCTCTCCTGACCCTCAGCACCATGACCTCCTGAACCCCCAGCGCTATGCCCTCCTGAACCCCAGCGCCATGCTCTCCTGACCCCCAGTGCCATGCTCTCCTTACCCCCAGCGCCATGCCCTCCTGAACTCTCAGTGCCATGCCCTCCTGACCCACCCAACGCCATGCCCTCCTGAACACCCAGCACCATGCCCTCCTGAACCCCAGTGCCATGCTCTCCTGACCCCCAGCCCCATGGCCTTCTGACACATAGCACCATGCCCTTTTGACACCCCAGTTTTCCTGACACCCCAGCCCTCCTGATCCCCCCAATACCATATCCTCCTGTCCCCCCGGTGCCATGCCCTCTTGACACTCCAGCCATCCTGACCCCCCCCCCCAATACCCTGCCCTCCTGACCCCCCCCCCTGCACCGTGCCCTTCTGATCCCCTAGTAGTGTGCCCCCTTACCCCCTATACCTTGCCCTCCTGATCCCAGCCCTACATACTGATGACCTCTGTACACTGCCCTACATACTACTGACCTCTGTACACTGCCCTACATACCACTGACCTCTGTGCACTGCTCTACATACTACTGACCTCTGTACACTGCCCTACATACCACTGACCTCTGTACACTGCCCTACATACTACTGACCTCTGTACACTGCCCTACCTACTACTGACCTCTGTACACTGCCCTACCTACTACTGACCTCTGTACACTGCTCTATATACTACTGACACTGGCCAGAAATCAGAGCAGATAGCCAGGCTTGAAACTAATCAAGAAAATCAGCTTGCAGTAGCAGATGTTCTGCCTTCATGATGGACTCCCGCATCTGACTTGTAGGGGCAACCAATTACCCCCCAGACAAGACAAAAAAAATGTGAATGAAAGTGAATGACGAGATTCTCACTGAAGCTAACTTTTAAGGTAGGCTAAGTTTATATTTTTACAGTGACATTATTTTTAGTAGTTTTTTTCAGGGTTTTCTTTATGCCATCTTTAATTTTTATTATGGATTTGCTAGTTAATTTGAAAAAAAAAAATAAATGATTAAAGGGGATGCTAAAAAAGGTAGCTCTCTTCAATGTTGTTCAGGTAGATCTCCATCTTTTATAGGTTGCCTACCCCTGCTTTAGAGACTCAGTGCTACGTTAGACACCTTTGTGGTATTTTTTTATATGGCCCATATTTGGGTGTAATGTATATGCCCTATATAGAGTTGACCTGTCGTACGCTTTTGTGTTGATAGCTATAGAGGGAAAGTGGATGCTGGTCTTGTGGGCATGCCACACTCTGCCCGTCTGGTTGACGGGGATGTGTTCTTCAGGCTGGGGCACTTTCCATCTCCCCCTCCCCTTGCGGGAGGTGGCCCCTGATTGGATGACTGTGCGGCGTCAGCCCGGTCTCTCCTCCCTAATGGGTGGATGGGGCGGGTTTGTGATGCCAGATCTTTTCCATTGCAACCACCGTGTACCTATGCGCAGCAGCAGCATGCATACGACGGTCTGGCATCACCACTGTGGCCCCATTGCGGATCCAGCAGTGGCTCCTATTGGCATTGTGGGAGCATTTAAAGTGAGAGGGCCACTGTGCCTATGCTGCAGCCCAGACACAGGATACTGGGACAACCATTTTAGAGGGATATGCACTTTCTCCGATATACAGTGGGTACGGAAAGTATTCAGACCCCCTTAAATTTTTCACTCTTTGTTATATTGCAGCCATTTGCTGAAATCATTTAAGTTCATTCTTCTTCCTCATGAATGTACACACAGCCCCCCATATTGACGGAAAAACACAGAATTGTTGACATTGTTGCAGATTTATTAAAAAAGAAAAACTGAAATATCACATGGTCCTAAGTATTCAGACCCTTTGCTGTGACACTCATATATTTAACTCAGGTGCTTTCCATTTCTTCTGATCATCCTTGAGATGGTTCTACACCTTCATTTGAGTCCAGCTGTGTTTGATTATACTGATTGGACTTGATTAGGAAAGCCACACACCTGTCTATATAAGACCTTCCAGATCACAATGCATGTCAGAGCAAATGAGAATCATGAGGTCAAAGGAACTGCCTGAAGAGCTCAGAGACAGAATTGTGGCAAGGCACAGATCTGGCCAAGGTTACAAAAAGATTTCTGCTGCACTTAAGGTTCCTAAGAGCACAGTGGCCTCCATAATCCTCAAATGGAAGACGTTTGGGACGACCAGAACCCTTCCTATAGCTGGCCGTCCGGCCAAACTGAGCTATCGGGGGAGAAGAGCCTTGGTGAGAGAGGTAAAGAAGAACCCAAAGATCAGTGTGGCTGAGCTCCAGAGATGCAGTCAGGAGATGGGAGAAAGTTGTAGAAAGTCAACCATCACTGCAGCCCTCCACCAGTCGGGGCTTTATGGCAGAGTGGCCCGACGGAAGCCTCTCCTCAGTGTAAGACACATGAAAGCCTGCATGGAGTTTGCTAAAAAACACCTGAAGGACTCCAAGATGGTGAGAAATAAGATTCTCTGGTCTGATGAGACCAAAATATAACTTTTTGGCCTTAATTCTAAGCGGTATGTGTGGAGAAAACCAGGCACTGCTCATCACCTGTCCAATACAGTCCCAACAGTGAATCATGGTGGTGGCAGCATCATGCTGTGGGGGTGTTTTTCAGCTGCAGGGACAGGACGACTGGTTGCAATCGAGGGAAAGATGAATGCGGCCAAGTACAGGGATATCCTGGACAAAAACCTTCTCCAGAGTGCTCTGGACCTCAGACTGGGCCGAAGGTTTACCTTCCAACAAGACAATGACCCTAAGCACACAGCTAAAATAACGAAGGAGTGGCTTCACAACAACTCCGTGACTGTTCTTGAATGGCCCAGCCAGAGTCCTGACTTAAACCCAATTGAGCATCTCTGGAGAGACCTAAAAATGGCTGTCCACCAACGTTTACCATCCAACCTGACAGAACTGGAGAGGATCTGCAAGGAGGAATGGCAGAGGATCCCCAAATCCAGGTGTGAAAGACTTGTTGCATCTTTCCCAAAAAGACTCCTGGATGTATGAGATCAAAAGGGGGCTTCTACTAAATACTGAGCAAAGGGTCTGAATACTTAGGACCATGTGATATTTCAGTTTTTCTTTTTTAATAAATCTGCAACAATGTCAACAATTCTGTGTTTTTCTGTCAGTATGGGGTGCTATGTGTACATTCATGAGGAAGAAGAATGAACCTAAATGATTTTAGCAAATGGCTGCAATATAACAAAGAGTGAAAAATGTAAGGCGGTCTGAATACTTTCCGTACCCACTGTATCAGAATTGACCACCAAGGTGGCCAATATTGCCGATATTTCGGGAAAGTGCATGTACCGGAGTGATGGCTGCAGCTAGAGGCGTCACCCCGGTACCGGCGTCCATAGGCGACGGTCATCTGTTTATGATGACAACCGATGCTGAGAAGCCACTCGGCTGTCGTTACAAGGAGCTGGAGGGGAGCCTTCTGCGGCTCGTCCGGGTCTCCCGTCCCACCGGGAGACCTGGGCAACCAGCCTGCACGGCCGCCGAATACCCGATCAAAGCTGCTTTCGGCTCTGATTGAGTAATATCACTTTTGGGTACTGTCTGGTGCCAGATTAAAAAAAAATGACAGCATTCAAAACAGCCAAACTTGGCGTTTTGAATGCTTTTAAGTGCAGAGGAGGGGTTCCTCCTCTCCCAGATCCCGCCACAAAAGTACTTTAAAAAAAAAAAAAAGAAAACATTTTAATTGTACAAAAATATCGTCTGTTACCGATATGCATTGGCTAAAAGATCGGTATCGGCATGAAAAACCGATATCGGTCGATCACTAGTATGGACGTTTCCTGGAAGGGGATACAGAGGGTATATTGGGAATCTTGGTGACGAGCGGTATGCGCTCCATATCTCTTTTATAGATGGGGATGTAATGCAATCTATGATCACCTGAAAACAGGGTGAGGTGACGTTATGCTGTTGGGCTGGTATAATAATGTTATGGGGCTGGTATGAAATTATTTCCAGGGCTGGTTTTTATTCCCAGTCCGGCCCTGACTAAGTCATGTTTGGCTTGGGGATCAAATACTTTTTTTACTCACTGAACTGCAACTTAATTTATAGCATGCTCTTTTTTTGGATTTTTCGTTGATATCCCGTCTCTATAATTTAAAATACACCTATGATAAAAATTATAGACCCTTTTTTTCTTTGTAAGATGGCAAACTTACAAACCACCAATACCAAATCATTCCCCAAACACACCCAATAGCTCCTGCTTGTTTGATGAACCTACATCACCCAGATGGAATCATGGCAGCCCATTCTACTAGATACAACACCCATTCTATTAGAGATACTATGAAGAGGGCAGTTAGAGGGAGGAATCAAGCAGTTTATTGATTTGTCTGAAGTTTTGCTTTAGGTACTCCTTGTAACTTTTTTTTATTTAGAAAACATCAGCAAGCAACTAGATTGAGCCCCCGTTCACATGCAAGCGACGCTACTTCGCACCGCGACCTCCGAGATCGCGGTGCGAGCAGGGCGCCGCGACCTCGGAGCCGCCGCCACGGACTTCATAACATTGAAGTCTATGGCAGTCGCCTCCTGGTCGCCCCAAAGAAGCTCCGGACCCTTTTTCTAAGTCGGAGCGACTTGTGTCGCTCCTATTAGAACGGGTCCGCAGCTTCCCTATGGGAGGCGACCTACGGCGACCTGTGAGGCGACCAGGTCGCCTCACAGGTCGCCTTAGTGTGAACGGGGGCTAAAAAGGATGATGTTGCATACATTTTTTTTAAATCTCATTGCTATAGAATAGCTGCCAGAAGACTAGCCGGAGGAGAGCTGCCCATAGGCCTGACACAGTGGCCAATTTCCATAATGGCTGTGCACCTAATGCACATCAGATCCTGCCATCCTCTGACCTTTAAAACGGTGCTCTCCGTTCCTGTGTTTGCCTTTGCTCCTGATTACCCATTACCGACCCAGCTTCCCAGCTTGCTCCTGGATTCCTCTTGTCTTGCTCCTAGCTCTGACCTCGGCTTTTCCACAGATCTGCTTTTGTCTCCTGTCCCGTGTATGACCCCCGGCTTGCCTAACCACATCTCTAACATCTGATCTGCTGACCACTGGCTTACCGACCTCTGCTACTGCCCCTGACTATGCCTTCTGCTGTGCCCTGCCTGCTATACCCAGCCTGCTGTACCTACCTGCAGTACTTACCTGTTGTTCCAGACTGCAATACTTACCACTGCCACCTGCTTCCTGCTGTGTGCGGATCGTCATCAACTCTCCTGGGTCCTGCTGCTCACCTGATCTGGTAACCACATACAGAGAGATTTCCACACCTACAGGTAAATACATATTCGCCACACACCAAGGCTCTTGCAAAAGCAGTCCAAAACTTTATTGAATTTACGATCACATCAAAAATAGTGCAACGTTTCGGAGCCGCACAGGACCCCTTCGTCAGTCACATGCCTGACGAAGGGGTCCTGTGCGGCTCCGAAACGTTGCACTATTTTTGATGTGATCGTAACTTCAATAAAGTTTTGGACTGCTTTTGCAAGAGCCTTGGTGTGCTGGCGAATATGTATTTACTTGTAACTAATCCAGTTGCCAACTGGTGATCGCTTCAGCACCCAACATACACGAGCCTACAAACCAGAAAGGTGTGCGATAGGAATATGAACTAAATGTTTTCCACACCTACAGCTCTCATCTATGGCACAGCTAGCAATCCCTGCTTCTTTGGGCTTTGTGTTCCCTGTTACCACCTTCAGGGTCACCAAGCACTCGCCGCAAGGAGAGCCCTCTTAGCATTTCAGCTTCAGGACCAGGTACAGGGCAATAGCAAAAAATAATTCTACTGTATGTGCCACATCTATCTGTTGTTGGCCAAGCTGAGAAGAAATATCCCAGTGAGTCTGGGCTAAATTGGGAATCTCTTTCTCTGGCATCAATTCCTGCTCATTTTTTGAGGGATTTCAATGGTTTCCCTTGTGCATAGAGTGTGATATTTAAACTGTGGAGAGATGACACAAAAAATTTCCTACATTGTATTTTTACTTATCATCATTTACACTGATCATTTTTCTGACATGCCACCTTTACCTTTGTGTCTAAAGACCTAAAGAGAATATATGGCTTGCTATTTTTCTGATGCATTATTAGGTAACCTACAAATAAACAAAGAGTATTTTCCATCACAATATAACACAGAGAAATACGTTTTTGCACAAGGAGAAGAAGTACCTGATAAGAAAACAATGACAGTAACAGTTAGTTGGAATGTTCCATATGTAGACATCCTCTTTATTTTGATGTTTTTCTTGTTTGAGATAAGGATGGTATTGATGCTGAAGTACAGAACTATCAATATCGTGCACTCAGAAGTCAATATGACTTTCAGCTTTTATACACAAAGGAAGGTTACTCACTGCTTTCTGTTATCCCAATGTCACAATAAAACTGGGTTTTTAATACAAGTAGACTAAATGCTTGCCAGTAGAGCATAGCACTGGCTTTTTATGGAAGTACTTACATAAAAATCTAATAAATTATGTTTTCAGATTATATATCGTAACAGGCATTCAAACATCCTCTTGCCCTACTGAGGAAGTACAATATTTTGCTGTTATTATTATAGGGCACAATAAGCGCATATATTACTTTCTTGTTACACAGGGGGTGCAGATTATCAGCCTATACCTACTATGACCTTAAAAGCAATGTAGCATGGTGTAAGTAGGTGAAGAATCATATTATTATTATTCATGTACAGAAATATATGTTGTATTTATTTTGCCTTAGGACCCAGGTAAAGAGCCATAGTGGCAGGAAAGGGGTTAAGTGTGGTGGAATAGATGTACCTTTAAAGCACAACTCCACTTTTGTTGGTAAAAAAACATTCCCCTTTGGGTGATCTATGTAAATTACAAGGATTTTACCAAACTTTGTTGCAGATTCCTACCCTTTGTTATTCTGAAGAAATCATTGTTTGTTCCTCTGTGCTGAGTGGGTCTAATGGGAGTGGTTTCATAAGTATCTATCAGCTGTGGCAGCTGCAGGGCAGTAATGAGGAAAGCTGCTGGCCCTGCATCCCTTTAGATGTGTTCCTATTGGGAGTATCTCACCAAAAATGACATTTTTGTTGCAGGGGATCCTAGAAATCAGACAATTATCTTAGACAGAATTCTGGGAAAATTAGTGAGCCAATCACACAAGCAGGAAATGATGTTTCTAGGGTGTGGTCAGTACACATTCTGTATACAGAATAGCTCCAGGTAGCCATATTGCATTGTATTTTCAGGAAATTACAACAGCTGCAGATTGAAAAGGAAAGGTAATTTTTAATAAAATTCAACTACAATATGATTTGTGTCGCAATTGTATACACTATATTGTTTTTTTTTTTTTTTTTTTTTGCTGATTTTTCCCTACGTAGGTGGAGTTACCCTTTAGGGATAGTCCCTCCAAGATGGTTTCTTGGCAGTGCTTTTATCCACCAGCTACTAGTTTATTAAAGGCTATTTCAGCACAGGTTGGTGCAGTAGTGTTTGACAACATAGGAGACAGGATGTCTTATGGCAAGTATGTGCCACAGAAGTAACTAACAAGTAATAAATGCCTTCATAATACTGGAAATAATAAGCAGTCATCTTTTTAATATGCAATTCTGGCCTGGACTATTTTTTTTTTTGTTTAACAGTTGAGAGTTACTCAAGAAAATGAATTTGTATATTGCGACAGATTTTCTTGCCTAGGTTTCCCAAGAAGGTGATGTCTGTGTGTTCTGACTCATTATTTACCAAGGTTTAGTACTACAGGGTTGTAGCTGTTCTCAGGCTCATGTATATATACGAGATCCCGTACTTCTGGATAGCGAGCACGGGTGTGCGCCGATGGCAGCTCACTCCCTCTGTGCTTATGCACAGCAGGAGCCAGTTAGTGGGTACCGTGGACTTGATGTCTGCTGGTACCCAACGATCATTCATTACAGAGACAGATTGCTGTTCTGTCAGTAGGGGAGGCATGGATCCTGTGTTCTTGAAAAGCAGGGACATAGATCTATGCCTTCCCCTGGTAAAAGCACATCCCGCACAGTACACAAACACAGGCTAGGCACCCAGTTAACCCTTTGATCGCCCTTGGTGTTAACCCCTTCCCTGAAAGTGCCATCAGTACAGTGAAATAGTGACAGGGCATATTTTTAGCATTGATCGCTGCGTTAGTGTCACTGGTTCCCAAAAAGTGTCAGTTAGTGTCCAATTTGTCCTCCACAATATCACATTCCTGCTATAAGTCACCGATTGTCACCATTACTAGTATAAAAAAAAAAAAAAATAATAAAAGTTCCAAGGGAAAAAATAAAAGTTGAAGGGACTCAATTCCATGATTCCATGACTGGAGTGGGTGTTAAGCCATCGAATTGTATTCCTGCACATCCTCCTGCTGCAAAAGGCTGGTCCAGAGGCCATCACCAAACCAGTTCTGGATGTGATCGATGGCTGCCCTGATGCTGTAACTAACCACCTTGCCTCTGAGTGCATATTGATCTGCTATGACCTGGATAAGATTAGAGGATGTCTGACAACTTCAGAGGGATGCATAGTCGAGGTGGAGAAAACAACAGGATTCCACGGCACTGAGTTGTCCGAGCTACATGTTCTGGAGAGAACCCTTCAAAGTAAGGTGGATGATGCAGGGAACAGGCAAGACCACAATAATGTCATGGTGGTGGGCCTGCTGGAGAGGGTGGAGGGGCCCTGACCAGCCACCTTTGCTTGCACTACAATGGACCTCCCCTTCTGTAGTGGGGGGTCGGTTTGCCCCAACATTTGCTAGATGTTATCCTTCTGTTCCCTTTTGTTACATAGACTACTGAGCCATGGATAACCAGTGGATGTCCTACCAGGATGGAGCTCCTCACGAGTGCTGGAAGTCACTGGGAACCATTAAAACTAATGCTTACCACATTTGTACACTAATTCCTTTTTGTTCATTAACGGTATAGGCAGTATATTGATGAGTGCATTTTTTGTTGTTTTTTTTTTAGTTTAATATACCAACAGGGTCAAAGTTTTTGGGAACTGTTTTTCACGTTACTCCCCTATGTGCAGGCTATTCTTATCTTCCTGGGAAATGGTACTATGTAGTTAATTCTCAGGGTGGATCCAGAGGGCTGTTCATGAAACCTATTTATCTTATGCGAGGGGGATATTGATTCTAATTAGTAAAGCAGTACCTTGCATATTCCACCAGGACATCTCTGATCCAAGGGGCATGCATGTGGCAGTGGTGATTGACATCCTGGCTTCTAAAATTTTTGTAATCAATATTTACCTCCTCTAGTTCAACCACATGCGTTATATGAAATGTTAGATAAACTAGTGGTTTACATGCACCTCCCTGTAGTTCTCACGGGGGACTATAATTGTACAGTATATGGGAAAATTCTTTAGATTCTTCTAACCTCTCTGAACACGCCTCAGTAGATCTTTCCTCCTGGGTGTCGCCACGCCGATCTGAGACTGAAGGGGGAGCGGGAGATAGCTATCTATACATTTGACAAAACATTTATCCAGTATTACACCACACTCTATGCCCCTATTCCCTCCTATGGTGAGGAGGGCTTGGAGGCTTTGATTTATGGTCTTTGGAACAGGATAGGGTTCTGTTAGAGGAAGATTAGTGTTGAGCGAACACGGACTGTATTATTCGTGTTCGTACCGAATAATTGGATTTTTGTTACCCGAACACGAACACGGACACTTTACTGTATATTCGGGTAAAAATCCGTGTTCGGTCGTTTTATTTCCAGGTTTTGCATGCTTTGGCGCTCTTTTCATGGCGGGCTTTCAACAGCCAATCAACAATCGTTTAACTGGTGTGCCTTAAGCCATCCCAGCCATGCCTGCAAATGTCTCAGTAGCTGTGATTGGCCGTCTGAAGCATGTGACCAAGTCTTTATAAGTTCGAGGCAGCCGCAGCGGCGTCATTATGCTGCTTAGATCAGGGACAGAGCACACATCAACGTGCTGGCTGCTGATTAGGGAAAGATAGGCAGGAAAAAACCATTTGTGTCCGGATAGAATTGAGGAACAGGTCGGAGTGTTTAGGCAGGGCGAGTTGTAGGCATTTTAGGGATAGAGTCTGCTGAATTATAGGGTCAGTGTGTTCTACAAACTACAATCGATATTGCTGTGTGGGGTGGGGTCTGCACTTAGTTCTCCTGATCTACGGTCTCTTCTCAATCCTGTTAGGGACAGAGTCTGCTGAATTTTAGGGAAAGTGTGTTCTACAAACTACAATCGATATTGCTGTGTGGTGTGGGATAGGAGATAGGCAGGTGTCAGTGATCCACATCCATTTTTCTGTGTGTGGGCTGCAGTGAACACAATCTTTTTGGGGTGCAGTGAACACAATCCTTTTGGAGTGCAGTGAACAAAATCTTTGTGGGGTGCAGTGAACAAAACCTTTGTGGGGGTACAGTGAACACAATCTTTGTGGGGTGCAGTGAAGACAATCCTTGTGGGGTGCAGTGAAGACAATCCTTGTGGGGTGCAGTGAACAAAATCTTTGGGGGGTACAGTGAACACAATCTTTGTGGGGTGCAGAGAAGACAATCCTTGTGGGGTGCAGTGAACAAAATCTTTGGGGGGGTACAGTGAACACAATCTTTGTGGGGTGCAGTGAACAAAACCTTTGTGGGGTGCAGTGAACACAATCTTTGTGGGGTGCAGTGAAGACAATCCTTGTGGGGTGCAGTGAAGACAATCCTTGTGGGGTGCAGTGAACAAAATCTTTGGGGGGTACAGTGAACACAATCTTTGTGGGGTGCAGTGAACAAAACCTTTGTGGGGTACAGTGAACACAATCTTTGTGGGGTGCAGTGAACAAAACCTTTGTGGGGTACAGTGAACACAATCTTTGTGGGGTGCAGTGAAGATAATCCTTTTGGAGTGCAGTGAACACAATCTTTGTGGGGTACAGTGAACACAATCTTTGTGGGGTGCAGTGAACAAAACCTTTGTGGGGTACAGTGAACACAATCTTTGTGGGGTGCAGTGAACACAATCTTTGTGGGGTGCAGTGAACAAAACCTTTGTGGGGTGCAGTGAACACAACCTTTGTAGGGTACAGTGAACACAATCTTTGTGGGGTGCAGTGAACAAAACCTTTGTGGGGTACAGTGAACACAATCTTTGTGGGGTACAGTGAACACAATCTTTGTGGGGTGCAGTGAACAAAACCTTTGTGGGGTACAGTGAACACAATCTTTGTGGGGTGCAGTGAACACAATCTTTGTGGGGTGCAGTGAACAAAACCTTTGTGGGGTGCAGTGAACACAACCTTTGTGGGGTACAGTGAACACAATCTTTGTGGGGTGCAGTGAACAAAACCTTTGTGGGGTACAGTGAACACAATCTTTGTGGGGTACAGTGAACACAATCTTTGTGGGGTGCAGTGAACAAAACCTTTGTGGGGTACAGTGAACACAATCTTTGTGGGGTGCAGTGAACAAAACCTTTGTGGGGTACAGTGAACACAATCTTTGTGGGGTGCAGTGAAGACAATCCTTTTGGAGTGCAGTGAACAAAATCTTTGTGGGGTACAGTGAACACAATCTTTGTGGGGTGCAGTGAACAAAATCTTTGTGGGGTACAGTGAACACAATCTTTGTGGGGTGCAGAGAAGACAATCCTTTTGGGGTGCAGTGAACACAATCTTTGTGGGGTACAGTGAACACAATCTTTGTGGGGTGCAGTGAACACAATCTTTGTGGGGTGCAGTGAACAAAACCTTTGTGGGGTGCAGTGAACACAATCTTTGTGGGGTGCAGTGAAGACAATCCTTGTGGGGTGCAGTGAAGACAATCCTTGTGGGGTGCAGTGAAGACAAACAATCCTTGTGGGGTGCAGTGAACAAAATCTTTGGGGGGTACAGTGAACACAATCTTTGTGGGGTGCAGTGAACAAAACCTTTGTGGGGTACAGTGAACACAATCTTTGTGGGGTGCAGTGAACAAAACCTTTGTGGGGTACAGTGAACACAATCTTTGTGGGGTGCAGTGAAGACAATCCTTTTGGAGTGCAGTGAACACAATCTTTGTGGGGTACAGTGAACAAAACCTTTGTGGGGTACAGTGAACACAATCTTTGTGGGGTGCAGAGAAGACAATCCTTTTGGGGTGCAGTGAACACAATCTTTGTGGGGTACAGTGAACACAATCTTTGTGGGGTGCAGTGAACAAAACCTTTGTGGGGTACAGTGAACACAATCTTTGTGGGGTGCAGTGAACAAAACCTTTGTGGGGTACAGTGAACACAATCTTTGTGGGGTACAGTGAACACAATCTTTGTGGGGTACAGTGAACACAATCTCATACTTCTGAAGCTTTGAGGGTGCTGCCTGTTCTATACTCCTCCTCCTCCTCCTCATCCATCCTTTTAGGTGTACAAACAATAGTAATTGGGGCCTAGTGTGCTTCTGTACGTGTGAAAAACATACACTTTTTTTGATCATATTTCCTATTCCGTTATTCAATAAAAACCTTTGGGGCTCAATTAAATTGCGGAATAGTCTGTGTCGGTACGTGTGAGATCCACCTTTCCAAGTTTTTGGGGTTCATCTCATACTTCTGAAGCTTTGAGGGTGCTGCCTGTTCTATACTCCTCCTCCTCCTCTTCCTCATCCATCCTTTTAGGTGTACAAACAATAGTAATTGGGGCCTAGTGTGCTTCTGTACGTGTGAAAAACATACACTTTTTTTTGATCATATTTCCTATTCCGCTATTCAATAAAAACTTTTGGGGCTCAATTAAATTGCGGAATAGTCTGTGTCGGTACGTGTGAGATCCACCTTTCCAAGTTTTTGGGGTTCATCTCATACTTCTGAAGCTTTGAGGGTGCTGCCTGTTCTATACTCCTCCTCCTCCTCTTCCTCATCCATCCTTTTAGGTGTACAAACAATAGTAATTGGGGCCTAGTGTGCTTCTGTACGTGTGAAAAACATACACTTTTTTTTTATCATATTTCCTATTCCGCTATTCAATAAAAACCTTTGGGGCTCAATTAAATTGCGGAATAGTCTGTGTCGGTACGTGTGAGATCCACCTTTCCAAGTTTTTGGGGTTCATCTCATACTTCTGAAGCTTTGAGGGTGCTGCCTGTTCTATACTCCTCCTCCTCCTCCTCATCCATCCTTTTAGGTGTACAAACAATAGTAATTGGGGCCTAGTGTGCTTCTGTACGTGTGAAAAACATACACTTTTTTTGATCATATTTCCTATTCCGTTATTCAATAAAAACCTTTGGGGCTCAATTAAATTGCGGAATAGTCTGTGTCGGTACGTGTGAGATCCACCTTTCCAAGTTTTTGGGGTTCATCTCATACTTCTGAAGCTTTGAGGGTGCTGCCTGTTCTATACTCCTCCTCCTCCTCCTCATCCATCCTTTTAGGTGTACAAACAATAGTAATTGGGGCCTAGTGTGCTTCTGTACGTGTGAAAAACATACACTTTTTTTTATCATATTTCCTATTCCGCTATTCAATAAAAACCTTTGGGGCTCAATTAAATTGCGGAATAGTCTGTGTCGGTACGTGTGAGATCCACCTTTCCAAGTTTTTGGGGTTCATCTCATACTTCTGAAGCTTTGAGGGTGCTGCCTGTTCTATACTCCTCCTCCTCCTCCTCCTCATCCATCCTTTTAGGTGTACAAACAATAGTAATTGGGGCCTAGTGTGCTTCTGTACGTGTGAAAAACATACACTTTTTTTTGATCATATTTCCTATTCCGCTATTCAATAAAAACCTTTGGGGCTCAATTAAATTGCGGAATAGTCTGTGTCGGTACGTGTGAGATCCACCTTTCCAAGTTTTTGGGGTTCATCTCATACTTCTGAAGCTTTGAGGGTGCTGCCTGTTCTATACTCCTCCTCCTCCTCTTCCTCATCCATCCTTTTAGGTGTACAAACAATAGTAATTGGGGCCTAGTGTGCTTCTGTACGTGTGAAAAACATACACTTTTTTTTGATCATATTTCCTATTCCGCTATTCAATAAAAACCTTTGTGGCTCAATTAAATTGCGGAATAGTCTGTGTCGGTACGTGTGAGATCCACCTTTCCAAGTTTTTGGGGTTCATCTCATACTTCTGAAGATTTGAGGGTGCTGCCTGTTCCATACTCCTCTTCCTCATCCTCCCTTTAGGGTAGGAAAAAATTTAATCGGGCCTAGTCTGTGTTTGTACGTGTGAGATACACAGTTTTTTATCCTATTCCGCTATTCAATACACACCCTTTTGGTGTAAAAAACATTAAATTGCGACATAGTTTGCATATTTGACTGTGAGATACACCCGTGCGATACTGTTGTTCTTTTGTTCCGCTATTCAATAAAGACCTTTCTAGGGCAAGATCTTAAATTTCAGAAATATGAGGAGAGCGTCAAATAGGGGCCGTGGCCTGGGTCGTGGTGGTGCTGCTGCTAGAGCTCCTGTTGCAAGGAGAGGACATGGTCGATCTGTGCCAGCTACACGCACAAGTGAAACACCTTCCTCAAGTGTGAGTAGGCGACAGAACCTGCATCAGTATTTGGTAGGGCATCATACGCCCCTAGAAGTGATGAGGCCAGAACAAGTGGAGGCGATAGTAGATTGGTTTGCTGCTGACAGTGCCTCCAGTTCCTTCACATTGTCTCCCACCCAGTCTACTGCAGAAAGGTCACAGTTGGCACCTGCAGCCGATGTCCAACCGTCTTTCACCTCACCCCCTTGCAAATCAGGCAAGCAGTCTGAGCCCCAAGCCATACAGCAGTCTCTTCTTCTTTTTGATGACTCTGTCAGCAGGGTTTCCCAGGGCCATCCACCTAGCCCTGCCCCAGAAGTGGAAGAGATTGAGTGCAGCGATGCCCAACCACTTATTTCTCAAGATGAGTACATGCAAGGATCATCGCAGCACGTCTCCGATGATGACGAAACGCAGGTGCCAACTGCTGCGGCGTTCAGCATTGTGGAGACCGACAAGGAGGGCAGGGGTGAAGACTGGGTGGAAGATGATGTGGAGGACGATGAGGTCCTCGACCCCACATGGAATGAACGTCATGCAGGTGACCTGAGTGGTTTGGAGGAAGAGGCGGTGGTCGCACAGAGCCACCAGCACAGCAGAAGAGGGAGCAGGGTGCAGAAGCGGAGCGGCCGTGCCCTAGACACTACGCCCGCTACTGCCCAACGCAGCAAGGGAACGAGCGCACCAAAGTCAGCTCAAAGGAGTTCTCTAGCGTGGAAGTTCTTCAGACAATGTGCTGATGACAGGACACGAGTGGTTTGCACCCTGTGCAATCAGAGCTTGAAGCGAGGCATAAACCTTCTCAACCTGAGCACAACCTGCATGATCAGGCATCTAAGTGCAAAGCACGAGCTGCAGTGGAGTACACACCTTCAAAACCAAGAAACGTCTCTGGTTCATCCTGCTTCCTCTTCTGCTGCAGTCTCGGCCGCTCCAGCCACATCTGTAGTGATACCGGCACCTGCCACCCCGCAAACAGACGATCTGTCAGCAACACCACCACCTGGGTCACCAACAACCATCTCCACAATGTCCCGTGGAAGCGTTCAGCTTTCCATCTCCCAAACACTTGAGAGGAAGAGGAAGTACCCCCCTACCCACCCGCGATCCCTGGCCCTGAATGCCAGCATTTCAAAATTATTGGCCTTTGAAATGCTGTCATTCCGTCTGGTGGAGACGCACAGTTTTAAAAACCTTATGTCGGTGGCTGTCCCACAGTACGTCGTGCCCAGCCGCCACTACTTTTCCAGGCAAGCCATCCCTTCCCTGCACAACCACCTTGGCACAGATGGCGTTGCACTGCGCAACGCCATCTGTGCCAAGGTCCACCTAACTACCGATACGTGGACCAGTAAGCACGGTCAGGGGTGTTATATCTCCCTAACGGCACACTGGGTAAATGCAGTGGCGGATGGGCCTGAGGCGGATAGCAATTTGGCGCATGTCCTTCCACCACCGAGGATTGCAGGGCGCTTCAGTTTGCCTCCTGTTCCTAACTCCTCCTACTCCGCTTCCTCATCCTCTACCGCCTCCTCATCCGGACAGCGTAACACCTTCACCACCAACTTCAGCACGGCCAGGGGTAAACGACAGCAGGCAGTTTTACAACTTGCCTGTTTGGGGGACAAACCACACACCGCGCAGGAGTTGTGGAGGAGCATGGAACAGCAGACAAATGAGTGGTCAAGCCCGGCCTGGTGGTGTGCGATAACGGGAGAAATCTCATAGCAGCTCTGGGCCTAGCCGGTTTGACGCACATCCCTTGCCTGGCGCATGTGCTGAATTTGGTGGTGCAGAGGTTCCTTAAAAACTACCCCGATATGTCAGAGCTGCTGCAGAAAGTGCGGGCCGTTTGTGCGCACTTTCGGCGTTCTCACCCTGCTGCTGCTCGCCTGGCAGCGCTGCAGCGTAACTTCGGCCTTCCCGCTCACCGCCTCATATGTGACGTGCCCACAAGGTGGAACTCCACCTTGCACATGCTGGAAAGACTGTGCGAGCAGCAGCAGGCCATAGTGGAGTTTCAGCTGCAGCACGCACGCGTGAGTCGCTCTGCGGAACAGCACCACTTCACCACCAATAACTGGGCCTCCATGCGAGACCTGTGTGCCTTGTTGCGCTGTTTTGAGTACTCCTCCAACATGGCCAGTGGCAATGACGCCGTTCTCAGCTTAACTATCCCACTTCTATGCCTCCTTGAAAAAACAATTCGGGCGATGATGGAAGAGGATGTGGCACAGGATGAGGAGGAGGAGGAGGATGAAGAGGTAACATTACCAAGGCTTTCAGGGCAGTCATTCGCAAGGGGCTCCGAGGGTGGGTTCCTGCACACACAAATGCCAGGGACACAATTGTCCAGCAGGGGCACAGTTCTGGAGGATGAGGAGGATGAGGAGGAGGAGGAGCTGGAGGAGGAGATGGAACCATGTTCACAGCAGGGTGGCACCCAGGCCAGCTCATGGCCATCACTGGTGCGTGGCTGGGGGGATACAGAGGACACGGACGATACACCTCCCCCAGAGGACAGCCTTTCGTCGCCTCTGGGCAGCCTGGCACACATGAGCGATTACATGCTGCAGTGTCTCCACAACGACCGCCGAGTTGCCCACATTCTGACTTGTGCTGATTACTGGGTGGCCACGCTGCTGGATCCCCGTTACAAGGACAACGTACCGTCCTTAATTCACTCACTGGAGCGCGATCGCAAGATGCGCGAGTACAAGAGCACGCTGGTAGACGCGATGCTGCTGGCATTCCCATCTGACAGCGGGGCCACAGTGGAAGCACAAGGCAGAGGAGGAGGAGGAGGAGGTCGCCAACTCAACCAGGGCACCGCCAGCACCTCAGAAGGCAGGGTTAGCATGGCCGAAATGTGGAAAAGCTTTGTCAGCACGCCACAACAAACAGCAGCACCAGCAGCTCAGATGGAACGTCTTAGCAGGAGGCAGCATTTTACCAACATGGTGGAGCAGTATGTGTGCACACGCCTACATGTAGTGAATGAGGGGTCTGCCCCCTTCAACTTCTGGGTCTCCAAATTGGGCACATGGCCTGAGCTTGCCCTTTACGCCTTGGAGGTGCTGGCGTGCCCTGCAGCCAGTGTATTATCTGAACGGGTATTTAGCACGGCTGGGGGTGTTATAACAGACAAGCGCAGCCGCCTGTCCAGAGACAATGTGGACAAGCTCACATTCATTAAAATGAACCAGGCATGGATCCCACGGGACTTTTCCGTACCTTGTGCAGAATAGCAATGGATACCGACCTTACCCAGCCATTGTTCCATTTTTGCTCTCTCACTCTTTTGGGGTGTACCCTCATTTAAAATTTGTGAAAAGAAGCAGTGTTGGCTACCTCGTCCTCCTCCTCAGGGCCAGATTAACGTAGGGGCTATTGGAGCTGCAGCTCCATGCAGGCCCCTACCTTTTATATAGGCCCCGGGTTGGCCATATTCACTGTGACCGCTCTTCTGTCACTTGTAAACACAGAAGTCTGGCTTCTATGCTCGCTTCCCCAGGCAGCACCCTCAGAACCTCCCCACACAGCGCGAAGGCCGGACAAGGAGGGACAGTTGCCGATGCATGGATGTGTTTATGGGCTTCAGAGACAGCATCCCATGTTGAATTAGGCATGCATGGCTGCACCCTTCCTCCTCTGGGTGCATGGCAAGGCACGGCCCTTAAGGCCCTTCAAAATCCTCAGCACCAAGACCATGATGCTCTTAATCCGGCCCTGGTCCTCCTCCACCGCCGCTTCCACCTACACCGCCCATAGGTGTGCGCAGCCTATTGCATTAGGGTGTGCACCCCAAAGTTGAAATACACATGCATGTGTTTGCCTACATGTACATGGCCCCGATACATTACTCTCCCTGCTGGCAAAGAGAAATAGAGCAGAGCAGGTGCGAGGGAGATCTTTCCCATCTCCTCACTGGCAAACAGAGCGATAATGCTATGTGCCCTAGGTGATTAGGGTGTGCCCAGGTACACCAGGCACACCCTGTGCGCACGCCTATGACACCGCCACATCCACCACCACCTCAACCTCCCTCCTACTCCATATGGGCCTCGTCCTTCAGAGATGAAGAACATTGTTTTATTTTTCTGTTTTTTTTTTGTTGTTTTAAGTTATTTCCCTATCCACATTTGTTTGCAGAGCACTTGCCATGCTCTTAACTACGTTTTGCTGCCATTTGCAGCACTCTAGCCCTTTCCATTGGTGTTTTAGAGCCATTTTAGTGCCTTAAAGTTCGGGTCCCCATTGATTTCAATGGGGTTCGGTGTCCGGGAAAAGTTCGGTAAAAGTCCGGGACACGGACCCGGACTTTTTTTTAAAGTTCGGGCGAACCCGTCGAACACGGACATCTAGGTGTCCGCTCAACCCTAAGGAAGATATTACATCTCATGAAATTGCTTTTGCAATTATATACTTCACCTCCTAAAAAATCACAGGGACTGGGCGGTGTGTGGTCACACTGCATTATTAGTCCCCAGGCTGTAATCTTTGTATGCTCATTATCTTTAAACTGGGGCTTTGCCTGCCATTATGCTGGAAACACATGTGGTTCTCCTTCCTAAGCTGAGTAAGGACCTTACTACCTGCCCGGCTGAATATGGACTTCAAAATTCTGACAAAAGTGTTAGCCACTAGACTCTCAAATGTTATCCCCATTTTAGTGAGCATTGACCAGACAGATTTTATGACCCAAAAATCAATAGGCACAAATCTTCCTAGGATTTTTTTTCCACTTACAAATTATTCACAGGGATCAAGGTATGAAGGCATTGAAGTCATTAGACATTAAAAAAACCTTTGACTTCATAGACTGAGGTTATATGCATAACATCCTGGGTTGTTATTATCCTGGGATTTGGACCTAACTTTCAGGGCTCAATCTACCTGCACTATAACCATCCAGAAGTGGTGCTCAAATTCGGTAATTCCCTCTCTCCCTATTTTAGTATAGGGTGCACACTGTCGCCATTCCTGTTTGCGGTCATTGCCATTGAATATAGCCATTCTATCCTTTACTGAGGTGAGAGCTTTGGAAGTGGGAGAAATCAGGGAATGTTTAGCTTTGTATGCCGTTGATTTTGAATGAGTTCACAACATATTCAGGTTTAAACTGGTCTAAATCTAATATCCTACCTCTAGATAGTGGAACTGAGGCTGTGGCAGAGAGCAATTTCCCAACTTTCAGAAATGACACTAGGTGCATTAATTTGGATTAGTGCAAGTACACACTATAGAAGGGTAGGCTTTGTTAATTTTTTTCAGAGGTTTACAACCACTTGAACAATGACCATATACTGTATATAAAAATTGTAACCATATAAAAAAAATAACATAGTTGGAACCACCAGTTTGGATTGTGTGATAAAAGAAAACATAATATTTCACGTAATATAATATAATATAATATCCGAAAGGGGAAGAGGCCTTTGCTCTAAATGGTAAAAGCACAAATACACCTTAAAAAAATTAATTCCATGCTGGACCTTTTTTATTACAGGCTTAATTCTTAGACAGAGAGATAAAAGATTGTTATTTGTTATCCCCTACCACCCCACTGAGTCAACAGCTAGGTGCTTAAAATTGTGGGTTCTGGGCTACAAACTATATACTTCCCACAGTGCTTAGGCCAATATACAAACCAAAATACATGCATACAAAAGTTGGAACGTCCAAAACTCTAAAAACAAATGTAAAAAAATGATTACATATTACAACAGCTGTTTTACACACACACATGCACATTATGACAAGATCGGGTAGGAAAATTGCTTCTTGAAACTGTGGTAAGCACCTTGATTTGGTTGGCTACAGAGGAGAGGAGGTATAGTTTAGGTCAAAGGTTTCTTGCAGATTGACTATGTAGATTGAGCATGTAAGTATGTAACATAACTGACTTTCAACTGAGTGAACATCCATTTAATGTTAATATAGTATTACTATTATTTTTATTTTTTATTTTGATAAAAAGAAGAGAGGTCAATTTTGTTTGAAAAACTGTACATTGAAACATTAACTTTTTCTCCCCCAGACTGAGCAATAGGCTGTATTACATAGCAATGGAAACAAGTAAAGGTGCAGTGGGGTTTAGGTTATAAAACGATCATTAAAAAAAAAGGAACAGAAAGGAGAACAATTTATGATGTGTAGTCAGAATGTCCTTTCTGTCTCTGGGTAAATCTCCCGTCCTTTTCTGTGTAAGGATGTGCACGGTATACCAATCAGGATTGAAATGTTTGTATATCAGGGAAAAGGTGACATTGATTTGTAATATATTCCAGGTTCTCCATAGCAGCAAATCTGGCCACAAACATAAGATACTTGCCCTCCAAGAGAATATAATAAGGGCTGCTATTCTTATTACAACTAAATCCAGCACAGACAGAATAGACTTTAGTGTGCTTTATGTACTGAATTAAAATGAAAGAGCAACATGGTGGATTTTATTTAGAAACAAAATGTCACAATAGAACAAAGAGGTCTGTTTTTTAGCTATAACCCTTGTATGTATTTCTATTTGCAGTCACTAATAATGGTAAGTAAACTACATATAAGGAAAACTGGCCGTTTAATTGACAATATATTTTAAGTTATGGATGTAAAGTTTAGATTAAAATATTTTTATGCTAATTTTATATTTTCTACACTTGCTGTGCTATATTTCTATGAGGATAATCTATAAACAGATTTAAAATCTCTTTCTATGGTGTCCCTGTTACTATGTTAAAGGTTAAAAGAGAAGTACAGCCAAAGCTCGTATTGCAAACTCATAAACATAATTATTGTTCATATTTAAACAAAAAATACATATTTTTTAAATATATTTTTAAGGCTGCATTCACATGTCAGCGTTTGGATCGTGGGCAGAACCGCCGCGGTTCCGCCCGCGATCCGGAGATTATTGCAAATCGTGGGACGCCTAGCGTTGCCTGTTGATTTGCAATAGCCCCCCAAACGGCGAGCGATGTTGCCGCGATTTCCGCCTGCCGAACCGCGGCAAAACATCGCGCAAACAAAATCGCGGGAAGCAATACGCTCCAAAGAAGCTCTTGTACTTCTTTGGAGCGTATTGCGTCCCGCGATTTTGTTTGCGCGATGTTGCCGCGATTCGGCAGGTGGAAATCGCGGCAACATCGCTCGGCGTTTGGGGGGCTATTGCAAATCAACGGGCAACGCTAGGCGTCCCGCGATTTGCAATAAATCTCCGGATCGCGGGCGGAACCGCGGCGGTTCTGCCCGCGATCCATACGCTCACATGTGAACGGAGCCTAAGAAAATAGATAAACAAAAAAAAAATAAAAATACTAATCACTATGGTAACATTGTACTGCTCTAGAGGTTATCATACAATAACTGGCTGTTCTGCTGTCTGTCTGCTGGCTGTGCTGTCCTTTTTCTTTCCCCCTTCTTCGTTTTCTTTTCTTTCTTTTCTTTTTCCTCTTCTTTTGGTTCTTTTGGGCTCTTTTTGTCATTACTTTTCTTTCTGGCCTAGAGGACTCATAGCCTGTTGAGCCCATTATGCCATTTTCTAGGATTATTCCCTCAAAATTTTGATTACATTTTTGGGATGTCGGTACCCTGATATAATATTTACCACAACACAATTGATCTTTTAACTGGCTGTTCTGATATTACTGTATGTCAGAGCAGCCAGCCATTGCCTCTGATCACCACCACAGCAGTACAACGTCACTAGACTAGTGCAGCCAGCCACAATGTCCCCCAATCAGCACCACACCAGTCACAGTGTCACCATATGGCCTTGTTCACATGTGTGCTGCTTTTTGTTCAAATCAGCCTTCAGAGACCATTTACCATTTGACAGACGGCGAGGAGGCATTGTATCACCTCCCTACTGCCCGATTTAACCTGTACAAAAAATTGTATGCATGGTCATGCATGAAGATGTGCGTAAATATGTGCACCTGCTCATATTAATTCTTGATTGACAACTAGAGGTTTCCTAACTCATGTGCATGCTCATAGTAATTTTTGAGTGACAACTAGACATGCCTTAAGTTGCGTGCGTGCCCATGCAAGTGCGCATTAGCGTGAGCGTGGATGTATACTTGTCGCTCACTTGCCTTTTTAAAGGGGCTGCAGAGACCAGAGGATTGCTGTGTGGTTGTCAGCTTCTTTTGCCTGTGACCTGATCCTGTGTTTGTTCCTGTGTATACCCAGCCTGTTTGACTTGTTCCTGATGCCTTGTTGCTGACCTGGCTTGTGATCTGACTCTGCCTTTTGTTCTGGTGCCTTCTCTGCTCGCCTGATACTGACTCTGCCTGCTGCTTGGCACCGGCTGCAAGTACCTTACATCCAGGATCTCCAACCAGGCACTTGTGCCACTCCGTGACCTGTTATATTATGTCACCATCTTCAGTCTCAACCAGGTATGTGACATAACCCCCTTAGACCCCACACAAGTGCCCCCATTCACTTGAATGGATTGTGGTTGGCAGGCAAAAGCAACAAGGGGTATTCCTGCCATGTCTGTGAAGCTAAGCATTGCAGCTAAGGCATATGTATACCCCAGCCACTGCCTCCTCAGCTGAAAGGGGATGTGAACCTGTGAACAAGCTCTAATAGTGCAGCTATTCACAGTGTTCTCATTCACCACCACACTAGTCTCAGTGTCACCATGACTCGATTAAAGGTGTGTGGCTCTCTGAAGAGCGATCTGTGTTTGGGTATGAATTTGACAGACAGTGTAAACCAAAACATTTGTGTATATATATATTTTTTTCTTTCTTTAGTGATTACATGACCAATGTTCTGCAGAACGGGCTTGGATATCTGGGGGTGGAAACTGCAGGGGGGGGGGGGGGGGTTGGTGCATAGGAGCAGGAGGTAGAGAAACAGCAGTACACTGATTTTCTCAGTATTTAGCTGTGTAGAGGGGCATCCCAACACCAGTCTGACCACTAGAGAATAGGCAGACTGTGCTCCCAAGCAGAATGCAAAGAAGATAACTGACCATGCTGGGATGAATGTGCTTCCATGCTTTGGTGTGATCAGTTTGAAATATGACATCAGGTGGACAGGTATTTTACACAAAGGAAGCAATGCAAAGAAATTAATATATATATATATATATATATATATATATATATATACATACACATACACAGTATCTCACAAAAGTGAGTACACCCCTCACATTTGCAAATATTTTATTATATCTTTTCATGTGACAACACTGAAGAAATTACACTTTGCTACAATATAAAGTAGTGAGTGTACAGCTTGTATAACATTGTAAATTTGCTGTCCCCTCAAAGTAACTAAAATCACAGCCATTAATGTCTAAAATGCTGGCAACAAAAGTGAGTACACCCCTAAGTGAACATGTCCAAATTAGGGCCCAATTAGACATTTTCCCTCCCCGGGGTCATGTGACTCGTTAGTGTTATAAGGTCTCAGGTGTGAATGGGGAGCAGCTGTGTTAATTTGGTGTTATCGCTCTCACTCTCCCATACTGGTCACTGGAAGTTCAACATGGCACCTCATGGCTAAGAATTCTCTGAGGATCTGAAAAAAAGAATAGTTGCTCTACATAAAGATGGCCTAGACTATAAGAAGATTGCCAAGACCCTGAAACTGAGCTGCAGCACAGTGGCCAAGACCATACAGTGGTTTAACAGGACAGGTTCCACTCAGAACAGGCCTCGCCATGATCGACCAAAGAGGTTGAGTGCAAGTGCTTAGAGTCATATCCAGAGGTTGTCTTTGGGAAATAGATGTATTAGTGCTGCCAGCATTGCTGCAGAGGTTGAAGGGGTGGGGGGTCAGCCTGTCAGTGCTCAGACCATACGCCGCACACTGCATCAAATTGGTCTGCATGGCTGTCGTCCCAGAAGGAAGCCTCTTCTAAAGATGATGCACAAGAAAGCCCACAAACAGTTTGCTGAAGACAAGCAGACCATGGACATGGAATACTGGAACCATGCCCTGTGGGACCAATATAAACGTATTTGGCTCAGATGGTGTCAAGCGTGTGTGGCAGCAACCAGGTAAGGAGTACAAAGACAAGTGTGTCTTGCCTATAGTCAAGCATGGTGGTGGGAGTGTCATGGTCTGGGGCTGCATGAGTGCTGCCGGCACTGGGGAGCTACAGTTCCTTGAGGGAACCATGAATGCCCACATGTACTGTGACATCAGAGCATGATCCCCTTCCTTTAGGGAATGGGCTGCAGGACAGTATTCCAACATGATAACCCCAAACACACCTCCAGAATGAACACTGCCTTGCTAAAGAAGCTGAGGGTAAAGGTGATGGACTGGCAAAGCATATCAACCAGACCCAAACCCTATTGAGCATCTGTGGGGCATCCTCACATGGAAGATGGAGGAGCGCAAGGTCTCTAACATCCACCAGCTCCGTGATGTTGTCACGGAGGAGTGGAAAAGGACTCCAGTGGCAACCTGTGAAGCTCTGGTGACACTTTGGGCCCAATTTTGACAATCTTACTTAGGGGTGTACCCTTTTTTTTTTGCCAGCGGTTTAGACATTAAAGGCCGTGTGTTGAGTTATTTTGAGGGGACAGCAAATTTCTACTGTTATACAAGCTGTACACTCACTACTTTACATTGTAGCAAAGTATAATCTCTTCAGTGTTGTCACATGAAAATATATAATAGAATATTTACAAAAATGTGAGGTGCCTTGCGAAAGTATTCGGCCCCCTTGAACTTTTCGACCTTTTGCCACATTTCAGGCTTCAAACATAAAGATATAAAACTGTAATTTTTTGTGAAGAATCAACAACAAGTGGGACACAATCATAAAGTGGAATGAAATTTATTGGATATTTCAAACTTTGTTAACAAATAAAAAAATGAAAAATTGGGCGTGCAAAATTATTCAGCCCCTTTACTTTCAGTGCAGCAAACTCTCTCCAGAAGTTCAGTGAGGATCTCTGAATGATCCAATGTTGACCTAAATGACTAATGATGATAAATAGAATCCACCTGTATGTAATCAAGTCTCCGTATAAATGCACCTGCACTGTGATAAACTCAGAGGTCCGTTTAAAGCGCAGAGAGCATCATGAAGAGCAAGGAACACACCAGGCAGGTCCGAGATACTGTTGTGGAGAAGTTTAAAGCCGGATTTGGATACAAAAAGATTTCCCAAGCTTTAAACATCCTAAGGAGCACTGTGCAAGCGATAATATTGAAATGGAAGGAGTATCAGACCACTGCAAATCTACGTCCCTATAACCTTTCAGCTCATACAAGGAGAAGACTGATCAGAGATGCAGCCAAGAGGCCCATGATCACTCTGGATGAACTGCAGAGATCTACAGCTGAGGTGGAAGACTCTGTCCATAGGACAACAATCAGTCGTATACTGCACAAATCTGGCCTTTATGGAAGAGTGGCAAGAAGAAAGCCATTTCTTAAAGATATCCATAAAAAGTGTCATTTAAAGTTTGCCACAAGCCACCTGGGAGACACACCAAACATGTGGAAGAAGGTGCCCTGGTCAGGTGCAACCAAAATCAAACTTTTTAGCAACAATGCAAAACGTTATGTTTGGCGTAAAAGCAACACAGCTCATCACCCTGAACACACCATCCCCACTGTCAAACATGGTGGTGGCAGCATCATGGTTTGGGCCTGCTTTTCTTCAGCAGGGACAGGGAAGATGGTTAAAATTGATGGGAAGATGGATGGAGCCAAATACAGGACCATTCTGGAAGAAAACCTGATGGAGTCTGCAAAAGACCTGAGACTGGGACGGAGATTTGTCTTCCAACAAGACAATGATCCAAAACATGAAGCAAAATCTACAATGGAATGGTTCACAAATAAACATATCCAGGTGTTAGAATGGCCAAGTCAAAGTCCAGACCTGAATCCAATCGAGAATCTGTGGAAAGAACTGAAAACTGCTGTTCACAAACGCTCTCTATCCAACCTCACTGAGCTGAGCTCGAGCTGTTTTGCAAGGAGGAATGGGCAAAAATGTCAGTCTCTCGATGTGCAAAACTGATAGAGACATACCCCAAGCGACTTACAGCTGTAATTGCAGCAAAAGGTGGCACTACAAAGTATTAACTTAAGGGGGCTGAATAATTTTGCACTCCCAATTTTTCAGTTTTTTATTTGTTAAAAAAGTTTGAAATATCCAATAAATTTCGTTCCACTTCATGATTGTGTCCCACTTGTTGTTGATTCTTCACAAAAAATTACAGTTTTATATCTTTATGTTTGAAGCCTGAAATGTGGCAAAAGGTCGAAAAGTTCAAGGGGGCCTTTCGCAAGGCACTGTGTGTGTATATATATATATATATATATATATATATATATATATATATATATATACACACACTTTTTAATACAAGTACATGGTAACACGGACACAAATCAGAAATATGAAATATTGGACTTCAATATACTCATGACACTTATATTTAAAGGAAGATTCTCTTTTTGTGTAATTTTTTAATTTATTTTTAAAAATAACATTTTCTTTTCAGGCTGCAGCTCTTCTTAACTCCTAAAAAATATACATTCTGCTTTCCTGCAGTCATGGTTACTGAAGTCATTCAGTGCACTTTTTTTAAATAAACCTTTGCCCAGTTTGCACAGAAGAAATGTACATGCACACTCACAGAATAAATTGTTATGCTTTTTTTTTTTTTTTTATTATAAAAGACTCTCGTGTTGTGTAGAGATTGTTCATTTACATTCCAATTAAATTTTTTTTTTTAACATGCCTTGCCTTTGAACACCTGTCCAATGCATAAACAAAGATGAAAATTATTTTTTTTTTTCCGTGATGGTAAAATCTCGTTTTTTTCCTCTAAAAATAACAAACATGTTATACCATTACCTACCTTCTCTGAGGGTTTTGCCCAGAGCAGCCCAGATCCTCCTCTTTTCAGGTCCCTCTTCTGTCATCCTGGCCCCACCCTCCTGTTCAGCTTGCTATGGGGGTGTTCCGTGAGAATTACCTACCCGTGAGAAAAACCTACCCCTCGTCACTTCCGGTTCACGGCACTGTATGGAATGCAGCTGTTACATTAAAACAACTGTGCTGCAATACGAATCATCTCCGCTCCTGTGCCTGTCACGTCCCTGCTCTCGGCAAGTAAATATAAAAGCGGCGGCGGCTGTATGAAAAGATAAATCACGGAGACGCCAGCCGCTTTTATATTTACTTGCCGAGAGCAGGGAAGTGACAGCCACAGGAGCGGAGATGATTCGTATTGCAACCCCGCTGTTTTATTTAACCGCCGCGTGGGTAGGTTTTTTCCACGGTACACCGTGCTATTTCCATACTAGTGCGCATGCGCACTAGTCTGCTCCTCTGTCGTCCCTTTAGGTATCCGGCCCTGTGAGCATGCGCACTGCTGCGCTGCTCAGCTGTTCCTGGCCGGAAGTGACGAGGGGTAGGTAATTCTCACGGGGTAGGTAATTCTCACGCTACAGGGGCACCTGAGCCGAGTCACAGCTCCCTGTGTCCATTCAGACAAGGAGCCCCGACCTGCCCCCTCTCTCTCCTGATTGGTTAGCTGACTTTGATTGACAGCAGTAGCAGCCAATGGTGCTGCTGCTGTGTCTCAGCCAGTCAGGGGGGAGAATCTCAGATGTCCGAGGGACTTGTGGAGATTGCTGGACAGAGAGGGACCTCAGGTAAGTGTTAGGGGGGCTGAGGGGGACTGAGGGGGGCTGATGCACACAGAAGACTTTATCTTAATGCATAGAATGGATTAATATAAAAAAAACCTTCTGACTTTACAACTCCTTTAACCCCTACTGTGCTATAACCCTTCATAATTCTAGATTGCAAGCTCTAAGGAGCAGGGCCCTCTAGTTCCCTCTTGTTTTTAATTGTGTTGTAACTGTATTGTCTTCCCTCACATTGTAAAGCGCTGCGCAAACTGTTGGCGCTATATAAATCCTTTATAATAAAAATAATAATGCCAGAACATTTTGAGTTTCAAAGATATGTCTGTTTCACACCTACTGTATATTCTTTCTGCACTTAAAGTCCTGGCCCCTCCCTCTTGCCAAGTGCAAACAGGCAAACAGGTTTCTATACGGGCACCCAAACTGAGCCTCTGCTCTGTATGTCAATTCAGACACAGAGCCACGCCTTGGCCCCTCCCCTCTCTCTCCTCATTGGCTCACTAACTTTGATTGACAGCAGCCAATGGTGCCTGATATATGTCTCAGCCAATCAGGAGAGAGAATGCCGGATGGCCGAGGCACTTGTACACATCAGTGGACCGAGATGGGGCTCAGGTAAGTAGTAGGGGGGCTGAGGGGGGCTGCTGCACACAGAAGGCTTTTTATCTTAATACAAAGAATGCATTAGGATAAAAACCCTTCTGACTTTAGAACCACTTTAAGTGAGATTTGAATGTTATACAAAGTTTGCCTTTCAATTCAGAAGAACTATTTTGATGTAATGTTGTAGAATGCATCCTTGTGTAAATTGTTAGTGTAGCATTAAGACTGTATTAACCCCCTTTAATGGGTTTCACATTTTATGCAAACATTTTCATGCTTTAGGTGCAATTTCATGCATTATGAGCTACTTTTTTGGGTTCTAACAGCCAATGAGAGGTTGAGTAAAGTTGAGTTTGCTTTGTAAAGGACTGGTAACCATTCACTGGAAACACTTTAAAGTGCAAGTATTTTCATGCACTGCCGCTGCCATTAATAGAATATAAAAAAAAAAGGATCTGCACTTTCTGACCAGCACAAAACAACACAGTGCACAGATGTGAACTAGCACCATGATTGGCTACCATGCACAGCTGCACCAGATTTTGCAATCTCCAGTTTTAGTAAATCAACCCCAATATGATGGTGCCACAAGTTTGCAGTTGCAACCTGAGCTGGATTCTGGGGCAAATTGGTAGAAGGATAGTTGAAAATGCCTACATGTTTTTATGTATTTTAAATAAAAATAAATAAACACAAAAATGGAAGCCATGCAGCAACAGAACATATCGAGCGTTACAGGGTACTATATCATCAAGCTTTTTGCAAAGGGAGGTATTTTATCCAATATCTTCCCTGGCATTATCACATTCTGACTGATGCTAAAGGTTACTTCACTGGGAGTCCCATCTGTTCATGGTAAATGGATCCATGAGCCATGGTGAAAGGGAATTAGAATGGCATAAGTTTGTGTAACAATTTACTGACCAGGCATGCTAAATACTAAATAGTCAAGCCAATATCATATCCTTACTGCAGAGGGGTGTGGCAGAAATGGAACTAGATAAATACGGGTAAGAGGTGATAAAAATTAGTTTCCTGTACCCTCATGATAAATTTCCATCTTGCCATCCTATTTTCCTATATTTTTCTTCTTGTCACAGCTTTATTGCTTAAGTATATTTTGCCAATGGCCAAATAGTCTGTAATTAAAGGGGTTGTAAATCCTATTTTTTTCCTAAAATAAAAAACAGTGGCCCTGAACTTCCTCTTCTTGGGTCCCTCCCCCACCAGCGCTCTTTCCATCTCCTCTTTTGTGAGTGCCCCCGTAGCAAACCGCTCTATGGGGGGTGTTTATAGACATGGCTCTGCCTCCTGATCTCTCCTAATTGGTTTTGACTGAGAGTAGTAGGAGCCAATGGCTTCGTCCACCATCAGAGCCTCTAGTGAGATTAAGAAGAGGAGATAAAAACTGCAGCAGATGGGCACAGCCCTGGATAAAGAATGCACTTAATGGGGGGGGGGGGGGGGCTGTGAGGAGCTGCTATTTTTTTTTACCTTAATGCAGAGAATGCATTAGGGTTAAAAAAATAAAAAAACGTTTGCATTTAGAACCTCTTTAACCACTTGCCGACTGCCTAACGACGATTTACGTCGGCAGTCAGCCCCTCACAGGCAAAGTGACGTAGATCTACGTCGCTAGCCTGTGAAGGTCTAGGGAGCGAGCGCGCTCCCGCGTGGTCACGGACCCCCCCGCGCGTGTGACCGGCGGACCCGATGTCCGCCGGTCACTCTGCAATCGCCGCTGCAGAGGGAGAAAGTCAGGCGGCTAGTGTAAACAAGCCGCCTGTCATTCTCCCCTGTGTAGAAACAACGATCACACGGTTCTACTATGTAGGACCGTTGATCATTGTTTCTACAGCCCAAGCCACAGCCAATCACAATTAGAATCACGCCCCTAGGGACACACACAGCCCCTCCCTCTCACATAAAGTTAACCCCTTCAGTACCAGTGTCATTTTGCAGTAACAGTGCATATGTACAGCACTGATTACTGCAGTAATGTCACTGGTAACCCCAAAAGTGTCATAAATGTCAGTCAAGGGTCCGATCTGTCCACCGCAATGTCGCAGTACTGCAAAAAAAAAAACGCAGATCCCCACCATTACGCGTTAAAAAAAAAACAACAAAAATGACAAAAATCTTTCTCTTTGTTAGTAAACGCGATAACTTTTGCGCAAACCAATCAAAATACGCTTTTTTCAATTTTTTTTTACCAAACATATTATTATTATTATTATACAGGATTTATATAGCGCCAACAGTTTGCGCAGCGCTTTACAATGTGAAGGAAGACAATACAGTTACAATACAGTTCAAAACAGGAGGAAAACAGGAGGAACTAGAGGGCCCTGCTCGTTAGAGCTTACAATCTAGAAGGGAGCGTCAAGTGAAACAAAAGGCAATAACTGTGGGGGATGGGTTGATGGAGAAAAGGAGGTACATTTGTTAGGGGTTGGTAGGATAGGCTTCTCTGAAAAGGAGGGTTTTCAGAGATCGCCTAAAAGCTAATAGAGTGGGAGATAATCGGACAGATAAGGGTAAGGAGTTCCATAGGATTGGAGAGGCTCTGGAAAAGTCCTGCAGGCGAGCATGGGAGGAGGTGATGAGTGAGCTAGAGAGCAGGAGGTTTTGAGAGGAACGAAGAGAGCGATTAGGTTGGTATTTTGAGATGATGCTGGTGATGTAGCTTGGGGCTAGGCTGTGGATTGCTTTGTAAGATGTTGTAAGTATTTTGAATTTAATTCGTTGGGTGAGCGGAAGCCAGTGGAGGGCTTGACAGAGAGGAGCAGCAGACACTGAGCGATTGGTGAGGTGGATGAGTCTGGTGGCAGCATTCATGATGGATTGAAGGGGGGATAACCTGTGTAGAGGTAAGCCAATGGGAAGGGAATTGCAGTAGTCGAGGAGCGAGATGACCAGGGAGTGAACTAGGAGTTTTGTTGTGTCTTTGGTTAGAAAGGGGCGTATTTTGGAGATGTTGCGGAGACTGAGGCGGCAAGATTTGGACAGCGATTGGATGTGGGGTTTGAAGGAGAGTTCAGAGTCCAGGACAACACCTAAGACCTTGGCATGTGGGGATGGGCTGATAGTAACGCCATTGATATTGACGGAGAAATCAGGGGAAGGGGCACGCGGTGGAGGAAAAATTATAAGCTTGGTTTTGGATGGATTTAGTTTGAGGAAGTGGTGTGACATCCAGACCGATATATCTGATAGTAAATTAGTGATACATGAGCAGACTGAGGGAGAGAGGAGTGGATAGATAGATTTGGGTATCGTCAGCATAGAGATGGTATTGGAACATATGTAGCATAAAACAAATTGGCCGAAAATGTTAAAAAATGTTGATTTTTACTTTTTTTTGGGGGGAATTTCATATAAAAAAATGTGAAAAATATTGCTATTTTTGCAAAATTGACGCTCTTTTTTTGTTTATAGCGCATGATCAAAAAATCGCACAGGTGATCAAATACCACCAAAAGAAAGCTCTGTTTGTGGGAAAAAAAGGACGTCAAATTCGTTTAGGTACAGTGTCGCACGACCGCGCAATTCTCCGTTAAAGTCACGCAGTGCCGAATCGCAAAATACCCCCTGGTCAGCAAGGGGGTAAAATCTTCCGGGGCTTAAGTGGTTAAACTGTCAGTGGTCTGTGAATAGTTAGATATCTGTCCTGAACTTGTAATTAGGGAAAGACCTCTATGTTACATCATGACTGCTTACAGGTCAGCAATGACTGGCAAAGTCGGTTATGATTTAAAGATATTCAATGTTTACAATTCTATATGGAATAAGTATGCTAAAAAATAAGCAATGAAGTTGTAGTTTTGCGCTTCCATCTTAAACGGTTTTAGCTTTTTACTGGTGCAAAGAAAGGGCAAGATTATTTTATTTGTAGAGATTTGTTATATTTTTTCACGGCTATGCTTTTCAAAAGTCATATGAAAGAACTGTGTAACAACAGCTGAGTTGAATCTGAAAACTAATATGGGTGTATTTTTTTGTGCTATCAAAAGCAAAAAAAGAACTATTGACTGGAGATAGGCTTTAAAATTACCATTGCCTTTACTTATGCTCTTAACCTGGCCATACATGGTTTGAAAGCTGGCCAGCTCAGCAGGGACCAGGCAAATTTCAGTTCATGTATGGGCATCCTGGGTTTACACAAGTCGATTGATAGATTCACTTATGTACAACTAGCCTGTTGGGTTTTCCCAAATGATTAGTGCTGACGGCTATAGCTAGAAACACTAATCATTGTGTTCTGCCAACAGGAACGGCTCCCCTCACCCCCTGCTGGCAGAACACAATAGTGCTGCAAGAGGGATTCCCTCATAAACACTGACTGTGTTAATGGGGAAATCAAGCAATTGAGCAAATGACATAATCATGTCCTGCCTTATCTTACAGAACCTTGTAAACTCTTTATTGCTCCCTCTCTCATGTTATAGCTTTTATGGCAATCCCAGGATAACAACTATAAAAACTCTGTGTGTATACTTATGACTTTATCTTAAGGCCTCGTGCACACTAGATGTTATAAAAAAGCCAGTAAAGTTAGCTGTAGAAAGCTGTAGCTGTAGAATGAGTTTTTCAGTGTTTTTGCAGGGGTGTTTTTTAGCTTTTTTTAGCAATGCCATGGGATGGCAGGCCGGAATTGTTGTAATGATAATATAAACAAATATATAAATAAAACCATAAAAAATAACACTAGGCACTGAGTTGGATAAATAAGGCCGCGGCCATTTATTACTGGTTTCAACTTTAATAAATAAAACACATCAAACATCATAACAAAACGTTAACAACCTAGTCACTACAACTCAGGTTGTATAAACAACAGATTTTGTTTAAAATATTACCCAAACATATATAATAATCAATAATAAAAGATATAACACACTTCGTCCCCCTCTGCCAAAGCAGAGGTGACCCTACCACGTAATAATTTGGCCGCGACAAACCAAGGGGAGGGAGGGGAACATCACAGTTTACGATTTCTGAAGCGATTGAGCTCTGATAGCTGAGACACCTCTTTAAATACCCCCAGAGCCGGTTCTGGACTAAACCGGTGGACATTCAGGTGGGAGAAAAGAGCGGGAAGGGGGCTTATTCTAAACAAAAAATAGAGTTAAGCTTAATCTCCCCAGATACTAGGCTAAAGAGCGGGAAGGGGGCTCACTAAACCTCTAAGGCAAAAGGTCAGCCTGACCCCTTACCTCAGAGTGACAGAGCTCAATCCCAGACACAAATTAATATCACTGGATTAATATTCAAATCAATCTTTCCCCTACCACCATCCCATAGGAAAAGGGGGGCAAAAGGCTCCCCTTTTCCCCCATACTCCCACAGCTTATGGCTCAAAAATGCAGATAAACGCTGAATAGCCACGTTTTCAGCTTTTATCAGCTTTTATCGGAGTTAGTGCGTTTTTCCAGCTAAAAAAATCTCCTCTCAAAACACACTAGTTCTGTTTTTTTTTTTTTCCAGCCAGAAAATACCCCAGCCCAAAACAAAGGCATCATGCACAATGTACATTTTTACAGCTGCTGTTTTTGGCTTCAGGTGTTTTTCCTGCAGATAATAAACTCCCTAGCATGTTATCCTATGTGTCCATGCACACATAGGCTGTTATCAGGCAGGGACGTTCTCTGGCTGGAAAAAAACCCCAGAACTAGTGGGTTTTGAGAGGAGTTTTTCAGCTGTAAAAATGCTCTAACTCTGATAAAAGCTTAAAAACGCTGAAAAACACGGCTATTCCGTGTTTATTAGTGTTTTTGAACCATAAGCTTTTGTGGGAATATACTTTTGCTAAAAAAAGCTAAAAAACACTACGGCTAAAAAAAAACGCTAAAAAACGCTACTGCAAAAATGCTGAAAAACTCCTTCTACAGCTACAGCTTTCCACTGGCGTGTTGACAACGTCCAGTGTGCATGAGGCCTCAATCTGAAAAGGTAATTGCTGAGCAGAACTGCAGGAATCTGTGTAATGCCTCAAAACTATAAAGTAAGATGTCCAAAGGTGATGAGTTTAACCTGCCCAAAGACAATGACACATTTATCTTTCCTGATTGGCTGGAATTATCATCTTCCTTTGACTGACAACAAGATAGAACTCAACTCTCAACATTCTGAAAACATTATTCGAGAAAGAATTTCCATATTCTTCTTTATCCACTTGCCGACTGTGCTGCAAGAGCATACCTGCACTTCGAGGTATCGAGCACGAGTATGATTCTACACAGAGCTGATCAGTGGGTTCCAAAGACCCGTTGTCCACTGACATCCTCTGATATGTAAGCAAGGCAGTTTGCCGTTCTGTCAGTAAGGAAGGCATGGATCCTGTGTTTCTGCAAAGCAGGGACATGGATCCATTCCTTCCCCTAGTAAAAGCACTTCCTACACTACAGTAAAACACCAGCTAGGCACTCAGTTAACCCTTTGATCACCCCTGATGTTAACCCCTTCCTATCCAGTGTCATTAGTACAGTGACAGTGCATAATTTTAGCACTGATCACTGTATTAGTGTCTCTGAAAAAAGTGTCAAAAGTGTCAGTTAGTGTCCAATTTATCCACTGCAATATCACAGTCCCGCCATAAGTCACTGATTGCCGCTATTACAAGTAAAAAATAAATAAATAAAAATTCCATAAATATATCTCATAGGTTGTAGGCGCTATAACTTTTGCGCAAACCAATCAATATACGCTTATTGGGATTTTTTTTACCAAAAATATGTAGCAAAATACATATTGACCTAAATTGATGAACAAATTCGATTTTTTATATTTTTTTTTATTGGATGTTTTATAGCAGAAAATAAAAAATATATATTTTTTTTTCAACATTGTCTGTCATTTTTTGTTTATAGCGCAAAAAACAAAAAAACAAAACAAAAAAAAAAAACATAGGTGATCAAATATTATCAAAAGAAAGCTCTATTTAAGGAAAAAAAGGACAACAATTTTATTTGTGTACAGCGTCGCATGACCACGCAATTGTCAGTTAAAGTAATGCAGTGCCATATCGCAAAAAATGGCCTGGTCATTAGGGGGGTAAAACCTTCCGGTCCTTGAGTGGTTAAAAATCATACCAGACCCCAAGGCCCTGGTATGTATTTTGAAGGGGACCCCACCCATTTTTTTTTTTTTGCTATGGAGTTCCCCTCCAATTCTTAACCAGACCCAAAGACCCTGATATGGATTTTGGGGGGTCCCCACGCCATTTTTTTGCACGGCCGTGCAATTATCAATTAAAATAACCTAGTACCGTTTATCAAAAAATGGCCTGGTCAGGAAGGGGGGTAAATCTTCCAGAGCTGTGTTTAAGAAATTAATGCTGTAAAGTAGCATAATGCAAAGGGTTAGACAGGAGATTTCTTAGGCTGTTTATTATTAGTCTGCATTATAACTGCATTTATACTAACATAAAAAATAAGTGTTTATTATCTATAGTTAGGGTTTTCAACATTAGCTTTTCACTTTTAAACAATTTTCAGATTGTTCATTTTATCAGCTTAGAATTCTTCTCTATAACAACTACTTCTCGAATCCAGCAACTGCTGCAGGATTTATTGTAATAAAAAACTTTCTCTTTCGGAAAAAGCCCTCTCTGCTATGTTTCTCTGTTCCACACATCGACAGCCTCACATCTGTAACTCTGTCTATAATCTTTCCTGGTTGTCTTAGCACGGCTGTATCACCACAGGGAACAGGAAAAAAATGGCTGCCAAATCAGTTTCTATCTGATCAACTGTGCATAAACTCAGTTTCTGTTAAATAAACTGATGTCTCTGCTTGTGCTGATAAATACTTTGGACATGTGCATACCTATCCATAATGGATTAATATGATCTCTTGTCAAGAGGCGTCCAGGCACTTATTGTAGATGCGCAGTGTTTCTTAACTATTCAGAAGAATTTCAAAACATACAAGAATAAGGAAAATGACTGTGTAATAGAAAATACGGTATTCTGCATCGATTTAACCTTCACATTTCTTCATAAGTAGGTTTACAAAACATATTTCTAGGAATAACATGCATTCAAAATTGTGCATGTAATGTGTAATGAAGACAATAGGGATACGTTTCAGGAATAGAAATGAGATATGATATATAAAACATGATAGCTCACATTTATTTACTGCAAAAGGGGGTTTACAGATACCCTGCAGATAGTTCTAGGGCTACAATGCGTTGGATAATTGCCCAAACAGTTTCTTGCAATTTTGTGTATAATGAAACGTTACTTTAGGTGCACAAGGCAAGACGCCAGTCCGTAGGGCAGCCCTAAGCTGCTAAGCCAAAATGAGTCACTACTGGAAGACCAACACATTTCAGCACCAAGGCCCCCTTAAGAACATGTGAATTTCAGGAATTACCCTTGGTGCTCCAAATAGCTTGGACTGTGGAAAGAAAAGGTAAAGGCTGCTCATTAACACAACACATTATAGCCTGAGGGGTCCTTACGTACAAACCAGTCTGGAGGGCCGAAACCTTATATTAATAAAAGATGGAGGAACGTTTCCTGGCTGGCTATGAATGCAACAATCAAATAAAGTGCCCTATTTAAAGCAGAACTAAACTGCTAAATTAACGTTTCTCCCCGTCCCTTTTCCACACTGCCATCTTTAAAACTTCAGTGAGTAAGCATATGCACTTCCAGTATCAAGGACCTGCAATATTTGTGATGTAGGAGCGCCTAACCTTATGCAGATGTGTTTTGACGGGTTAGATGGTTTGTGGTCCTAGAGGCTGCTCACCAGCAACTGTGGGGTCTTGCTGGACCCCCAGGGGGGTTTGTTGAAGTTTTTTAAGGATGGGAGCACCACACCAGCTTGTACAGATTTTTAACAGAGTTTTATTTTGAAACAGCCAATGCCTTTCAGGGGCTCAGCACCCCCCCCCCCTTTCATCAGCGCTAAAAACAGGATGATGTAGGCACTTGGATTAGAAAGGCCGCAAGGACCTGGCAGAGACCAGCAGCTCGTATGCACATATACTGGGATTTATGCGCACACCCACGAATGCTCTCGACTTATGGCAGGTTGCAAGTATACCATCTGGTGGTGTTTGTGCGCATGCCCACAAATCTGTCTGGCATGCGGACTAACACTGCACAGTTTCGGCTTAGAGACACACTGTTTAAAGGGATAGATGTGAAATAGCTATCCCAGGAGGCAGCAGAATTCTGACAAGCAGCTTAGCAGAACAAAAAGATATACAAAGGTAAAACATTGAATAACATTATTTAGCTTCTGTAAGAGGGAGGGGGAGAGATAAAATAGAAGAAAAACTGTTGGAGTGAGTTTAATTCTGCTTTAAGAACCATTCATCCATCTTTTTCTATGTAAGTGTAGTGCTACCTCCAGTTAGACTGCTGAGAATATGCCCACCCCAGGTCTCCCTTGCTAGTACAGGGGCTGCAATTTACAAGCATAGTTCCTCGCACACCAACGGACTCAGGCTAGGAGATGTCTTTTTAGAATATATTGCTGAGTAACATAAAACTTGAGAGAGGTTCAGGAATCAGGATACTTTAAATAATAGCAGAAATAACAGGAGGACAGCTTCTCACTAATCTTCTCTAAGCAGCCTTTCCTGGAGGTAACAGTAACCGGCACATTTATCACCTCTCCATCCACCTCCCAGACGCCTCATTCCAGGGAATAGCTGGGGCATGATAAATATTCATATTGAATAATTGACTCTCCCTGCCCTATATTCTGGAAGCGTGTTCCAGAAAAACATGGGAGACACCAAACACCCAACTATGTAATTCTGACCAGACCAAAACAACAGATTACTACTCCACTGACTGTAGTGAAGCAAAAAACTAAATTTAGCCTAGCAGCCAAACTAGAGGAGCGCACTACATCAAGCTTTGCCTTCCATATTAGAATAATACAATTTACTGCACCAAATTGCTTGGGACTATAAGGCTGTATCATGCATCTGCCCCCCTAAAATAGCAACAATTCAGAATTTAAGCTAATCTCTAGGAAACCCTGAAGAAAACACAAGAGAATGCAGCTATTCATTTATTGCAGCTAGTGAAAGCACCTGACTTTGATTTGGTATCCCCCATTCAACTAAACTGATGCTCCATAACTGTCTAGTCACCAGTGTTAATTTTGGCAGCAAATTTCAATTTAGTTTTAGTCTTAGTCTTAGGACTAAAATGGCATTTTAGTTTTAGTCATATTTTAGTCTTCTGCAAGTGTTTTTGTTTTAGTCGTATTTAGTCGACTAAAACTCCAGTATATTTTAGTCGACTAAAACGCCCTACATTTTAGTCGACTAAAACGCCCTACATTTTAGTCGACTAAAACGCCCTACATTTTAGTCGACTAAAACAAATTTTAGTCATCTATAATCAAATGGGTGTAGTTCAATTGTAATTTGTAATGCATTATTTAAGCATTTCTCTACAATTTCCAAACTCATTATATACTACTGCTGTTCCTGGAGTGAAAAATCTAATATGTTATTATTTATGCTTTGAGCATGCACCAGTGTTAATTTTTGGCAGCAAATTTCGATTTAGTTTTAGTTATAGTCTTTTGACTAAAATGCCATTTTAGTTTTAGTCGTATTTTAGTCTTAAGACTAAAATGCCATTTTAGTTTTAGTCATATTTTAGTCATTTGAATTGTGTTAGCCGACCAAAACGTTTTAGTCGGTTTTAGTCGACGAAATTAACACTGCTAGTCACACTTAGGCATGAACATAACCAAGCTGTAATGCTTAACTGTCTAAGACATCAGAGAAGAAGTGGTCAGTTGGGCCTAGAAGGAACCCACTCCAGGAAAAGGTAGGTATTTCAGGAGTCAAACTTTTTTTTTCTCCCTTTGACCAACACTGTGAATCAGTAAACTTAAGGTGAGGTTTGAGAATTAGCAACTTTTATTTAATAGGGCGGCTAATTTTCAGTTTCATTAAACATCATGGCATTGTATACATAAGCTTAACCCATGTACAAGTGTACTGAGATGTCAAAGTACAGCAATTTGGAGGGGCACATTGCAGGCAGATCCACATCTGGGGTCTCTGAACAGCTAACTTGGTGCACCACCGAAGAAATGTTAAAGTAATCATAGAAGGAGATCCTCATTAGGGAACCACCCTTGGGTCTCTAGAGAACTAGAGAAGAGTTAAGGAAAAAGTATGAACAGGAAGAGGGTCTATATGCAGTGACAGGGAAAGGAGGTAGGGGAGGATGAAAGAAAGTGGGAGTCGGGTTATTGTGAATGTCTCCACACAGGATGACGGATCAACCCTTTGTTCCACAGGGAGTTACATTGTCCATAGAGAGTCATTGAAATCCTTTGAGAAATAATGCCAGATCCATGGACCGCAGATATTTTATACCATTTTTGAAATTATCATAGGGAACAGGCTTTTTATTTAACCTGTGTAACAGTCGGGTAGCAGACCACCTGGATCTAGCTAGGGTATGTTTGGCAGCTGTAAAAATAAATGACAGAAGCCTAAATTGAAAAAGAGTGAAGTCAGGTGGTTTTGGATTTAGTAGAGCTTTATAAGCATTCTTAGTAAAACTGGAGCCAAGAAAAATACATAATAACTGTTAGACCCTGGTCACAAAAATTTTTGATTTTGGGTCAGTTCCATTATCTATGTACTAACTTTCCAGCTGCTCCACAACTCTAAAAACAATGGTCCAAGCTGTCCTGAAGAAGATGAGGCTATAGGGTATGGGATACTATCTAAACAATGCCTTATTCCTGGCCACTGTTGTGGCCCAAGGGAGCCACCCAACTATTTTTCCTATTGGGAAACAAAATCTGGTAACACTAGGTCTACGTGTTTCTAACCCAACCTTTTTCAACCAGGGTGTCTTTAGGTCCCTTTAGGGGTGCCTTGGACAAATGCCTAAAAAGTTGCCAAAAATTTTATACAAGCCAGCAGGTGGATCAAGCCTGTCTTTTAGTTACACAAAGCAACAGATTTTCATTGTGCACCAATACAACAATGATGTTATTGGTTGATCAGGAGAACGCCCATGTGCCTGCACAGCATCCTTGTTTGCCCCTCCCCATCAGCACTGAGGGAGAAGAGAAACCAGCGTGCGAAGGTGTATGTACTTTGGAAGAAGAAATCATTTCTCGCAATGGGTGTCCTAATGATAGTTTTTTACATTTTAGAATGAGATTGTGTAGAATTTTAAAGTGTACCTTGACTGAAAAAAGGTTGAAAAACACTACTATAACCATTGTACACAAGTGAAAGGATTAAATACAGATTAGGGTGGTTTGTGGCCCCTTTTCACCTTTAAAATATCATAGTCCAGGGCTGAATCTGAAAATATGACAACAGCACAACAGGTCAGTAAGAGCCGGTTCACACTGGGGCGACTTGTCAGGCGACCTGGTCGCCTGACAAGTCGCCGCGGGTCACCTGCCATAGATTAGCACAGGACCCGATCTAATAGGAGCGACACAAGTCGCTCTGACTTAGAAAAAGGGTCCTGAGCTACTTTGGGGCGACCTGGAGCGACCTGCATTGACTTCAATGATATGAAGTCTGCGCACCGCGACTTCACAGGTCGCCCGGCAAAGTTGGGTCGCGCCTGTGTGAACCGGCTCTAAAAGGTTCAAGTAGCTGTGGTCAAGAATCAGTGTCTGTGTTTATTTGTGTGTATAAAATCATTACTGAATATATGACAGAAATGTTCATTTTTAGAATTAGCTAACATAGTAACAGTACACGTTACTATAACACAGATTCTAGCCAACTACAAAAATGGATTTAGAGTGAATCTTGCTAGCTGAAAGTAAAAGAAAATCATCTTACGCTAAATTACTGTCATACTCAAAATGCCATTGATTGCATCCATTCACCTTATTGCTTTGTGAAATGTTACTGAACCAGATAGAATGTTATGTAAGCACATATTCAGGCAAGTGACTGGACCGGTTTATTGGGGTACACACTAAAAGAAAATTGGGAGAAATGATCATCTGATCTTCCTCGTTGTTTCACAGCAAATTGGAACCGATGGAAGAAAATTTGTACTAAAATTCTTGTACGACAAAGGGCCCTTTCACACACGGTAGTCCGTCGGCGGACTCCGTTTATCTCAGCGGGGGATCGATCTGCCGATCCCCCGTTTATCTCAGTGGGGGATCTATCCGCCGATCCCCCGCTGAGCAAGCGGATGGCTGCTCTGTCTCCGCCGTCTGTCTGTTGTCATCCGATCCCATCCACCAGACGGATGGAAAATAGGGTTTCCATCCATCCGGATTTGACGGATCGGATGTCAGCGGACATGTCGTCGCTGACATCCGATGCCCCATAGACATGGGGCATCCGTTCAGATCCACCTGAAAAACGGCCGGCGGATCTGAACGGTCCGCTTGTGTGAAAGGGGCCAAAGGCTTTTTTCTAGCTGTTTATGGTTTCTGATTAGGTGCAGTCTTTCATTTCTGTACGAAAACACTACACATTATCCAATTGCCGACCAGCGGCTGCCAATATACGGCGGCAGGTTGGCAGGTAACTTTACGGCGGTTTGCGTTAGCGGTCCTGGGGGTGCTTGCCCCTATTCGCCAGCGGGGAAGCTGATTCATCGCCCGACTTCTCCCAGTGAAGAGAGAGCAACAGTCTGCTGTTGTAAACACAGCAGATCATTGTTCTCTCAGGAATCAATACAAAGCTCCTGTGTTCCTATTTTGGAACACAGGTCTCTGTGTTTATTCCATAAGCTCATTCCCCGCACAGTTAGAAAGCTCACATTTAACCCTTTAATCACCCCTGGGTTAACCTCTTCCCTGCCAGTGTCATTATTACATTAACAGTGCATATTTTTAACACTGATTACTGTAGTAATGTCACTGGTCCCCCCCAAAAGTGTCAACAATTTCAGTTAGGGGTACGATCTGCCCCACTAAAAAATGCTAGTAAAAAAATAAATACATAAAAATTACATAAATCTTTCCCCTAGTTTGTAGACTAGGCACAAACCAATCAAAATACGCTTATTGGGATTTTTTTTTACCAAAAATATGTAGCAGAATACAAATTGGCCTAAAATAATGAAAACATTTGATTTTTTTATTGGGAATGTTATGTAGCAGAAAGTAAAGAATATTGTTTTTTCTTTAACAATTGTCGCTCTTTTTTGGTTTATAGCCCAAAAAATAAACATTGTAGAGATGACCAAATACCACCAAATAAAAGCTCTATTTGTGGGGGGGAAAAGGACATCAAGTTTATTTGGGTACAGTGTGGCACGGCTATGCAATTGTCCGTTAAATTGCCGAATCACAAAAAATGGGGGAAATCTTGCAGTCTAGAAGTGGTTAAATGAAAATCCTTCGTTCTGTTCTCGTACGGGAAAAAATTTGGAGCTTGTCCCTTTGGAAATTTTCATTCAGAAAGTTGGAATCGGCTGTAGAAAGTTGTGCATGCACTATATGAAAATCGTACGAAAGTTCTTTGGACGAAAATGATCCCCCAATTTTTTTTATAGTGTGTACGAGCCTTAAGCCAACATGTTTACAGTTAATACAAATGTGTATTTATGTTTTATAGAGTATATATTTATTATAATAAATCAAATGTTTTAAAATTGCATGCTTGACTTCGTAAAAAGAAATCTCCTGATCTGGATGATATATGTATGTCAATGGAAATACTCACATGGCTATTGCCTAATTCACCATCTTTATGCACAAATGCACTTTTTCAGGCCGAGACACTAACGGCTAAGAATCGGAGGGCCGTTCGATCATCCTAACAATAAGAATGAGCCAGAACTTCCCAAACAACATGAAACCAGTACAGGACATCAGACTTAGAAGAAAGTAGTGAAATGTGACCTTCAAGTCTCTGTCATGTATTGTCTCAGTTATGTATCTTTTCATCTCTGTCGGAGATCTATTTTTAGATAAATGTAACCTCTGTGTTACTTCTTTCCAAGGTCTCCGGCATAAATTGTGTCTTGTCTCTTCTGGCATCTAAGTTAGTGAGTCTTTTTTTCCAAGTTCATGTTCCATTAACGTTCATTAAAGAGAGCTATATAATTAGAGAGTGATAGACTCAAAAGAAAGCTCTGCTGTACTTTCAATAGGATATTAAAAGCACAATGAATTGCACAGTACACAGGATAATTACATACCCAGAAAATCTGAGTATTAAATATAGAATGTGATATGCCATTTTCTCATTCATGTATTGGAGTTTGCATCCATTGAATTGTATTGTGCATTGCATGGTTTGGGAACAGTGGCTTGGATCGGTCCCTTCAGTACAACATTCATACAGGTGAAATGAAGAACAAAGGAAAGTGAGTTGGCAGACTTCTAAGAACATACTGTAATATGCAAAGTCAACATATTTAGGGGTGTATGTAAAAAAAAAAAAATATTGCATAGCAATGCACCCAACAAAAGTGCGTGAACATTTACTCTGTACCAATGGGGCAAAAAAACAAAAAAAAAAAGTTAGTAGGCTATTTCCTGTTCTAGACAAATGTTTTTCATTGTTTTAAAAGATAACTTTTTACAAAAAATAAAAAATGTACATTTTTTTTTTTGCAGGTAAAAAAATGTGCATTTAATATTTTTTTTGTTGTAGGAGCCTGTACAGCATCGCACTGGCGATCAGCAGACCTGTCAGTGTACCTGCTTGCTCATATACTCTAACAGGAAGAATCAATGAACTACCAAAGTGCTCACGGCTCTGTGGTAGGTCATTGAGAACTACAAGCCGACAGCCACCAAGACTCTTGGGACTAGTAGTTTTCTATTCACGGAACACTGCGTGGCATGGCTGCGTTTTATTTTAAATTTTGACAGCTAGCAGTGGGAGAAAATACCCTGCTAGCTGTCAGAGTAGAGGATCGGGGAGCAGGGGCTGGTCCTTTTCGTAACATATTACCTGTTACACCCTAACTATGTAACATGTTGTGAAAGATCAACTTATCCTTTAAAATGGAAAATCCCACAGATGACCACAAGATGGTGCTTGTATTAAAGAAAATTCCTAGGATACTTAGTGCCATCTAGTGGCTAAATGTGGTACAGCCTAATAGCATACTTTGTTGCCATATTTGCACAAAATGAATGTATATGCACTTTCATTGGGAAAATTGCAATGCAAATTGATTTTTGTTTGCATGCCTTTCATATTCAGTATCTTGGCTTGTGTTTTTTTTTTTTTTTTTATTTTTTTTTTTTAGCAATCTTTGCACTATACAACCTGTAATTCATAATACATACATTTAACAATGTAAAGGAAGTCAACTGCTTGGTTAGTTTGCTTTATTTGAAAATTAGGTTTGAGTTTTTTAAACAGTCAAATATTCACTTCAGGTAATAGTGATTTTAGTGAAGTATTGTGTAGTGAGTTTATATGAGTCTTATAAAATATACAGTATATGCTCTGCAGTTTTGCTTATTCAGCAATGTTACCAGCCGTTTATTGTCACACACTCTTATATGAAGGGACATTGCTAGGACTTAAAAAACTCAGGGAACTCTAAGGCACCATTTTACTCAATTGTAGGTGTGGCCAAAATATGCCATGGTTAAAAGGCAACAGTCCTTTCATTGTTTACACATTATTCCCATGACATCTCTATGGAAGGTAAAAATATCTTAATTTTTTTTTTCATTGTAATCTGGGTATACTGTTATACTGTTTCTCTTTTACAATGTAGCACTGTCCCCACAGGAACTGCTGAGTAGTATCTAGATGGACTCCCCTGGTTACCAGCACACAGTCACCTTTAGATAAAGTCCCTGGATTTTTCCTTGCTCCTGATGGCTCGTCACATGAATGAACAGTCCAGGGGTGTTGGTTTTTTTGGTTGTTTATTTGTAATTGGGATAGGAGAAGGGAATAGTGGGATACTCCAGCTGAACTATTCACAATGACTGAGGACTTCTATCTTCTGGACTCTCTTAGCACTTAGGAACAGAGTGGCTTTTAATCTACGCTGCCACAAGTGTAGATGGGGTTAAGTCTCTTGCTCTCTTTACTCTCTGACAATATGACTTGGTGGACAATAGGTTATCTTCAGGACACTCTCACTATTATTCCTTTTCCACTGACACCCGTCCACTGACTATCCTAGGAGCAGGGGTGGCCCCCCTCAGGTCAGGCCCCTAACACAGGATTCTGTACTCACTGTACTGCTGAGACAGGTCCTCCAGTATCTCCACTCTCAGTCAGTTTCTCTGGACCTCTGGGTTCAGTTCCTCACTGCTACTTTTCAGGCCCTCAGGACGATCCCCTGAGGCTACATGGCACCTGTACTGCCTCCGGGACTCCGCTATCCAGGCGAAAGACCCCAAGCACATGTGCTCCTGGCTTTTATATAGTATCCCAACACGCACCCAGGCACTTTTCCCTCTGCCAATCATCAGGACTGTATCAAAGCCCATGCACCCATTCGTCAGGTTTCCTCCCACTGCCCAACATGCCTCCCTATTGGACCAGTGTGAAACACTCTCCAGCCAGAAGGAGTTGCATTCTGAGCACAATGAGCAGACCTCCCTAACAGATCCTGTTCTCTGGTAGGCAGAGAACAACATAGATTTACCTGCAACTCTTCTGGTAAGCAGACAGAGTTCAAACTTTACTTTCTCACTAGCACCTACCTAGGAGGGTGCTACAACTTCAGTGGTGTACATTGTTGAAACTGCTGTCTTATATATAAATACATTGAATAATCTAATATGGGATAATGGGCCGAATGCATTGAATATATCAGCCCATAACAGGGATTCAGAGGTGGGGATTTGCAGCACCATGAGGACAGGCACAGAAAGACAGAACAGCATAAAACATATGCAATTAAAAAATAACAATGGTGCACAAAATAGCTGCTGGTTACAAAAACAATAGGTACAGCCAGGCTGACATGGTTAACCGAGAAATACATGTATTATTTTGAATTTAATTTTTAATTTTAATGGGATATAGTGGAAAGCAGTGATGTGAAAGAAGGAGAAAGAATGATCAGCACTGGTGGGGATGGTATAGAGAGGAAAGTACAATCAAGTCTCCAATAATTCAGGAAAGAAGCTGTACTTCCCTATTATGTGAACAGCTGAATATTTGTTTAGAACAAAGTAGCATGACTTTATAGTAAAATGATAATTAGTTCACATCTTGGTAACTTTTATTTTTCATAACCTAGAATATCAAAGACAAGAGCCAGCCAGGATTAAAGTATGAGCAATTGGGTAGTAAAGGTTAGATATGGATGTGGGGAATGGGCAAAGTTGGTAAGTGGGGAGAGAGATGAAGAGAAGAATACATGAGAGTAGGATAAGATTACTACTGGAATTAGTGAACAGACAGACCAGAAAAAGATAGACCACAATCTGACAACAAAGTTACAAATTAAGCATAAAATGTTTTCAGCAATGGGACCAAATGGTGAGTTTGCTAAGGAAGAGAGCAGGGTGGTGAACATATAAAATAGCAAAAAATGCTAAGTCCCAGGTGCTATTTGCTGTAAGTCCCCCACTTAGGAGTATATGTGCAGCAAGAGCACAATATGGTAGTCACAGCTCAACTGGGCTGCTGTTCAGTGGCATTGGATCAAATGCTGGAAGGATAAAGACAACAGAAACTGACAGCACTCAGGGGCTAATAGGAACTGGTAGTGGAGAATGGTAGCAAAGATCCACAGTCGATATTCAATAAAATTACTGGCAATTTATTCATGACATAAAAAATGTGTGTTCTAACTGACACAAAAACAACGTTACCACACTGGCACTGAAAGCAGCTAGGGCACTGATGGATGAATGGGTCCTGGATGGGATAAGCCGTAGGGAGGTGCCAGATGCCGTGGCTGTAAAAATGACACTGAGTGCTGGAGAACCCAAGCATGACCCCACCGGCCATCACTGGAGCACCTGGGCGGAGAAGAAGAAGGAAACCACTGTGACCAGAGTGCAACGCTTGCGTCCCTGTTGTCACTGTACTAATGACACTGGCTGGGAAGGGGTTAATATCAGGAGCAATCAAAGGTTTAACTGTGTGCCTAGCCTGTGTTTCTGTGTAGTGTGTGGGAGGTGCTTTTACTAGAGGAAGACATGGATCCTTGTCCCTGCTTGGCAGGAACACTGGATCAATGCTTTATGTACTGACAGAATGATGATCTGCCTTGTTTACATATGCAGACAGCCGTTCTCCCTCAGTACCGATAGATCGGCGGGTGCCGGTGGATACCGAGTCTGTGGTACCTGCTGATCAGCTCCTGCTGTATACATTTACAGTGGGAGCAGGCCTCTGGTGGTGCACATGCACATCCCAGACCCAGAAGTGCAGGATCCAATACAAGGTATGGGATCCTGCACAACAATGCCACTTTGCGGCTGTACATGTTTCAACTAAAGAATAAACAGACCCAATGCTACTTCTCTCACCAAATGACAGCTCCCATAGCTGTTATCAGCAATGTAAAGGGATGAGGATAGTGGTAATATCTTTGATTAAATTTAGCATTGTATGGTCATTATTATATTAGCTTGGGTTCTGTACCTGTGTGCCATCCACTACCTATGTGGTCAACCATGACCAGCTCTAGTTATCCACTACTTAGATAAGGGCCCATTCCCTGTGGGAGGGGCCAGGACGATAACTACACCTAGGAACCAACGTGGAGCTGGAGGCTAGGTCTGTTTGTGAGGCTGCTGTTTACACTGGATTGTCCCAAAAACTATGTATCTTTGGTATGTGAACGCTTGTGTTGGTTTGGTGTGCTGCAAGCACCTGTAAAGAGTGAGTAGCCTGTGATTTTTTTTAATAAATGCAATTTTAAAAAGGGTATAAGCATTACTGGCTTTTTGTATCTTTCGTTTAATGCAAAGTGAGAGCCGCGCTAAATTGAGGTGTTGATGGTAAATCAAACTTATATAAAACAATACCAGTGAATGTGATTAATATCAACCAATAACGTGTAAACATTAAGTAATCAGTGATGAATGTTCCAATATGATAACACAAATTAGTGTTAAATATATTGAATGAATAAATGAATAAATGAATAATGTCCAAAAGAACAGAAAAAGTCCAATGTAGGGTGCTGAGTGCAGGAAAAAGAAATCCACCACCAATTACTGTGACTTCATCCACGGTTAGTGCTGCATGCTACAAGCACACTAAACGCTTACCAGATCCCAGATGTATATAGGCTTCCAACAAAAAATAATAACATCAATGGAATCCTGCGGGTGACGTGGTACCTCTCTCTGGGTGGTCTATACAATCAGCAGGGAACCACGATACACACCAGACACCATACTAAATGGTCCAAAGCCCAGTCACGTCCAGAGCCCAATACATTTAGCAGTCTGTTCACCTTGTGTGCAAATTATGGTACTGCTAATTGCTCTTGAACAGATCTCATCTCTTACAGCTGTAAGGTAACAGCATAAGTGGATATCTTTTGCTGAGTGGTCCTATACATTCAGCTGCCTCTGGGGGTCCTCCTATAGCTGGCTCGGCTGGTGGCTCTCTATGGTGGGTAGCATCTCTTCTATGGTGATCGGGTGGTCTCTCCAGCTATGTCCTCCGTATTAGTAATATGTGTGGAAAAAAAGGTTCCAAATAGTTTGGTATTGTTTCCCAAACTTTATTACATAAAAACGGCTGATTAACTCACTTGTTGTATAATCAAAGCAAACATATAATCCACGAGCATCGAGCTCGTCCTCCGGCATCACTTCCAGTCTGCCTATCGCTCAGTCCCGACGCATAGTGTCTTGCCCACATGACTTCCTCAGGAGACATAGGTGTAATGCTATCAATTGCAGCAGTGCTTTGCTTTGTATCACTGGAGTTTATTTGGTGTGCATCACTCTCAAAATTCTTTTGGTGTTTCCCACTACAGCTGCAGCTTTATTGCACAATTTATTTATTTATTCATAATTCTGTGCTTAGCGCGGTTATTTTTTATACTATCTTTCGTTTAATATTGGAGGAGTTGGATAAAGCCAAAAGTGGGCTAAAAAGCTGGTGTAGCACCCTCCTAGGTAGGTGCTAGGTAAAAGCATTGTTTGCTCTGCCTGCTTATCAGGGGAGCTTGATTGCTAGTTTTGCCTGTTGCATGTGTCCACGTTTGATTTCTCTGGTCTGAGGGAGTGTCCCTACTGTATCCAATAGGGGAGCCTGTTTGACAGTGGAGAAAACCCAGCCAGTGACACACATGCTTTTGTAGCTGTCCCAGTGGGCTGGCACAGAGAGTGGTGCATTCTGGGATTGGCTATAAAAGCCAGGGGCACATGTGACAGGGCGTCTTTGGGCGGGAAGCCAGGTCCCAGGAGGAGGGTGACGTTTGTCTCTCCTCGTGTCAGCAAGGAAGGTGGTCACAGGCAGTCGGCCTAGTGGATCCAGTGTGTTATGCTGAGCTAGGAGGTCCAGGATACTGACAAGTGGAGCTGACAGCAGAGCAACCCAGGGAAAAATAGTGTCCGTGAGTTCCGCGAAGCTTGCCAGGGGTCTGTCCAGGAAGGCGACCACTCCAGTGGAGAGTCAGTGGACAAGGGGCTAGCATGCACGGGAAGTGAGAAAGGGGGTGCCAAGTCAGGACCCTGAAGAGAAATTCAGTCAGGAACCTATTTTCTACTTCACTTCAGTGGCAAGGTGAAGCAGCAGCCTTGCCACACTCATTACAGTTAGTGTCCTCAGAAATTGTGCATAGTTCAAGTTGGATTATCCCACTCATTCCCTTCTCCCATTCAAGTTCTAAAATAAAACACAAAAACAAAATCCCCTGGACTGTTCATTGTCTGAGCCAAGTCTTAAAGTGATACATTTTACGGACTGTTGCTATGGGTAACCCAGGGGAATCCACACTCAGCAGCTCCCAAGAAGGCAGTTTTACACTGGTTTGGATCACGCTTAATTGCCCCAGGGGAGACTATTTCTGGTGGGGGGAGGGGGGCACATCGAGGTGACATACTATTGGTTTTTTGCACTGAGAAGGACGGATCAAGCACTGTGTGTTTTTCTTCATTTTTTGATTTTTGCTTTATATTTTCATTGCAAGCAATCATTTGCATGGACTTTTTCATTGTTATATGGTGATTGCATGTTTATGTTGGACAATATTTCACTATATGTTGGACAATTTTTCACTATATCTATGCACTTATTATTTTAATGTTGTTATATTCTGATTGTACAGTCATTTAGCATTCACATAGTGTAGCATTTATTGTGTATTGATTTAGTTAGCACATGAGTGGGATTGTGAACAATGCTAGCAGCTTAAATTCACTTAATTTTATAGATAGGAACTCTCAGGATCGATATATTTAATTTGAGTCTTTTGAACATGTCATTTTTTTCAGCAAGTTTTTTGAAAAATGTCACACTAAAATAAAATAAAAATAAATAAATAAAAACACATTTTTTTTTTTACACAAAGTTGTCCATTTATAAGGCTGGGTTCACATGTGGGCGTTGGCGTTTTTCAGGCGTTTGTTTATCGTTTTTCCAGCCTTGTTTTGGCGTTTTTCAGGCGTTTTTTCAGGCGTTTTTGCAAGCGTTTACAAGCGTTTTACAGGCGTTTTTATAGGCGTTTTTTATAGGCGTTTATGTGTAGTGACTTGGCCAATGAAAAGCATTGTGTTTTGTTTACAAAATTTGCAAAGGAACCTCCCAGGGACCTCCTCCCCTGCATTGGACCTCCCAGGGACCTCCTCTTCTTCATTTTGTTGTGTTCTTTTTTGTCTGTGTGAGTTCTCTGCTGCTTAAAATGGACGACAATGAAAGAGGATTTCTGTTTTGTGCATCACTTGCACTTCTGATGCTGGAGGAAGAGAAGGAAGAGAGTAATCGACAATACTGGGTCCATCCTGTGATTGCTAATCGGCGACAGCGTGGCCAGTTCTGGGCAATGTATGATGACCTTCGTGTGCACGAGGACAAATTTTTTCAATACACACGGATGTCAGTAAAAAGGTGGGTACATCTCCTAATATCCTCAATAAGCTTGTACTATGAATGATATATTATTTGCCCACTAACAATCAATATTATATTGTACAGTTTTGATGAGTTGCTGGAGTTACTCTCTGCACATCTTCAGCGACAAGACACTGATTTTCGTGACTGTATTCCACCTGTGGAAAGGCTGATCATTACACTGCGGTAAGCAACAACCCACGTCCCCATCCCCCATCTCTCAAACCCCATCTCCCTCACCCTACTCCACTTACAATCAGTGCCACATATCAGTGCCACGAATAAGTGTCCACCAGTGCCACGTATCAGTGCCACGAATAAGTGTCCACCAGTGCCACGTATCAGTGCCACGAATAAGTGTCCACCAGTGCCACGTATCAGTGCCACGAATCAGTGCCACGAATAAGTGTCCACCAGTGCCACGTATCAGTGCCACGAATAAGTGTCCACCAGTGCCACGTATCAGTGCCACGAATAAGTGTCCACCAGTGCCACGTATCAGTGCCACGTATTAGTGCCACGAATAAGTGTCCACCAGTGCCACGTATCAGTGCCACGAATCAGTGCCACGAATAAGTGTCCACCAGTGCCACGTATCAGTGCCACGAATAAGTGTCCACCAGTGCCACGTATAAGTGCCACGTATCATTGCCACGTATTAGTGCCACGAATAAGTGTCCACCAGTGCCACGTATCATTGCCACGTATTAGTGCCACGAATAAGTGTCCACCAGTGCCACGTATAAGTGCCACGTATCATTGCCACGTATTAGTGCCACGAATAAGTGTCCACCAGTGCCACGTATCAGTGCCACGAATCAGTGCCACGAATAAATGTCCACCAGTGCCACGTATCAGTGCCACGAATAAGTGTCCACCAGTGCCACGTATAAGTGCCACGTATCATTGCCACGTATTAGTGCCACGAATAAGTGTCCACCAGTGCCACGTATCAGTGCCACGAATCAGTGCCACGAATAAGTGTCCACCAGTGCCACGTATAAGTGCCACGTATCATTGCCACGTATTAGTGCCACGAATAAGTGTCCACCAGTGCCACGTATCAGTGCCACGTATTAGTGCCACGAATAAGTGTCCACCAGTGCCACGTATCAGTGCCACGTATCATTGCCACGTATTAGTGCCACGAATAAGTGTCCACCAGTGCCACGTATCAGTGCCACGAATCAGTGCCACGAATAAGTGTCCACCAGTGCCACGTATCAGTGCCACGAATAAGTGTCCACCAGTGCCACGTATCAGTGCCACGAATAAGTGTCCAACAGTGCCACGTATCAGTGCCACGAATAAGTGTCCACCAGTGCCACGTATCAGTGCCACGAATCAGTGCCACGAATAAGTGTCCACCAGTGCCACGTACAAACACCTCCCTTTCCACCCACCATGTGCACCCGCAAGAGTGTCACTGGTTGGAATCCCAACCACGACACTACCTGCCTGGAGTTTGTATGTTCTCCCTGTGCCTGCGTGGGTTTACTCCCACACTCCAAAGACCTCCAACCTCCTCCCCCTTGTCCTCTACCCCAGGTATTGCTGATCCTGTGGCCCTGCAGCTTTTGCAGAACTAAAAGTCCCATTAACCATTGCAAGCTGCTGACAGTTACAAGCATGAGACTCCCAAAGGCGCAGATATTATGTGATTTTTAGTCCCACAACTGATGGAGGGCCACAAGTTGAGCATCCATGCTCTACCCCTATGAATAAGCCATGCTATACCCCGTATGAATAAAATAGAGACACCAACACAACATTTGTACTTGTGGTACATTTTTTTTTAATTTTTTTAATATGCTGAATTGCATAGAACTCTATGCTAAATAATAACAACTGTTGAACACAGGAGAGTGTACTGAGCAAACATGAATGTTGCAACCGAAAACTGTATACAAAAAAAATTACAAATTATGAAATGTAGGGGAGCTTGGGCATAAATTGTCAAACATTGCTCCCTGTGTATTAAAGTATGGGGATGGAGCAGAAGAGGGGTTTGGGTAATGGGGAAAACCGGAGTAGGGAGGTGGTCGTGTTGGCGGTGGTGGTGGTGCGAATGTGGATGGTGCATGGTGGTAAGTACGTGGAGGACAGGTAATTTGGGAAGGTGCTGAGGTAATTTGGGAAGGTGCTGAGGTAATTTGGGAAGGTGCTGAAGATGGGCAGGGTGGGTCATCTGAGGGGATGAAGGAGGAAATACAGTCAAGGATTGCCTTCCGCATTGCTATCTGCCTCGATTCAGGCACCTTGTCAACAAATGGCTCCAGACTTCTTAGAAACATAACTGTAGGTTTTTCCTCCCTTCTTTGTACAAATTGCGACATCATGCCCACTATTTGGTTATATCTATCATTCCTTAGTTTTGGTGGCCTTGTGGTTGCTCGCCGTAGTGTCGCAGCAGGGGGGGGAAGCATTTCAGGGCTGGCCGATGGTCTGTTAGGAATTTGACTTGTTCTTGATACCTCTGTCAAAGGTCTTTCTTCTACTTGGGGTTCTGTATTATCTGGAACTGGCATTTCAAGGGAGGGAGATGCTAAGTCAGTTAATGACTAGTGTTGAGCGAACACGGACTGTATTATTCGTGTTCGTACCGAATAATTGGATTTTTTTTACCCGAACACGGACACGGACACTTTACTGTATGTTCGGGTAAAAATCCGTGTTCGGTCGTTTTATTTCCGGGTTTTGCATGCTTTGGCGCTCTTTTCATGGCGGGCTTTCAACAGCCAATCAACAATCGTTTAACTGGTGTGCCTTAAGCCATCCCAGCCATGCCTGCATATGTCTTAGTAGCTGTGATTGGCCGTCTGAAGCATGTGACCAAGTCTTTATAAGTTCGAGGCAGCCGCCGCAGCAGCGTCATTCTGCTGCTTAGCTAAGGGACAGAGCACACATCAATGTGCTGGCTGCTGATTAGGGAAAGATAGGCAGGAAAAAAACATTTGTGTCCGGATAGAATTGAGGGACAGGTCTGAGTGTTTAGGCAGGGCGAGTTGTAGGCATTTTAGGGATAGAGTCTGCTGAATTATAGGGTCAGTGTCTTCTACAAACTACAATCGATATTGCTGTGTGGGGGGTGGGGTGAATCTGCACTCAATCCTGATCTACGATCTCTTCTCAATCCTGTTAGGGACAGAGTCTGCTGAATTTTAGGGAAACTGTGTTCTACAAACTACAATCGATATTGCTGTGTGGTGTGGGATTGGAGATAGGCAGGTGTCAGTGATCCACATCCATTTTTCTGTGTGTGAGCTGCAGTGAACACAATCTTTTTGGGCTGCAGTGAACACAATCTTTTTGGGCTGCAGTGAACACAATCTTTTTGGGGTGCAGTGAACAAAATCTTTTTGGGGTGCAGTGAACACAATCCTTTTTGGTGTGCAGTGAACACAATCTTTGTGGGGTGCAGTGAACAAAATCCTTTGTGGGGTGCAGTGAACACAATCTTTTTGGGGTGCAGTGAACAAAATCCTTTTTGGGGTGCAGTGAACAACATCCTTTTTGGGGTGCAGTGAACACAATCTTTTTGGGGTGCAGTGAACACAATCCTTTGTGGGGTGCAGTGAACACAATCTTTTTGGGGTGCAGTGAACACAATCTTTTTGGGGTGGAGTGAACAACATCCTTTTTGGGGTGCAGTGAACAAAATCCTTTTTGGGGTGCAGTGAACAAAATCATTTTTGGGGTGCAGTGAACACAATCTTTTTGGGGTGCAGTGAACACAATCTTTGTGGGGTGCAGTGAACACAATCTTTTTGGGGTGGAGTGAACAACATCCTTTTTGGGGTGCAGTGAACAACATCCTTTTTGGGGTGCAGTGAACACAATCTTTTTGGGGTGCAGTGAACACAATCTTTGTGGGGTACAGTGAACAGAATCTTTGTGGGGTGCAGTGAACACAATCTTTGGGGGGTACAGTGAACACAATCTTTTTGGGGTGCAGTGAACACAATCTTTGTGGGGTGCAGTGAACACAATCTTTTTGGGGTGGAGTGAACAAAATCATTTTTGGGGTGCAGTGAACAACATCCTTTTTGGGGTGCAGTGATCAAAATCCTTTTTGGGGTGCAGTGAACACAATCTTTTTGGGGTGCAGTGAACAAAATCCTTTGTGGGGTGCAGTGAACAGAATCTTTGTGGGGTGCAGTGAACACAATCTTTGGGGGGGTACAGTGAACACAATCTTTTTGGGGTGCAGTGAACACAATCTTTGTGGGGTACAGTGAACAGAATCTTTGTGGGGTGCAGTGAACACAATCTTTGGGGGGTACAGTGAACACAATCTTTTTGGGGTGCAGTGAACACAATCTTTGGGGGGTACAGTGAACACAATCTTTTTGGGGTGCAGTGAACACAATCTTTGTGGGGTGCAGTGAACACAATCTTTGGGGGGGTACAGTGAACACAATCTTTTTGGGGTGCAGTGAACAACATCCTTTTAGGGTGCAGTGAACACAATCTTTGTGGGGTGCAGTGAACAACATCCTTTTAGGGTGCAGTGAACACAATCTTTGTGGGGTACAGTGAACAGAATCTTTGTGGGGTGCAGTGAACACAATCTTTGGGGGGTACAGTGAACACAATCTTTGTGAGGTGCAGTGAACACAATCTTTGTGGGGTGCAGTGAACACAATCATTGTGGGGTGCAGTGAACTCAATCTTTGTGGGGTACAGTGAACACAATCTCATACTTCTGAAGATTTGAGGGTGCTGCCTGTTCCATACTCCCCCTACTCCTCATCTAGCCTTTTAGGGGTACAAACAATAGTAATTGGGGCCTAGTGTGGTTGTGTACGTGTGATATACATACACTTTTTTTGGATCATATTTTCTATTCCGCTATTTAATCAAAAACCTTTGGGGATCAGTTAAATTGGGGGATAGTCTGTGTTGGTACGTGTGAGAGAGATCCACCTTTCCAAGTTGTTGGGGTTCATCTCATACTTCTGAAGGTTTGAGGGTGCTGCCTGTTCCATACCCCCCCTACTCCTCATCTAGCCTTTTAGGGGTACAAACAATAGTAATTGGGGCCTAGTGTGGTTGTGTACGTGTGATATACATACACTTTTTTTGGATCATATTTTCTATTCCGCTATTTAATCAAAAACCTTTGGGGATCAGTTAAATTGGGGGATAGTCTGTGTTGGTACGTGTGAGAGAGATCCACCTTTCCAAGTTGTTGGGGTTCATCTCATACTTCTGAAGGTTTGAGGGTGCTGCCTGTTCCATACTCCCCCTACTCCTCATCTAGCCTTTTAGGGGTACAAACAATAGTAATTGGGGCCCAGTGTGGTTGTGTACGTGTGATATACATACACTTTTTTTGGATCATATTTTCTATTCCGCTATTTAATCAAAAACCTTTGGGGATCAGTTAAATTGGGGGATAGTCTGTGTTGGTACGTGTGAGAGAGATCCACCTTTCCAAGTTGTTGGGGTTCATCTCATACTTCTGAAGGTTTGAGGGTGCTGCCTGTTCCATACTCCCCCTACTCCTCATCTAGCCTTTTAGGGGTACAAACAATAGTAATTGGGGCCTAGTGTGGTTGTGTACGTGTGATATACATACACTTTTTTTGGATCATATTTTCTATTCCGCTATTTAATCAAAAACCTTTGGGGATCAGTTAAATTGGGGGATAGTCTGTGTTGGTACGTGTGAGAGAGATCCACCTTTCCAAGTTTTTGGGGTTCATCTCATACTTCTGAAGATTTGAGGGTGCTGCCTGTTCCATACCCCCCCTACTCCTCATCTAGCCTTTTAGGGGTACAAACAATAGTAATTGGGGCCTAGTGTGGTTGTGTACGTGTGATATACATACACTTTTTTTGGATCATATTTTCTATTCCGCTATTTAATCAAAAACCTTTGGGGATCAGTTAAATTGGGGGATAGTCTGTGTTGGTACGTGTGAGAGAGATCCACCTTTCCAAGTTGTTGGGGTTCATCTCATACTTCTGAAGGTTTGAGGGTGCTGCCTGTTCCATACCCCCCCTACTCCTCATCTAGCCTTTTAGGGGTACAAACAATAGTAATTGGGGCCTAGTGTGGTTGTGTACGTGTGATATACATACACTTTTTTTGGATCATATTTTCTATTCCGCTATTTAATCAAAAACCTTTGGGGATCAGTTAAATTGGGGGATAGTCTGTGTTGGTACGTGTGAGAGAGATCCACCTTTCCAAGTTGTTGGGGTTCATCTCATACTTCTGAAGGTTTGAGGGTGCTGCCTGTTCCATACTCCCCCTACTCCTCATCTAGCCTTTTAGGGGTACAAACAATAGTAATTGGGGCCTAGTGTGGTTGTGTACGTGTGATATACATACACTTTTTTTGGATCATATTTTCTATTCCGCTATTTAATCAAAAACCTTTGGGGATCAGTTAAATTGGGGGATAGTCTGTGTTGGTACGTGTGAGAGAGATCCACCTTTCCAAGTTGTTGGGGTTCATCTCATACTTCTGAAGGTTTGAGGGTGCTGCCTGTTCCATACCCCCCCTACTCCTCATCTAGCCTTTTAGGGGTACAAACAATAGTAATTGGGGCCTAGTGTGGTTGTGTACGTGTGATATACATACACTTTTTTTGGATCATATTTTCTATTCCGCTATTTAATCAAAAACCTTTGGGGATCAGTTAAATTGGGGGATAGTCTGTGTTGGTACGTGTGAGAGAGATCCACCTTTCCAAGTTGTTGGGGTTCATCTCATACTTCTGAAGGTTTGAGGGTGCTGCCTGTTCCATACTCCCCCTACTCCTCATCTAGCCTTTTAGGGGTACAAACAATAGTAATTGGGGCCCAGTGTGGTTGTGTACGTGTGATATACATACACTTTTTTTGGATCATATTTTCTATTCCGCTATTTAATCAAAAACCTTTGGGGATCAGTTAAATTGGGGGATAGTCTGTGTTGGTACGTGTGAGAGAGATCCACCTTTCCAAGTTGTTGGGGTTCATCTCATACTTCTGAAGGTTTGAGGGTGCTGCCTGTTCCATACTCCCCCTACTCCTCATCTAGCCTTTTAGGGGTACAAACAATAGTAATTGGGGCCTAGTGTGGTTGTGTACGTGTGATATACATACACTTTTTTTGGATCATATTTTCTATTCCGCTATTTAATCAAAAACCTTTGGGGATCAGTTAAATTGGGGGATAGTCTGTGTTGGTACGTGTGAGAGAGATCCACCTTTCCAAGTTTTTGGGGTTCATCTCATACTTCTGAAGATTTGAGGGTGCTGCCTGTTCCATACCCCCCCTACTCCTCATCTAGCCTTTTAGGGGTACAAACAATAGTAATTGGGGCCTAGTGTGGTTGTGTACGTGTGATATACATACACTTTTTTTGGATCATATTTTCTATTCCGCTATTTAATCAAAAACCTTTGGGGATCAGTTAAATTGGGGGATAGTCTGTGTTGGTACGTGTGAGAGAGATCCACCTTTCCAAGTTGTTGGGGTTCATCTCATACTTCTGAAGGTTTGAGGGTGCTGCCTGTTCCATACCCCCCCTACTCCTCATCTAGCCTTTTAGGGGTACAAACAATAGTAATTGGGGCCTAGTGTGGTTGTGTACGTGTGATATACATACACTTTTTTTGGATCATATTTTCTATTCCGCTATTTAATCAAAAACCTTTGGGGATCAGTTAAATTGGGGGATAGTCTGTGTTGGTACGTGTGAGAGAGATCCACCTTTCCAAGTTGTTGGGGTTCATCTCATACTTCTGAAGGTTTGAGGGTGCTGCCTGTTCCATACTCCCCCTACTCCTCATCTAGCCTTTTAGGGGTACAAACAATAGTAATTGGGGCCTAGTGTGGTTGTGTACGTGTGATATACATACACTTTTTTTGGATCATATTTTCTATTCCGCTATTTAATCAAAAACCTTTGGGGATCAGTTAAATTGGGGGATAGTCTGTGTTGGTACGTGTGAGAGAGATCCACCTTTCCAAGTTGTTGGGGTTCATCTCATACTTCTGAAGGTTTGAGGGTGCTGCCTGTTCCATACTCCCCCTACTCCTCATCTAGCCTTTTAGGGGTACAAACAATAGTAATTGGGGCCCAGTGTGGTTGTGTACGTGTGATATACATACACTTTTTTTGGATCATATTTTCTATTCCGCTATTTAATCAAAAACCTTTGGGGATCAGTTAAATTGGGGGATAGTCTGTGTTGGTACGTGTGAGAGAGATCCACCTTTCCAAGTTGTTGGGGTTCATCTCATACTTCTGAAGGTTTGAGGGTGCTGCCTGTTCCATACCCCCCCTACTCCTCATCTAGCCTTTTAGGGGTACAAACAATAGTAATTGGGGCCTAGTGTGGTTGTGTACGTGTGATATACATACACTTTTTTTGGATCATATTTTCTATTCCGCTATTTAATCAAAAACCTTTGGGGATCAGTTAAATTGGGGGATAGTCTGTGTTGGTACGTGTGAGAGAGATCCACCTTTCCAAGTTGTTGGGGTTCATCTCATACTTCTGAAGGTTTGAGGGTGCTGCCTGTTCCATACTCCCCCTACTCCTCATCTAGCCTTTTAGGGGTACAAACAATAGTAATTGGGGCCTAGTGTGGTTGTGTACGTGTGATATACATACACTTTTTTTGGATCATATTTTCTATTCCGCTATTTAATCAAAAACCTTTGGGGATCAGTTAAATTGGGGGATAGTCTGTGTTGGTACGTGTGAGAGAGATCCACCTTTCCAAGTTGTTGGGGTTCATCTCATACTTCTGAAGATTTGAGGGTGCTGCCTGTTCCATACTCCCCCTACTCCTAGCCTTTTAGGGGTACAAACAATAGTAATTGGGGCCTAGTGTGGTTGTGTACGTGTGATATACATACACTTTTTTTGGATCATATTTTCTATTCCGCTATTTAATCAAAAACCTTTGGGGATCAGTTAAATTGGGGGATAGTCTGTGTTGGTACGTGTGAGAGAGATCCACCTTTCCAAGTTGTTGGGGTTCATCTCATACTTCTGAAGGTTTGAGGGTGCTGCCTGTTCCATACCCCCCCTACTCCTCATCTAGCCTTTTAGGGGTACAAACAATAGTAATTGGGGCCTAGTGTGGTTGTGTACGTGTGATATACATACACTTTTTTTGGATCATATTTTCTATTCCGCTATTTAATCAAAAACCTTTGGGGATCAGTTAAATTGGGGGATAGTCTGTGTTGGTACGTGTGAGAGAGATCCACCTTTCCAAGTTGTTGGGGTTCATCTCATACTTCTGAAGGTTTGAGGGTGCTGCCTGTTCCATACTCCCCCTACTCCTCATCTAGCCTTTTAGGGGTACAAACAATAGTAATTGGGGCCCAGTGTGGTTGTGTACTTGTGATATACATACACTTTTTTTGGATCATATTTTCTATTCCGCTATTTAATCAAAAACCTTTGGGGATCAGTTAAATTGGGGGATAGTCTGTGTTGGTACGTGTGAGAGAGATCCACCTTTCCAAGTTGTTGGGGTTCATCTCATACTTCTGAAGGTTTGAGGGTGCTGCCTGTTCCATACTCCCCCTACTCCTCATCTAGCCTTTTAGGGGTACAAACAATAGTAATTGGGGCCTAGTGTGGTTGTGTACGTGTGATATACATACACTTTTTTTGGATCATATTTTCTATTCCGCTATTTAATCAAAAACCTTTGGGGATCAGTTAAATTGGGGGATAGTCTGTGTTGGTACGTGTGAGAGAGATCCACCTTTCCAAGTTTTTGGGGTTCATCTCATACTTCTGAAGATTTGAGGGTGCTGCCTGTTCCATACCCCCCCTACTCCTCATCTAGCCTTTTAGGGGTACAAACAATAGTAATTGGGGCCTAGTGTGGTTGTGTACGTGTGATATACATACACTTTTTTTGGATCATATTTTCTATTCCGCTATTTAATCAAAAACCTTTGGGGATCAGTTAAATTGGGGGATAGTCTGTGTTGGTACGTGTGAGAGAGATCCACCTTTCCAAGTTGTTGGGGTTCATCTCATACTTCTGAAGGTTTGAGGGTGCTGCCTGTTCCATACCCCCCCTACTCCTCATCTAGCCTTTTAGGGGTACAAACAATAGTAATTGGGGCCTAGTGTGGTTGTGTACGTGTGATATACATACACTTTTTTTGGATCATATTTTCTATTCCGCTATTTAATCAAAAACCTTTGGGGATCAGTTAAATTGGGGGATAGTCTGTGTTGGTACGTGTGAGAGAGATCCACCTTTCCAAGTTTTTGGGGTTCATCTCATACTTCTGAAGATTTGAGGGTGCTGCCTGTTCCATACTCCTCCTCCTACTGCTCAACCATCCTTTTAGGGGTACAAACAATAGTAGTTGGGGCCTAGTGTGGTGGTGTACGTGCGAGATACATACACTTTCTTTTTGATCATATTTTCTATTCCGCTATTCAATTAAAACCTTTGGGGATCAATTCAATTGCGAGATAGTCTGTGTCGGTACGTGTGAGATCCACCTTTCCAAGTTGTTGGGGTTCATCTCATACTTCTGAAGATTTGAGGGTGCTGCCTGTTCCATACTCCTGCTCCTACTGCTCAACCATCCTTTTAGGGGTACAAACAATAGTAATTGGGGCCTAGTGTGGTTGTGTACGTGCGAGATACATACACTTTTTTTGATCATATTTCCTATTCCGCTATTCAATAAAAACCTTTGAGGATCAATTGAATTGCGGGATAGTCTGTGTCGGTACGTGTGAGATCCACCTTTCCAAGTTTTTGGGGTTCATCTCATACTTCTGAAGATTTGAGGGTGCTGCCTGTTCCATACTCCTCCTCCTACTCCTCATCCATCCTTTTAGGGGTACAAACAATAGTAATTGGGGCCTAGTGTGGTTGTGTACGTGCGAGATACATACACTTTTTTTGATCATATTTCCTATTCCGCTATTCAATAAAAACCTTTGAGGATCAATTGAATTGCGGGATAGTCTGTGTCGGTACGTGTGAGATCCACCTTTCCAAGTTTTTGGGGTTCATCTCATACTTCTGAAGATTTGAGGGTGCTGTCTGTTCCATACTCCTCCTACTCCTCATCCATCCTTTTAGGGGTAGAAACAATAGTAATTGGGGCCTAGTGTGGTTTTGTACGTGCGAGATACATACACTTTTTTGGATCATATTTCCTATTCCGCTATTCAATAAAAACCTTTCTAGGGCAAGATCTTAAATTACAGAAATATGAGGAGACCGTCAAATAAGGGCCGTGGCCTGGGTCGTGGTGCTGCTGGTAGAGCTCCTGTTGCAAGGAGAGGACGTGGTCGATCTGTGCCAGCTACACGCACAAGTGAAACACCTTCCTCAAGTGTGAGTAGGCGACAGAACCTGCATCAGTATTTGGTAGGGCATCAAACGCCCCTAGAAGTGATGAGGCCAGAACAAGTTGAGGCGATAGTAGATTGGTTTGCTGCTGACAGTGCCTCCAGTTCCTTCACATTGTCTCCCACCCAGTCTACTGCAGAAAGGTCAGAGTTGGCACCTGCAGCCAATGTCCAACCGTCTTTCACCTCACCCCCTTGCAAATCAGGCCAGCAGTCTGAGCCCCAAGCCATACAGCAGTCTCTTATTCTTTTTGAGGACTCTGTCAGCAGGGTTTCCCAGGGCCATCCACCTAGCCCTGCCCCAGAAGTGGAAGAGATTGAGTGCAGCGATGCCCAACCACTTATTTCTCAAGATGAGTACATGCAAGGATCATCGCAGCACGTCTCCGATGATGACGAAACGCAGGTGCCAACTGCTGCGGCGTTCAGCATTGTGGAGACCGACAAGGAGGGCAGGGGTGAAGACTGGGTGGAAGATGATGTGGAGGACGATGAGGTCCTCGACCCCACATGGAATGAACGTCATGCAGGTGACCTGAGTAGTTTGGAGGAAGAGGCGGTGGTCGCACAGAGCCACCAGCACAGCAGAAGAGGGAGCAGGGTGCAGAAGCGGAGCGGCCGTGCCCTAGACACTACGCCCGCTACTGCCCAACGCAGCAAGGGAACGAGCGCACCAAAGTCAGCTCAAAGGAGTTCTCTAGCGTGGAAGTTCTTTAGAAAATGTGCTGATGACAGGACACGAGTGGTTTGCACCCTGTGCAATCAGAGCTTGAAGCGAGGCATAAACCTTCTCAACCTGAGCACAACCTGCATGATCAGGCATCTAAGTGCAAAGCACGAGCTGCAGTGGAGTACACACCTTCAAAACCAAGAAACGTCTCTGGCTCATCCTGCTTCCTCTTCTGCTGCAGTCTCGGCCGCTCCAGCCACATCTGTAGTGATACCGGCACCTGCCACCCCGCAAACAAACGATCTGTCAGCAACACCACCACCTGGGTCACCAACAACCATCTCCACAATGTCCCGTGGAAGCGTTCAGCTTTCCATCTCCCAAACACTTGAGAGGAAGAGGAAGTACCCCCCTACCCACCCGCGATCCCTGGCCCTGAATGCCAGCATTTCAAAATTATTGGCCTTTGAAATGCTGTCATTCCGTCTGGTGGAGACGCACAGTTTTAAAAACCTTATGTCGGTGGCTGTCCCACAGTACGTCGTGCCCAGCCGCCACTACTTTTCCAGGCAAGCCATCCCTTCCCTGCACAACCAAGTGGGGGAAAATATCAGGTGTGCACTGCGCAACGCCATCTGTGCCAAGGTCCACCTAACTACGGATACGTGGACCAGTAAGCACGGTCAGGGGCGTTATATCTCCCTAACGGCACACTGGGTAAATGCAGTGGCGGATGGGCCTGAGGCGGATAGCAATTTGGCGCATGTCCTTCCACCACCGAGGATTGCAGGGCGCTTCAGTTTGCCTCCTGTTCCTAACTCCTCCTACTCCGCTTCCTCATCCTCTACCGCCTCCTCATCCGGACAGCGTAACACCTTCACCACCAACTTCAGCACGGCCAGGGGTAAACGACAGCAGGCAGTTTTACAACTTGCCTGTTTGGGGGACAAACCACACACCGCGCAGGAGTTGTGGAGGAGCATGGAACAGCAGACAAATGAGTGGTTGCTGCCAGCGAGCCTCAAGCCCGGCCTGGTGGTGTGCGATAACGGGCGAAATCTCATAGCAGCTCTGGGCCTAGCCGGTTTGACGCACATCCCTTGCCTGGCGCATGTGCTGAATTTGGTGGTGCAGAGGTTCCTTAAAAACTACCCCGATATGTCAGAGCTGCTGCAGAAAGTGCGGGCCGTTTGTGCGCACTTTCGGCGTTCTCACCCTGCTGCTGCTCGCCTGGCAGCGCTGCAGCGTAACTTCGGCCTTCCCGCTCACCGCCTCATATGTGACGTGCCCACAAGGTGGAACTCCACCTTGCACATGCTGGAAAGACTGTGCGAGCAGCAGCAGGCCATAGTGGAGTTTCAGCTGCAGCACGCACGCGTGAGTCGCTCTGCGGAACAGCACCACTTCACCACCAATAACTGGGCCTCCATGCGAGACCTGTGTGCCTTGTTGCGCTGTTTTGAGTACTCCACCAACATGGCCAGTGGCAATGACGCCGTTCTCAGCTTAACTATCCCACTTCTATGCCTCCTTGAAAAAACAATTCGGGCGATGATGGAAGAGGATGTGGCACAGGATGAGGAGGAGGAGGAGGATGAAGAGGTAACATTTCCAAGGCTTTCAGGGCAGTCATTCGCAAGGGGCTCTGAGGGTGGGTTCCTGCACACGCAAACGCCAGGGACGCAATTGTCCAGCAGGGGCACAGTTCTGGAGGATGAGGAGGATGAGGAGGAGGAGGAGCTGGAGGAGGAGATGGAACCATGTTCACAGCAGGGTGGCACCCAGGCCAGCTCATGGCCATCACTGGTGCGTGGCTGGGGGGATACAGAGGACACGGACGATACACCTCCCACAGAGGACAGCCTTTCGTTGCCTCTGGGCAGCCTGGCACACATGAGCGATTACATGCTGCAGTGTCTCCACAACGACCGCCGAGTTGCCCACATTCTAACTTGTGCTGATTACTGGGTGGCCACGCTGCTGGATCCCCGTTACAAGGACAACGTACCGTCCTTAATTCACTCACTGGAGCGCGATCGCAAGATGCGCGAGTACAAGCGCACGCTGGTAGACGCCATGCTGCTGGCATTCCCATCTGACAGCGGGGCCACAGTGGAAGCACAAGGCAGAGGAGGAGGAGGAGGAGGTCGCCAACGCAACCAGGGCACCGCCAGCACCTCAGAAGGCAGGGTTAGCATGGCCGAAATGTGGAAAAGCTTTGTCAGCACGCCACAACAAACAGCAGCACCAGCAGCTCAGATGGAACGTCTTAGCAGGAGGCAGCATTTTACCAACATGGTGGAGCAGTATGTGTGCACACGCCTACATGTAGTGAATGACGGGTCTGCCCCCTTCAACTTCTGGGTCTCCAAATTGGGCACATGGCCTGAGCTTGCCCTTTACGCCTTGGAGGTGCTGGCGTGCCCTGCAGCCAGTGTATTATCTGAACGGGTATTTAGCACGGCTGGGGGCGTTATAACAGACAAGCGCAGCCGCCTGTCCAGAGACAATGTGGACAAGCTCACGTTCATTAAAATGAACCAGGCATGGATCCCACGGGACTTTTCCGTACCTTATGCAGAATAGCAATGGATACCGACCTTACCCACCCATTGTTCCATTTTTGCTCTTTCTCACTCTTTTGGGGTGTACCCTCATTTAAAATTTTTGAAAAGAAGCAGTGTTGGCTACCTCGTCCTCCTCCTCAGGGCCAGATTAATGTAGGGGCTATTGGAGCTGCAGCTCCAGGCCCCTACCTTTTATATAGGCCCCGGGTTGGCCATATTCACTGTTACCGCTCTTCTGTCACTTGTAAACACAGAAGTCTGGCTTCTATGCTCGCTTCCCCAGGCAGCACCCTCAGAACCTCCCCACACAGCGTGAAGGCCGGACAAGGAGGGACAGTTGGCGATGCATGGATGTGTTTATGGGCTTCAGAGACAGCATCCCATGTTGAATTAGGCATGCATGGCTGCACCCTTCCTCCTCTGGGTGCATGGCAAGGCACGGCCCTTAAGGCCCTTCAAAATCCTCAGCACCAAGCCCATGATGCTGTTAATCCGGCCCTGGTCCTCCTCCACCGCCGCTTCCACCTACACCGCCCATAGGTGTGCGCAGCCTATTGCATTAAGGTGTGCACCCCAAAGTTGAAATACACATGCATGTGTTTGCCAGCAGGGAGAGTAATGTATCGGGGCCATGTACCTGTAGGCAAGGAGAAATAGAGCAGAGCAGGTCCCAGGGAGATCTTTCCCATCTCCTCACTGGCAATGCTATGTGCCCTAGGTGATTAGGGTGTGCCCAGGCACACCCAGCACACCCTGTGCGCACGCCTATGTCACCGCCACATCCACCACCACCTCAACCTCCCTCCTACTCCATATGGGCCTCGTCCTTCAGAGATGAAGAAGAACATTGTTTTATTTTTCTGTTTTTTTTTGTTGTTTTAAGTTATTTCCCTATCCACATTTGTTTGCAGAGCACTTGCCATGCTCTTAATTACGTTTTGCTGCCATTTGCAGCACTCTAGCCCTTTCCTTTGGTGTTTTAGAGCCATTTTAGTGCCTTAAAGTTCGGGTCCCCATTGACTTCAATGGGGTTCGGTGTCCGGGAAAAGTTCGGTAAAAGTCCGGGACACGGACCCGGACTTTTTTTTAAAGTTCGGCCGAACCCGTCGAACACGGACATCTAGGTGTCCGCTCAACCCTATTAATGACATGTCCGGTACTGCCATGTCCATAAATTGCATTTCTCGTTGTTCTTGAATTTGTATTTCTTGACTCTCCTCCGCTTCGTTGTCGTCCTCTTCTTCAGGAGCTGTGTTGCTCCAGGAACTCTGGGTACTGTGGAAAAAAAAACATGCTCTAGAATGTCTGCATGCATACTTTATATGTAACTTTCAAAGTAACATGACCTACTTGTTCATTTGTAGTGAAGGCCACAGAAAGTCAAGGTCTTTTGCATGAATATATTGCGGCGGTTGTTCAGCTGCCTGCCCACTCCGGAACTCCCTTAACTGGCGCTTATAACGGGCATAAGCGTCCTTCAAGCTTTTCCATTTTCGTTTAAGTTGAAAAACTGTTAAAAAAAAAAAATAATTATGTTTTTTTTTTTTCTTTTCCACAGGTACTTAGCAACTGGTCAATCCCTGGCAAGTTTACACTTTGCATTTATGATTGGGAAATCTACAGCTAGCTACATTATACGGGACACTTGTGCCAAAATCTGGGATGTCTTACATGATGTGGAGATGGCCCAACCTAAGGAGGACGAGTGGCTCTCTATTTCTAAAGTCTTTTGGGAAAGATGCAATTTCCCAAACTGTGTAGGAGCTATAGATGGCAAGCATATACGAGTAATTAAACCAGTTAACAGTGGTACAAAATATTTTAATTATAAAAAATATTTCTCTTTTGTTCTATTGGCGGTCGTGGATGCCAATTATTGCTTCCGCTACATTGATATTGGCTCTTACGGGAGTAGTTCGGACTCCAGCATCTTTGCGCATTCTACTTTTGGCCAGATGCTACGTAACAATAACCTAGACCTACCTGATAACAATCCACTACCGGGAACCAATGGTCCACCTGTCCCCTATGTGTTTGTTGGGGATGAAGCGTTTGCGCTTCATGAACACCTTCTAAGGCCATACTCAAGCCGAAACCTCAATGTGGAGAAGAGGGTGTTCAACTATAGGCTAACCAGAGCAAGGAGAGTGGTTGAGTGTGCTTTTGGCCTGCTATCAAACAAATGGCGATTTTTACACAGCGTCATAAATCTCAACATGGAAAACGCAATATGCGCAGCCAAGGCAGCGTGCATCTTACATAATTTTGTAAGGAAGCGGGATGGTGTGTGCTTCGAAGATGCTTTAATGCACACAATGCAGAGGGCACAATGGAGCGGGAGTCGTGGGAACACAACTGGTGCATATGTTCGAGATACCTTCAACAACTTCTTCATGAACACAGGACAGGTTCCATGGCAAATGGAAGCCATTGAAAATTGCTAATGACAATTGATAAGTGACAATCTCTGTATTGATGTGCATTAAATAAATTTAAAGGTATCATTTCAAATAAAGGTATTATTGCAATCTAACATTCTGTATTGGTGTGCATTCATGGTATCATACAAAGTGCTTATTTGTGGTGTCATGTGACCAGGGATTTTGTTTGTGCAATTAAACTACAAGGTAAGAAAAAAAAGTAAAGCCAGAGCGAGAGCATTATTAAAAAAAAAACAACCCTCTACTCCATTCACACTACTCTGACTTTTCGGGCGACTTCTCAAGTCGCCCCAAGTCAGGTGGCACTGATACGTGGCACTGGTGGACACTGATACGTGGCAATGATTTGTGGCACTGATACGTGGCACTGGTGGACACTTATTTGTGGCACTCATGTGTGGCACTGATATGTGGCACTGGTGGACAATGATTTGTGGCACTGATACGTGGCACTGGTGGACACTTATTCGTGGCACTAATACGTGGCAATGATACGTGGCACTGGTGGACACTTATTCGTGCCACTAATACGTGGCACTGATACGTGGCACTGGTGGACACTTATTCGTGGCACTAATACGTGGCAATGATACATGGCACTGGTGGACACTTATTCGTGGCATTAATACGTGGCACTGGTGGACACTTATTCGTGGCACTGATACGTGGCACTGATACGTGGCACTGGTGGAAACTTATTCGTGGCACTAATACGTGGCACTGATACGTGGCACTGGTGGAAACTTATTCGTGGCACTAATACGTGGCACTGATACGTGGCACTGGTGGAAACTTATTCGTGGCACTAATACGTGGCACTGATACGTGGCACTGGTGGAAACTTATTCGTGGCACTAATACGTGGCACTGATACGTGGCACTGGTGGACACTTATTCGTGGCACTAATACGTGGCAATGATACGTGGCACTGGTGGACACTTATTCGTGGCACTAATACGTGGCAATGATACGTGGCACTGGTGGACACTTATTCGTGGCATTAATACGTGGCACTGGTGGACACTTATTCGTGGCACTGATACGTGGCACTGATACGTGGCACTGGTGGAAACTTATTCGTGGCACTAATACGTGGCACTGATACGTGGCACTGGTGGAAACTTATTCGTGGCACTAATACGTGGCACTGATACGTGGCACTGGTGGAAACTTATTCGTGGCACTAATACGTGGCACTGATACGTGGCACTGGTGGACACTTATTCGTGGCACTAATACGTGGCACTGATACGTGGCACTGGTGGAAACTTATTCGTGGCACTAATACGTGGCACTGATACGTGGCACTGGTGGACACTTATTCGTGGCACTAATACGTGGCACTGATACGTGGCACTGGTGGACACTTATTCGTGGCACTAATACGTGGCACTGATACGTGGCACTGGTGGACACTTATTCGTGGCACTGATACGTGGCACTGGTGGACACTTATTCGTGGCACTAATACGTGGCACTGATACGTGGCACTGGTGGAAACTTATTCGTGGCACTAATACGTGGCACTGGTGGACACTTATCTGTGGCACTCATATGTGGCACTGATATGTGGCACTGGTGGACACAGATTTGTGGCACTGATACGTGGCACTGGTGGACACTGATTTGTGGCACTGATACGTGGCACTGATATGTGGCATTGTTGGACACTGTTTTGTGGCACTTATATGTGGCATTGGTGGACACTGACTTGTGGCACTGATTTGTGGCACTGGTGGACACTGATTTGCGGCACTGATTTGTGGAATTCTTGGACACTGATTTGTGGCACTGATATGTGGCACTGGTGGACACTGATTTGCGGCACTGATTTGTGGCATTGTTGGACACTGATTTGTGGCACTGATTTGTGGCACTGGTGGACACTGATTTGCGGCACTGATTTGTGGCACTGGTGGACACTGATTTGCGGCACTGATTTGTGGCACTGGTGGACACTGATTTGCGGCACTGATTTGTGGCATTCTTGGACACTGATTTGTGGCACTGATATGTGGCACTGGTGGACACTGATTTGCGGCACTGATTTGCGGCACTGATCCGTGGCACTGGTGGACACTGATTTGTGGCACTGATACGTGGCACTGATATGTGGCATTGTTGGACACTGATTTGTGGCACTTATATGTGGCATTGGTGGACACTGACTTGTGGCACTGATTTGTGGCACTGGTGGACACTGATTTGCGGCACTGATTTGTGGCACTGGTGGACACTGATTTGCGGCACTGATTTGTGGCATTGTTGGACACTGATTTGTGGCACTGGTGGACACTTATTTGTGGCACTGATATGTGGCACTAGTGGACACTGATTTGCGGCACTGATTTGTGGCACTGGTGGACACTTATTTGTGGCACTGATATGTGGCACTAGTGGACACTGATTTGCGGCACTGATTTGTGGCACTGGTGGACACTGATTTGCGGCACTGATTTGTGGCATTGTTGGACACTGATTTGTGGCACTGATTTGTGGCACTGGTGGACACTTATTTGTGGCACTGATATGTGGCACTGGTGGACACTGATATGCAATGCAACACATATCTCCCCCCACATACATGCTGTTGTAAAGATGCAGACATGAAATCAGACACAAGGCAAGACATGCAGAACACAACACTTTACCTTTCTCATGCTGCTGCTTCTTGCTCAATGTCGACCACCCTGAAATAACTTTAGTAGCTATTTCCTCCCATGCCCTCTGCCTCTTATTCCTGTTCTTATAATGGATATTTTTGGTATCATAAAGACAAGGAAAAGTCCGAATAATAGCAATAAAAGATTCTTCTTCTAATAAGAAATTAGTTTCTTCCATGTTTCCTGGACAATGTGCTCACAGAGGCGTGCCAAGGGGGTGGAGAGCTGGGTGGAGAGCTGGGTGGAGAGCTGGGTGGAGATTTGTGCTGTTTGAGCTGATCAGGAGCAACAAAACGTTTGTAAAACACTTGTAAAACGCCTGTGAAACGCCAAATAACACTTTACATTGATGTCTATGGGACAAAACGCCTGTGATCTGCCCAAAAAGAAGCTCAAGTACTTTTTTGAGCGTTTGGCGTTTTCCTTAGGGCGTCAAAACGCTCAGATGTGAACAGGGGTCATTGCAATGAATGGGATTTGTCTTGTTGGGCGTTTTGAGAGCTGATTAGTGAGCAGAAAAACGCTCCAAAAACGCCCAAAAACGCCCACATGTGAACGGAGCCTAAGATATTTCTAAAACATAGCATGTGCATAGCAAAAATGACACCCCAAAATACATTCTGCTACTTCTCCTGAGTATGGAGATACCACATGTGTAAAGCCTAGTACACACAGAACGAATTTCCACCGACCGGTCGCCCATCTTTTGTCCAGAGTGGTGTTTTGTTGGGTGGAATGTGCCTAGACTGCACAAGAATTTTCCCGCACGACAAAATTCTACTTCAGAAGTGATGTCATGTGCTGGTTTGCTTTCTTTGTGTTCTTTCTTCTCTGAGCATGCCCAGTCTTGCTCATAAGATTTTTCCCTGTCAAAATCTGTACTGACTGCACGAAAATCGGACGTGTTTTGACGGAGGACAAAAATTTTATAGCCTGCACACCAGATATTTTTGGGCCGAAAAGCCGGAGTCGGTTGTCGGAAGCATCATACTAACAAGCTGAAAATCGGCGGATCGGTCGTCGGACGAAAATTCCCTGCCGAATTTTGACGCGTGTGTACGAGGCTTAAGACTTTTACATAGCCTGGCCACACACAGAGGCCCAACATTCAGGGAGCACCATCATTTCCTGACTACCCATTACAATTTTGTGATGCACTGTAGGACACTGATAAGCACTGTAGTGGCACCGATGAGCACTGATGTGGCATGGATGTGGCATGGATGAGCACTAACATGGCACGGATGAGCACTGACATGGCATGGATTTGGCACGCATGAGCACGGATATGGCATGGATGAGCACTGACATGGCATGGATATGGCTTGGATGAGCACTGACATGGCATGGATGTGGCACAGATGAGCAATGATGTGACATGGATGTGGCACAGATGAGCACTGATGTGGCATGGATGTGGCACGGATGAGCACTGATGTGGCATGGATGTGGCATGGATGAACACTGATGTGACATGGATGAGCACGGATGAGCACTGAGGTGGCATGGGTGGGCACAGATGAGGCATGGGTGGGCACAGATGAGGCATGGATGATCATGGATGTGGCACGGATGGGCATGATTGAGGCACAGATTGGCATGATTGAGGCATGGATGGGCATGATTGAGGCATGGATGGGTATGACTGAGGCATGGATGGGTATGACTGAGGTATGAATGAGGCATGAATGAGGCATGGAGGAGGCAGGTGTGAGCGATGATGTGGTCTCTCTCCATTCCTCGCACGCTGTACTGTGTACAGCGTGCGAGGAGAGGAGAGAACTGAACCGGACATACGCCGGTTTGTTGACAACCGATCGCTCCATCAATGGACGGAGCAATCATGTGGTAAAGGGCCGCTGTCATTGGCCCTTTACTACGATCCATGATGCACCTGGTCTCATGGACCCTGGCGAGCACGGACACTTCTGTGTGCACGCCCCCCCAGGGGGCATGTGGGAAGTGTGATTCTGGGAGGACGTCATTGTACACCCTCCCTTAATAAGCCGACTGTGCTGTAGCCATCATTTGGCTATGGCCCGGTCGGCAAGTGGTTAAATTAAGCTTTGGCAATGAAAACTGGAAACTGACTGGTTCCTATACAGAAGTAAGCCTGATTGTGCACTCTCCATCTGTAGTAAATAAACCCCAAAGTGTTACTAGCATGATGTGGTATTTATTTTAAAAAGTGAAAATCTATCTGTGGGCCTCCCTCACATGAGACAGCTCTGATCTCACATAGCCAGACATGTTGGGAAGCTAAAACAATTTTCTGATATCCGTCAAAATTAAATTACAAAAAATAATTCGAAAAGAATTCCATATACAGTATGGTAAAATGTAAACATTTCATTGTCTGGGTCTTTCCTCTGCAATCACACTAAATGTCTGGAAGTTGCTTTGTATACCCTGTGGCTGAACTGTTAAGATAATTTAGTAAGTCATGAATGAAATAAGTAGTCTCAAATACATCTGGAGGGAAAATTCATCCAGAAATCTTTCACCATGTCAGAGGGAGGTTGCTTAATATTTAATCATGCAGTTATTCATATGGGGTACCACATGGAAACAATCATGGCATATATCTGAACTGCTAACTTGATGTGTTAGTTTAAAATAAGTCAAATCAATGCCACGACGCTGCTAGTAACAGGAATATACATCATTTGGTCTGTAAAAAGCCCTAATACAGGGTGGACATTATATCGTCATGTGATATTGTGATGTTAACCACTTGCCGACCGAGTACGGTAATAGTACTGCGGCAAAGTGGTTCGTTATCGTCCAGCCACGTAGTATTAACGTGACTGGACACTCCCCCTTCTGGGCGGCGCTTGCGCGCCGCCGGAGGCTCACTCCCGCTGTTTTCATTCACAGCGGGAGTCGGGCCAGGGGAGGAGCAGCGGCGATCGCCGCTGCTCTGCCCCGATCGCCGGGGATCTAGTGTGGAGATCCGCCCGCTGTGTGTAAACACAGCGGGCGGATCTCCATAGTGACAGGGAGTGACAGATCGGACTGTTCAGCATAGCTGGACATCCGATCTGTCCATGACTCACTCAGGCCCCTCCCCCCTACACGTCAGTAAGCACCAGGCATACATTAACCCCTCCCTCTCCAATAAAATTAACCCCTTCCCTGCCAGTGTCATTTTTACAGTAACAGTGCATATATATAGCACTGATTACTGTAGTAATGTCACTGGTAACCCCAAAAGTGTCAAAAATGTCAGTCAAGGGTCCGATCTGTCCGCCGCAATGTCGCAGTCCCACAAAAAAAAAATCGCAGATCGCCGCCATTACGCGTTAAAAAAAAAAACACCAAAAATGACAGAAATCTTTCCCTTTGTTAGTAAACGCAATAACTTTTGCGCAAACCAATCAAAATACGCTTATTGTGATTTTTTTTACCAAACATAGGTAGCAGAAAACAAATTGGCCAAAAATTTTTAAAAAATTGGTTTTTACATCTTTTTTGGGGGGAATTTCATATAAAAAAATGTTAAAAATATTGTTATTTTTTCAAAATAAACGCTCTTTTTTTGTTTATAGCGCAAAAAGTAAAAATCGCACAGGTGATCAAATACCACCAAAAGAAAGCTCTGTTTATCAGAAAAAAGGACGTAAATTTCGTTTGGGTACGGCGTCGCACGACCGCGCAATTGTCAGTTGAAGTCGCACAGCGCCGAATCGCAAAAAGTGGCCTGGACGGAAGACAGCAAAATCCTCCGGTGGTAAAGTGGTTAAACTTGTGCAGTTTTTACTTTTTTGTACTTCTATTATGCAGTTATGGTTAAACCTAATATCAGTGAGTGGAGTGATCTACAGTAAAGGATAAACGTGAATATGAGAATGAAATCACAGAGAGCAAGAGCAAGTCGAGCAGCAAAAGGACAATGATCCACAAGTACTTTCAGACAAACAAGACAGAGCTGTCAGGCAAAACAAAGCAATGTGCATAGCTGATACTGGGAAGCATGACTAAACATACAGGAGGTAAGAAGGAAAAGGGTACTGAGCTTAAGACAGGGCGCCAGAGCACAGACGTTCATACTTATCCAAAAATTTAGATCCAGTATATAGAAGCAGTCTACGTAGACCACTAACACTTTTGCAAATTTGTTGTATGCAGGAACATGTTGGTTTCTTTGGTATTATATCTGCAACAACTATTGAGTCTTATTATGTAATAGCATGACTCTAATGCCCCATACACACGTGCAGATTATCTGCAGACTTTTGTCTGCAGACTTACCAAAACCATATAATATGAGGTCAAACCTAAACACTTTCAATTTGTATGCAATCCGGCAGGCCCTTGCACTACATAGAAAAGGTTAGTCTGCAGACAAAAGTCTGCAGATAATCTGCACGTGTGTATGGGGCATTAGGAGAATGCTGTACAGTGGACAACATATATAATAGTACATTTGAAAGAGATATACCCTTTTATACCAAAATTATAATTTACATTGTATACAGCAATATCTACAGTAAAAACACTCTCCCATTTATACATGGCTTTAAGGAAAAGTATATTTTCTATCTGGATGTGTACTTAGGACCATACGTAATAAAAAAAATATCTATAAATAGATGTAGATACAGTATCTCACAAAAGAGCACACCTCTCACATTTTTGTAAATATTGTATTATATCTTTTCATGTGAAAAATTACAAATTGCAGTAAAATCATAGCAAAAACTTCAGCTTCTCCATTGAAGTCTACGGAACCAAAAAAGCAAAAAAAAAAAAGCACTGTTTTTGCATTACAAAAAAGTCTCTGAACCTTTCCAAAGACGCAGTGGCTGAAAAAAGCATAGACAAAAACATGTCCTATAGGAAACCATGTTAAATGAACTGTAACTTTTGCAAAATTGCAAAGAGCACCAAAAAACTCATAGGTGTGAACCAGGACTTAATGCAAAGTTCAAGGTTGGCATTAGGAAAAAAAAAATGTTTTACCCACTTGCCGACTGCGCTATAGGCAAATGACGGCTACAGTGTGGCTGGTTAGTTCTTGGAGGTTGTCATATGTCCAGAGGAAACACTGCTGATCACAGATTGAGGTAAAGAGTCAATCAGCGGCTCTTTACCAGGTAATCAGCTGTGTCCGATCACAGCTGATAATGAATGTAAATAGAAGCCGATTATACGCACACCTTTCCTCATACTGACAGCATGTGAAGAGGAGAAGAGAACCTATAACCAGCTTCTCTAAAAGGAACATAAACACTGATAATCAGTGTCCTGATTATCAGTGCAGTCCGAACAGTGCCCACCAGTGCTGCCAATTTGTGCCCACCACTGCTGCTAATCAGTCCCCACCAGTGCTTCCAATAAGTGCCCATCAGTTCTGCCAATCAGTGTCCATCAGTACCTTCTCATGAGTGTCACCTATCAGTGCTGCCTATTAGTGCCCATCAGTGCTACCGATCAGTGACGCCTATCAATGACTCCTCATCAGTGCCCAACAGTGCCTCCTTATCAGTGCCCATGAATGTCCATCAGTGCCACCTCTTCAGTGCCACCTCATCATCAGTGCTCATCAGGGCAAGATTGTAAGCTCTAATGAGCAGGGCCCTCTAGTTCCTCCTGTTTTGAATTGTATTGTAACTGTATTGTCTTCCCTCACATTGTAAAGCGCTGCGCAAACTGTTGGCGCTATATAAATGCTGTATAATAATAATAATCAGTTCCCATTAAAGCAGCCCTATTGGTGCACATCAGTGAAGGAGAAAAATGACCTGTTTGCTAAATTTTATAACAAACTATAAAAACGTATTTTTATATTTTTCGGTCTATAATCGTTTATTTAGCAAAAAATAAAAAAAACTTAGTGGTGAATAAATACCACCAAAAGAAAGCTCTGTTTGTATAAAAAAAAAAAAAAAAAAAACATGATAAAACTTAGTTTGGGTACAGTGTTGCATGACCACACAATTGTCAATTAAAGTGCTGAAAGCTGAAACTTGGCCTGGTCAGGTAGGGGGTAAAAGTGTCCAGTAGGCAGGTGGTTACATTACATCCTTGGTCTGTATGTGATGTTGCTGAACAATATATTAATATAATATTTGCATTTAGCTTGGCCTAAATACAACAGCAGAATCCCAATAGTTTTGGCTACAACACCTGATTTTTTTTTTTTTTTCTAGCAGCAAAAGGCCTGAATTGAATGGTGGAAGTACTAGCTACAACAGATCCAAATGCTACAGAAAAGTATGTTCCTAAAAAAATAAAGGTAAAGCCCTCAAAAAAAAAATGTCTAATAATATAGTTTGTGGGGTTCTTTATTATGTACCACACTGCATTGTCTTAAAGTTTAAAACAGAATGCACTAAAATACTTCAAAGGCACAAATCTGCATTACATGAAACCCTTCCCATCATTGTATCCCCAATTTTCCCAAATATTCAAAATATTGACTTCAGGTACATTTAGTAGCAATTGACTATCATCAGGACAGTATGCGAGCACTTGAAAAGGCAGCAAATATAACGTGAGAAGGAAGGTTTTATCTTGAAATAAACATTACGGTTTATTGTTTGAGAGAAAATCACCTCAAATCATTCATATTCAGTGGTTGGACCGTATAGAATCAGTTTGGTTAGGCATATAACAGGCAATAGTTTAGGCAATAAAAGAGGGAGAGATGGGGGCGGAGCTGGCTAGCGAGGCAGATGGAAGCGTGAGCGAGCAGCTCCTCGCTAAACAGGCAGATCGGAGCTCATACGACGGAGAGGGTCACTCCACGATCGCCCAGAATTACAGCGGACACTCCCTGGCTCCTTCAGACCATGTCGCACAAGCGAAAAGATCGCAGCAGACCCGGTAAGATGAGTGATTTCTTCTCACCTCACACCAGGCCGCCCAGCCAAGATGGCGCCGGCCCGCCACGAGCGTCCCGCACTAGATCTCCGACACAGCAGCCTGCAGTCTCGGCTCAGAGGGGACCCTCCCCGAGCACGCAGGCTGATCCCTTACTCTTCCAGCACTCATCGGCTTCCACCTCACAGTCCAACAGCCCTGAAAAGACTAAACAAAAGACGTCTCATGCGATGTCTTCCCCTCATCACAGCATGTCTGTGGATGACACCCTGGAGTTCCAGGACACACAGGCAACCATCCCTGCGGGGGATCAACCCGTGGTGGCTTCTATGTTCAAAGAAGTTATGCTCTCCCTACGATCAGCTATTCATTCAGACATGCTGCAACTGGTATCACAGTGTAACTCAGCAGTCACAGCGGTTGCCGACAGGGTTTCAACAATTGAAAATAAAATGGGGGAATTTGCAGACACCTTCAATAATATGGTGGATGCCCACAATGAACATGATGATGAACTGGTCTGGCTCAAATCGAAGGTCGCTGACCTTGAGGATCGTTCCAGAAGGAACAATGTCAAAATCAGGGGCATCCCTGAGACAGTCAAACCTCCTGAGCTTGCAGCTTTTCTCACATCCATTATGCAGGAACTCCTCCCTGATACTGCTTTGGGAGATCTGGCGGTCGATAGGATTCACAGACTTCCGAAACCCAAACACATCCCAGACAAATTTCCTAGAGGTACCATAGCCAGGATTCATTTTTATACCATTAAGGAGAAACTCATGGCGAAAGTGAGGAAGGCTGTGGATCTGGCTCCCAGCATGCAGGGCCTGTCCTTCTATGCGGATCTTTCAGCACATACCATGAACCGAAGAAGGAATCTGGTGACCATAACCAAACCCCTTAGAAACCACCATATTCAGTACCGATGGAATTATCCTGCCACCCTTATCATCACTAAAGGGGATAGAGAATTCAAGGTCTCCACCCTAGATCGAGGCATTGAACTCCTGCGACAATGGGACATTCTGGTAACGGCGGACTCTCAAGGGGATCGTGCCTCCACCTGGGGCCCCGAGCCCCCGCCATCGAATGGATCTATATGACTTCCAGGGACGCTTTGGCTCCTTTGGAGTTGACCCTCTCTCTGTTCTAATGTTCTACCCTACTAGCTCCGACACTTCTGTTCGGCTGCAAACGATTATTTTGTTCTGTACCATCCCAAGTTCCCCGAATTAGCGGTATTAACACTGCTCAGATTTCCATTTGGATATCGCCTACTTTTTAACAGTTTGGAACAGGCCGAGGACCTGTTCCTATTCAAAGTTCTCAACTGTATCTTAGCAGGGCCCTGATTGTGAAGTGCTCTACGCTGGATTATAGTATACTTTACCCCTGCTGTTTTGCTTTCTTTTGTTTTTCCTTTTATCTCCCTTGTTCTCACCCAGTTGTGACCCACAGCAGCAAATAGCGGACTCTGCAGTGCCTCAAGCTTCCCACCTGGACTCTCCAGCACCTCTGAGACGTCTACTGGATCATCTCTATCATCGCCACTCCAGGCACATCGGACTGGGGTCGGATATCTTAATCATAGACTTTTGGTGCCTTTGGTTGTTTGATCGAACTCCCACCCTTCACATCAAACCATGGCGTTCAAGTTGACCTCTTTAAATGTTCGTGGCTTGAACAGCCCGTTTAAGCGACACATGCTATGGCGAGAAATCAAATCTCAGAAATGTGATGTTGTGCTACTTCAGGAGACTCACTTTTGTGCAATGGCACACCCCAAGCTGACCAATAAGCAATTTCAAAACATCTACTTTGCCAACGGCCCCAAAAAGAAAGGGGGTGTGGCTATCTTGGTTAAAGACTCTGTACCATACAAATACCACTTTCATATCTCGGACCCGGAGGGGAGATACTTACTACTACACTGTGAGATCAATAACGTTGAATACTCCATACTCAATATCTATGCTCCAAATGTAAGACAGTTGTCATATCTCACCAAACTATGGAAACGCCTCCAACCCGACATTAGAGGACATGTGATCTTGGGGGGAGACATGAACTTGGTTGCTAATGTCCGCCAGGACATCTCCACTGCTGCCCAGACGAGTCCCCGTAGATCGGACCTTTCTAACTTTTTACTGTCTACGGGCCTGCAGGATGTATGGAGATGTCACCACTCTACGGAGCGGGATTACTCCTTCTTTTCAAAGGTTCATGCCTCCTACTCCAGAATTGATATGTTTTTCACAGACAAATTTTTGCTCCAAAAAATTGTGGACTCGTCCATTGGGCGGATCACTTGGTCGGACCACGCCCCGGTATCTATTACTGTTGGCCCCAGGATATTCTCCACAGGGGCTAATAGATGGAAAAATGACACAGGTGTTATTTGTGATTCGGGATCTTCGTCCGAGGTCCTTGCGGCCTTGGAGGAATTTTTCCGAATTAATGAGTGTGGGGAGGTGTGTCCGGTAACTATTTGGAATGCCCACAAGGCTTTTATGCGTGGTTTCCTTATGTCTAAAAGTGCAGCGTTGAGGAGGCAGAGGAGGCAGCGTTTGGATGATCTTCTTGATAGGATCCAAACTTTAGAAATAGCTAACAAACGTACCCCACTCCCGAAAGTGAGTATCCAACTTTCCAATGCACAACATGGACTCCGTATGCTTTTAATTGGTCAGCATCAGGCCCGTGTACGTAAACTTAAGGCCAACTCCTACGCACACGGCAACAAGGCTGGCAAGTTGTTAGCCACCCAACTGAAGAACACACAGGCCCGGCAACGGATACCCAATTTGACACACCATTCCACAAAGCAATCCTTGACTAACCCCAAGGATATTGCCGACGCCTTTAGCAATTATTATGGTGAATTGTATAATCTACAAGACGATTTATCCACCCCCCAACCGTCCTCGGAGGACATTGACAAATTTTTAGCTTCGATCTCTCTACCCACACTGAGTCCCACAGATTTAGCAGAACTAAACCTACCAATCACAGACACTGAAATTAGTAAAGTTATCCAATCTTTGCCCCTCAATAAAGCTCCTGGCCCTGATGGGTTTTCGTCTGAGTACTATAAGCGTTATGTGCACATCCTGACTCCAAGACTCCGGGAGGTATTCCGGAGGGCTGCCTCCTTCCCCCCTGAAATGCTAGAAGCTACTGTGGTAACGCTCCCTAAGCCGGGGAAGCCCCCGGATTGTGCGAAGAATTTCAGACCCATTTCCTTGCTAAACGTGGATCTGAAGGTCTACGCAAAAATGCTAGCTAATAGAATCTCGAAATTCCTACCTGGCCTTATCAACCAAGATCAAGTGGGGTTTGTCATGGGCCGGCAGGCCACCGACGCTACCAGAAGAATGTTGAATCTCATCCACCATGCCGAATCCACTAAGACGCCTACAGTGTTCCTGTCCCTTGACGCCGAAAAGGCCTTTGACAGGATACACTGGGTATATTTGCGTAAAGTACTGCAACGATTCGGCATGGGGGGTGAGATTTTGGACGCGGTGTTGGCTCTTTACACCGTGCCCTCAGCATATGTTTTCACGGAAGGTCTGTTCTCCACTAAATTCAATATAACTAATGGTACTCGCCAGGGATGCCCACTGTCCCCATTGGTGTTTGCTTTGTTGATGGAACCCCTGGCTGAGAGGGTTAGAAGTCATCCGGAGATTAGGGGATTAGACATTAAGGGTCTTACTAATAAGATTTCGCTGTTTGCGGATGATGTGATTATGTCCATAACTTCTCCCCAGTCTTCCCTACCAGCAATCCAAGAGGTGCTTCAGGAGTTTAGTTCGGTATCTTACTATAAGGTCGAACATGCTAGGTGTTGCTATCCCCAAACATATTGCACGAGAGATTCAAGACAAAGTCCCGTTTCAGTGGGGTGATGGACATATTGACTACTTAGGTATAAAACTCACAAGTAAGATTGGAGATCTATTTAAAACCAACTTTGCACCATTTCTAGACACCCTTACGCACGAACTAGCTAGAATCAGCAAATTCTATCTCTCCTGGTCGGGCAGGAATGCAGCTTTTAAAATGCTGACGTTCCCTAAGCTCCTGTAGCTATTTAGGGCTATTCCCATCAAAATTCCTGCGACATTCTATAGGTCAGCACAATCACTGGTATCGAAATTTCTCTGGGGTGGTAAGAGACCCCACTGCTCCCATATACACTTGATCAGACACCCCCATGTAGGGGGCATGGGTGTTCCGGACATACGGGACTATCACATGGCTGCTGTTCTTACCCAGTCTATACATTGGTTGAAAAACACACAGCCACCTGTCTGGAAAAGGCTTGAACAGGCAGTGGTGTCTCAAGGCACCCTGGCTGACCTACTACTTAGTACCCCATTTCCTAACAACAACCATCCTAAGGAGCATCCCACTATTTCAGCCACTGTATGTGCATGGAAATACTTCTATGCTCATGGAGCCAAGGGTACCAAGAAGGTGGATATTCCTATCCCCCTGACAGCTCTATCGTTCTTATCCCCGAATCTTCACTTGGCGCACTGGTCCGCATGTGACCTCCATACAGTCAGAGATATCACGCACCGTCCGGAGGGATTTTCCTTCACTGGATGGTGTGCCCGCTTCCCACCTTTTGCCAAAGAATACCTTACGTTTCACAGAGTGACTAACTTAATATCCTCCATAACCTCAGTAGACATACCTATCCCAGAACCAATTTACACGCTATGCTTCGGCAGCAACCAACAAACAAAAGGTATAGGCAAATTTTACGCCTCCCTGCAGGGTAAGAGGACACTCGTGAAAAGCAGTTATCACTTGAAGTGGGAAGGTGACCTAGGTCAGGAATTTACGGTAGATCAGTGGGCACGCTCCTATGCACTTACCTCAGCTCACTCTAGATGTTCCAACTTCAGGGAAGGTTTCTTAAAAATACACATGAGGTGGTACAAAACACCATACTCCATAGCTAAGTACTACCCGGGCGTTTCCAACTTATGTTGGAGACGGTGCGGACAGGTTGGAACCTTGTTTCATGTCCTGTGGACCTGTATCTCTTTGAGGGGTTTCTGGGCCTCTGTCGCTAAATTAATCGCGGAAGTGACAGGGATACTCAATAGGGTGGTCGTGGAACAGGCCTTACTAGGCATAAACATTGACAAATATCCTCCCCAACTAAGGACGGTGGTCCAGAATATCCTTTTTGCTGCACGGCTGTCCATAGCCCGTAAATGGAAAGGTGAAGACACCCCGACCAGGAGGGAAGTGATTCAAATAGTGGGTGAATCGTGTGCACACGAGAAAACTTTAGCGGTTAATGCTTTTAAAATGCAACAATTTAGGGCCAGGTGGTCCGCCTGGAATGTTTATGTCCAAAAAAGTGGTCCTCTATGATTTCTCATCTTTATTGTTGTTGTCTGATTGATTCTAAGGAGATTCCACTGGGGCCATGGGCGGGTGGGGTGGGGGCGGGGCTAAGCGGGGGGTCGCAGCAGGTTCCCTTTCGGGGCGTCCCCCTGGAGCGGCTTATGTGTATTGATTGCCGCCAGTGGCCTTTTGGCTGCACAGCCTGCGCCCCCCCCCCCTTTTCCCTCAGAGGGTCCCGGTGCTGGTTTGGATATATTGCGATGGTGTGCATTGTATAGAGTATAGCATTTTCATAGCTGCTGGCTACTGTGGGTTGACCCTTTAACCCCTTAATCTTTCCCTTTTGTATGAGACTTTCAGCTGTCTACTTGCTTATCTACCTTCTTGATCCAACGTTGTTTACCATGTATGTTTGCAATGCAATGTCTGTAACTCATTTTATTTTTTGCAAAAATCCAAATAAAAAGATATTTAAAAAAAAAAAGAGGGAGAGATGAGACAGGTTTTATTTTGCAAAAGAAATTAGAGTATGTAGTAATATTTCCAGGCATTGGGCCTTATATGGGTCTGCCATTATTACTGGTAACACTTCCAACACATTTAAGTTGTGAGAACTGAAACAATGACCATGTCGGCATCTTTGGTTTGTTTTGTTTATTTTGTAATGGGGATGGGAGGAGGAAATAAGTAGGATACTCCTCTGGCTCAACTAGGTTCAACTGGAACACTGTACAGAAAAATGCCTGTTAGCTCTGTCTTGACGCCAGCTAAATGCCAGCCAATGTTCCCAGGCACTTGAAAATCCTGTTCTGCTGAACTGTGCTGAAACTTCGACTTTAATACTCAGATTAACTTAGAAGATCCAGGACTATATGACATTTGACTCCTGACACTCTGTCTAGCTCAAAAGTCCAGTGAATAGCTCCCTCCAGCCCTTCACTAGCTGAGGTAGCTCCTTGTAAATGCTTGTGCTGCTGCAACTTTTAACACTGTACACTGCACACTGCACACTTAACGCTTCAGGGCCCAACCGCTGGTGCCCCCTGCAGCTCAGCTCAGCTCTCTCTCTGGACTCTCAGGCAGCCACCCGAGACTCCCGATCCTTCTGACAGGAGGAGAGACAGCCCTACTCTCCCTCCTGGGACTCTGCTTCCCGCTAAAGACGCTGAGTCATGCGTTCCCCTCAAACTTATACCCACTCCCAGAATCCTCTGCGGCAGAATCTGCCTTCTGGGGTAGATACAGGCCTGAATGGACCACTGATTGGGTTTCCTCCACTGCCCAATGAGAATTCTCTCATAGAGCCAGTGGGGAGACTCCCCTCCACACCGGGGAGACATGACAGCCCAGCTGAAAACCATGGCCCTGCTGTTAGGCAGCCAAGGCCCACTATGCTTTTACCTAGCACCTACTCTGATAGACAATAGCCACAATACACACAACTTGTAAACAGATATAGATTATTGAAAGGATCTTTTGGGTGTATGGATCTGGGCACATAGGCAAAGCACATAAAAATGTACCCCAGCACTTCAGTTCAAAGAACTTAGGAAGAAGTTTTAAAATGTTAACCGCTTGCCGACTGCGCACAGTATATTTACTGCTTCAGTCAGCCCCGGCCAGGCAGAGTGACATAGGTCTACGTCGCTAGCCTGTCACCGGGTTTTGAACCAATAGCGGGCGAGCGCGCGCCCGCTGAGGCACGCGCCCGCCTCGGCTCGTTCACAGAGGAGTCCGGGCGTGTGACCGGCAGACCCGATGTCCGCCGGCCACACTACGATCGTCGGTAGAGCGGGAGAAAGGCGGGCGGCTTATGTAAACAAGCCGCCTGTCATTCTCCCCTGTGTAAAAATGGAGATCAGACGGTTCTACTATGTTGAACCGTTGATCTCTGTTTTTACAATAGGAGACCTGTCCCACTACAGTTAGAAACACGCCCCTAGGACACACTTAACCCCTCCCTCTCCAATACAGTTAACCCCTTCCCTGCCAGTGTCATTTTTACAGTAACAGTGCATATGTATAGCACTGATTACTGCAGTAATGTCACTGGTAACCCCAAAAGGGTCAAAAATGTCATTCAAGGGTCTGATCTGTCCGCCGCAATGTCGCGGCAAAAAAAAAAAAAATCGCAGATCGCCGCCATTACTCGTTAAAAAAAAAACACCAAAAATGACAAAAATCTTTCCCTTTGTTAGTAAACGCGATAACTTTTGCGCAAACCAATCAAAATACGCTTTTTGAGATTTTTTTTACCAAACATATGTAGCACAAAACAAATTGGCCGAAAATGTTAAAAAATTTTGATTTTTACATTTTTTTTTGGGGGGGAATTTCATATAAAAAAAAGTGAAAATATTGTTATTTTTGCAAAATTTACGCTCTTTTTTTGTTTATAGCGCATGATCAAAAAAAAGCACAGGTGATCAAATACCACCAAAAGAAAGCTCTGTTTGTGGGGAAAAAAGGATGTGAAATTCGTTTAGGTACAGCGTCGCACGACCGCGCAATTGTCCGTTAAAGTCACGCAGTAAAAAAAAAAAATAGCAAAAAAACCCCTGGTCAGGAAGGGGGTAAAATCTTCCGGGGCTTAAGTGGTTAATATTACTAGGGAAGTCTATTTTAATTTTAATGGATAGCTTTCATGAAAAAAAACAGCTGGTGATACTGAAATAAAGATCCTTGTTCATGTATACCACAATCTCCTTCCTGTAAACCACTCTGTTACATTCTGTTTTAAAGGAAAATTATCGTTGCTGTGCTCCAGCACATTTCCCAGGCATTTTCTATTGTTGTCACCGTTTAGTGGATCTGGCAAAACTAGATCCAACATTTTTGTATTTCAGTTCTGTGTGTGCTGCACGGCTGCAACTAAATGTTCTGCAAGCAGCAACTAAATGGAAGACAATGCACTTGTTTAAAGACATATTGATACATACTGATATTGCACTAAGGGTGAAGAGGGAATTTTAAGCTTATTTTGCATTTTATTTATTTTAGTGTTTTGTGAGTCAGATGTGAGCATATTGTGATAAAGGTCTACTTGTTACTGAAGGAATATTTATCCTCCATTTTGTTTTTTCAACTACATTTTGTTCCCTTGACTCCATCTTGCGATTAAAACTCTAGACTCAGCTTAATTAAAATGCCTATCTAAGGAAATGCCCTTGAAAGTGATTCAACAAAAACATTCTGCTTTTGTGGTCAAAACGACCCTGAGAACATGCTTGATATAGTGTCAATTATATTTTATCTTTTTTTAGCTTGCATACAAGTACATGACTTGAAGCGCGTAATGAAGAGTCACTGAAACAATTGATATATCATTTTATGTATAATACTGAAAAAGGGACTTCCCCTTTTACTCTCTCTATAAAACGTTCTTTACTGTCTGAATAAAGTGAGCATTCTGTGACATCATACCTGCCATCTCTGTGTCTCATTGAGTGCTCCCAGATATCTGAAGGAACTTTGAGGCCTATGGCCATGCGAGTCTGAATTATTGCCAACAGTTACCCCCCTTTTTTAACTACATGCTTGCAGTACAGCAAGTCCTTTGAAGCATAATACGCTTTGAAGGAAACTCAAAAGAAGAAATGGTCAGCTACAAGCATCAAATAATGCACGTCAGAGCCACCCCAACCCCCTTCCCAATGACTGTTATCTGATGGTTGGTGGTGAAATATTCAAGAGGCAGCTGGAGAATTGCAAGCCAGAATTACCAGAATCAGGAAGATCCTTGCACTGTATGCTTTCTCTCCAGCAAGGACAACAATGAACTGCAAACTAGTAACATCACCAAATCTCACTTGAAATAATGTGATACAAATATACATTTACAAATATTTTGATGCAGTCACAGAGGGAATTGCCTTAGATGATCTCAGACTGTAGATATACAGCTAAGAGGTTCAAGGTCCAGAAAGTATTTTTCAAAGGGAATTCAAGACAAAAGGTAGATAATTTAGGGTACTGCTTAGGCACATTTATAGGTGTTTATAGGTAGCCAGACTTCTTTTTTTCATGCTAGCAGCTTGTTTGAGTACTGGTAAATTTAACAGCTAAATAGTAAATGGGAAAACTGAATCTGGAGTCAGGAGGGATGCTGGGGAAAATATGGAGGCCTACCTGAGAAAGAAACAATTCACAAAATGATAGATATTGCAGTAGTTTACTCAGCCTCGAGTGAAGTGGTCCGATCCACCATGCATTCTAAGTTGTAAATATTAATTTGCTTATAGCTACCCATCTCACAAAGGGGAAGAAAATATATACTCACAGGCTCAGGACAAAGGGTTGAAGCCAACTGGAATAATACAAATTCTACAGCTCGGAATGCAATTTGAATTTAATTTCCAAAAATGTGTCCAGACCTTTGAAAGGCTACTGTTATCACATACAAAAGCCTATTGCCCAACACATGATCAGCTTTAGACTTGGTTGTTGATTTTATTCTTTCTATATACAGTATATGCTTAAATTCAAGTGCTTAATTTTCCTTACTTACTTGGAATTTATAGGTGTTTACATTTTTCTATTTATATGTTCTGTCTTTGCTATATAGGTTATATCACTGGAGGCCAGTTATACAGTAATATAACATATTAATATTTTTCAGTTGTTGAATTTTGAAAGCATTTTGTTATATCTGTTTGATAAGTTCAAAATATACCTTTGGATCCTGCCATAAATCCTGTAGGAATGAAACCTTACTGTGCTCTCTGCCTGTGCCCTGTGCATTATTATCAGTTTCAGTTTTCCTACCCATCTCTAAGGACTAAAGGACACTTTGCTGTATGTTATAGAGAAGAGAAAAGGGGGTTGTCAGTGTTTTTCAACCTTTTTTCAGTCAAGGCACCCTTGAAAATTCCACACAATCCCAAGGCACCCCATTCTAAAATGTAAAAAAAACTATCATTAGGACATCCAACATGAAAGATGATTTATTCTTCCAAAGCAGATACACCTTCGTCCACTGGTACTGACTAGTAATACAATGTTTCTCTTTTTCCTCAGTGTTGATGGAGAGGGGCAGGGGAGGGGCAGACAATGATGCTGTGCATGCACTTGTCATCCTGATAAACTGATAACATCATTGGTTGTTAGGACTCTGGCAGCAGGAAGGTTGTATTGGTGCACAATGAAAATGGCTTTGTGTAACTAAAAGGCCACCTGATGGCTTGTATACAATTTTTGGCAATTTTTTATGCATTTTGCCAAGGCACCCCTGAAGGGATCTAAAGGCACCCCTGGGCACCCTGGTTGAAAAAGGCTGTATGTAGTCCTGCTATAGGGTGACAATGCTGCATTTCCATAGATACAGTACAATGAGTGATTGTTGTCATCCAAGAAAAGTGAGTGTGTACTGGCAGGACTACCAGGTGAAAAAAATTAAAACAATACAGTCAGTATTCCTAAGGACTTATTCTGTAATATAATCTATTTTTGTTTCTGGGTTTGGATACGCGTTAAATGTTTCTTCCAATTCTGTTTGATACACTCACTATTAAAATGCCTTTTTTCTTAAAGAGTGAGTCAGTTGTTTACTGAATAACAACGCAAAGGTCATCTTGTAGCAGGATTCCAATGGATGGCATTGTGGTTTATTAAGTTAAGGAAATTAAGGAAATTAAGGAAATTATCAAAAAGCATCTTCCTCTCCCTCTTTTAAATATGGATGAGACTTGTGCCAATATTTTAAAGGAAGGGGTTAACATAGTACCCAGGAGAGCTCCCACTTTGACTGCACTTTGTTATCTCTGTTGAAAAAACTGGGGAACAGAGATTCTCCCACTTACATGGCTACACTTTAAAGGTAATTTTAAATGTGGGATACCAGGATGCCCGTGCTGTAGTCATATCTTAGGGGCACGATACATTTTCATCTTCTGCCAACAAAAAAGAGTTTGAGATTCAATCGTACTATAACTGTAATACCAGTTATGTTATATATAAGCCACATGCGTGGGTAGGACTTCGAGACATGTTAGAACATGTGTACAGCATGGAGAAAAACAAAACCACAAACATAGCCAAACATTTTAAAGGATGTCATGCTGGGGACATTTCTTCTATGAAAGTCCAGGTTATTGAAAAAAAGATGTGCCCCTAAGAGGGGGGGGTGATATCTTTTGTCTACTATGTCGAAGAGAGGTATTTTGGATATTTTGACTCCACTCCAGACTCGCATTCCATCCGGACTCAATTTCGAATGGGATGTGAGTCACTATTATAATTAGGTTATCCGTGATGATTGTCTATATTGGTTAACCACTTCAGCTCCAGAAGGTTTTACCCCCTTAATGACTAGGCCATTTTTTGCGATTCGGCACTGTGTTACTTTAACAAAAAACTGAGCGGTTGTGCGACACTGTACCCAAATACATATGATGTCCTTTTTCTTCCCACAAATAGAGCTTTCTTTTGGTGGTATTTAATCACCTCTGCGGTTTTTATATTTTGCACTATAAAAAAAAAAAAAAAGAAAAAGAGCGACAACTTTGAAAAAAACACAATATTTTTTTTACTTTCTGCTTTAAAACATTCCCAATAAAAAAAAATTAAAAATCTATTTTTTTTTATCAGTTTAGGCCAATTTGTATTCTGCTACATATTTTTTGGTAAAAAAAAAATCCCAAAAAGCGTATTTTATTTGGTTTGCTTGAAAGTTATCGCGTTTACAAACTATGGGATAGATTTTTAGACTTTTTTTTGTTTTTTTTTTGTTTTTATAAGTAATGGCGGCGATCAGAGATTTTTAGCGGGACTACGACATTGCGGCGGACAGATCGGACCCTTAACTGACATTTTTGACCATTTTTGGGGACCAGTGACATTAATACAGTAATCATTGTTAAATATTATGCACTTTTACTGTATGTAAGGTTCTGGCACTCTCAGTGCCTCCTATCACATTTATTCCGGGTGATTTCCATCTACCTAGACAGAAGAAACACATATAGGTGTGTTTCCCTTTAAGGCTGAAGCTGTCATCACCCAGCGCCGGACTAGATGGCTATTTAGGGCGTCGGTTCTCACTCACATGTGTTCGTTCAAACACCAGTACCTGGATACTAATCTTGCTTGAAGCTTCCATGCTTGCAAGCTCTCCTCGCTGACGAACCTCGCTGCGCTGATCCCTGCATCCTGCTACTGGATCATCCGCATCTCCTGAGCGATCCTTCGGCTATCGCTATTAGTGCTAAGTACCCCACAGGGGAAATCTCTATAGACTTGTACTAGGCTTACACTATTTAGCTCTGCATAGCAAGGACTGTCTTTTACATCTGCATAACTAGATTGCTAGCTCTTGAGGCTACTGCTACTATTTCCTGCACTGGGTTGATCTCTCCTGTATGCACCTGCTACTCTGTCATCTGTTATCATACATGATCGCTAACCCTTCCTGCATCCATCTGCACTGTCTCACCTCAAGTGTCTGTCACCTACCACTTCCACTCAAACCTATCCCTAAGACCTTTATCATTGTCTTACCACATGTATATAAAGTCACACTAGGAACCAGCTTAATTACTGTGTGTATTTACTTGCTGAAATAAGACCTTCCATACATGATGAGTCATTGAGGTTGGGATTGGTATCTCAGCATATCTCCTACATGACTACTGACGTGGAACTACTTCTGCAGCTGAAAATCCACACCTTATAAGAAACGCAAGGAGCGTTAAAGATTGAACGAACCCAAAAAATGGATTCAGCAGAAGTAGCCACCCAGGTGACACAATTAAAACAGCAGGTATCTGCGTTAATACACGCACTTGCTGAATTGAAAAACGATAATCAGGCTCTGTCGCAGCAGGTAATTAGACTGACACAACTTACCTCTGCACAGTCTCCTGAACCCAAGATAAATCCCCCTTTGGTATTTACAGGCGATCGCAAAAAATTTTGCGAATTTAAAAACGCATGTGAGTTACTTTTTTTGCTAAAACCTCGTACCCACCTTACTGATCACATTAAGGTTTGTACTATTATTTCTTACCTATCAGGCGATCCTCGAGCCTGGGCAGATTCTCTTTTTGAAAAAAACGACCAGCTTCTCAACTCCTATGCCTTGTTCCTGGCAGAGCTCACTAGCCTATATGATGACCCCAATAGGCAGAGTACTGCCGATCTTCAGTTAAGATCCTTGAAACAAGGAAAAAGGCCTGTAGAAGACTTTGTCGCAGAATTCAAGAGATGGACCCTTGATTCAGGATGGAATGATGCATCTCTGAAAACCCAATTTAGGCTTGGCCTATCAGAAGCCGTCAAGGACGAGCTCGCCCGAGCAGAGATGCCAAAAACCCTGGATACATTGATACAACTCAGTATCACCATAGATAGAAGACTACGAGAAAGGAAGTCTGAAAAAATGGAAATGCCATTATCCAGTTCTTCTCAGAATTCAGCTATTGACCCCACTCCTAAACCCGCTCCAGGTAACCACAGACCCCGGCTACCTAAGGAAAAAAGGAGACCTAGTAGATATGGTGATCCTGCCTGGTCATGGTCCGAGCCTGCCTCAAACAGTCGACCTTGTCACTCTGACACATCCCATTTGGACCCTGATCCTACAGAGATGGATGAGGAGCCTATGGAGATTGGTGCCATACATGCTAGGTTGTCCTCACAAGAAAAAAGAGATCACAGGAGAATCTGTGGCCTTTGTTTTTATTGTGGTGAAGGGGGACATTTCATTACATTCTGCCCAACCAGACCCCATAGGCCTAAGGCTCTCCCAATGGAGGCCAGGCGAATCCGAAGGGTCTTCCCTGAAAAACAGCCTGGAAATTATCAAGGCTGTTGCCAGCCCTGTCCCCGTTCTATATCAGTGAAGGACACCCAGAAATTAACAAATATTGGAATAGATATTCCTTCAACTCCAGTGAACTTTATACCACGTTCAAAAAACCCTCCTGTACCACCTCCTGAGGATACTCCTATTTTTGCAAGCACATTTCTGGCTTCCGATGAAAATACAGAGATTCTTGCACCTGACTGCGTACGTGCTTCTAATGGCACGGTGGTATGTAGGAAGGATCTGAGGATGTTTGAAGAAGCATTGGTTGCTAGGTCTACTAGGATTACTTCGGATGGTTATGCGTCCGATTCTAGTGAGGGGTCCATGTAGCAGATACCCTAACAACAAGTGATCCGATTCTCATCAGTTACCAACCTGATCCGATTTTTATATCGGCAACAAGGGATCCGATTCTCAGATCGGTTACCAACCTGATCCGATTCTCATATCGGCAACCATTTTTTTTTTTTTCCGATTTTCATATCGGATACCAGTCTTATCCGATTCTCGTATCGGCAACCAGTATTATCCGATTCTCATATCGGCAACCAATTTTTTTTTTCTTCCCGATTTTCATATCGGCAACCAGTCTTATCCGATTCTCGCATCGGAGACCAGTCTCATTCCGATTCTCATATCGGCAACAAAAAAAAAAAAGAGAACTTTTTTTTTTTCCTTCCGATTTTCGCATCGGCAACCAGTCTCATGTGATTCTTATATCAACAACCAGCCTTAGAGGCCTTCCGGAGCCGGCCTTACGGGGGGGGGGGGGGTAATGTAAGGTTCTGGCACTCTCAGTGCCTCCTATCACATTTATTCCGGGTGATTTCCATCTACCTAGACAGAAGAAACACATATAGGTGTGTTTCCCTTTAAGGCTGAAGCTGTCATCACCCAGCGCCGGACTAGATGGCTATTTAGGGCGTCGGTTCTCACTCACATGTGTTCGTTCAAACACCAGTACCTGGATACTAATCTTGCTTGAAGCTTCCATGCTTGCAAGCTCTCCTCGCTGACGAACCTCGCTGCGCTGATCCCTGCATCCTGCTACTGGATCATCCGCATCTCCTGAGCGATCCTTCGGCTATCGCTATTAGTGCTAAGTACCCCACAGGGGAAATCTCTATAGATTTGTACTAGGCTTACACTATTTAGCTCTGCATAGCAAGGACTGTCTTTTACATCTGCATAACTAGATTGCTAGCTCTTGAGGCTACTGCTACTATTTCCTGCACTGGGTTGATCTCTCCTGTATGCACCTGCTACTCTGTCATCTGTTATCATACATGATCGCTAACCCTTCCTGCATCCATCTGCACTGTCTCACCTCAAGTGTCTGTCACCTACCACTTCCATTTAAACCTATCCCTAAGACCTTTATCATTGTCTTACCACATGTATATAAAGTCACACTAGGAACCAGCTTAATTACTGTGTGTATTTACTTGCTGAAATAAGACCTTCCATACATGATGAGTCATTGAGGTTGGGATTGGTATCTCAGCATATCTCCTACATGACTACTGACGTGGAACTACTTCTGCAGCTGAAAATCCACACCTTATAAGAAACGCAAGGAGCGTTACACTGTATAAATGACACTGGCAGGGAAGGGGTTAACACTGGGGGTGATCAAAGGGGTTAATGTATGCCTAATAATGCTTACTGTCTGTGGGGGGGGGGGCTCTGTGACAAGCACAGAGAAATCTGGGTTTCAGCTGAAACTCCTTCCTGCTCTCTCTCTGTCTGTGTGACAGGAGACCCTCCTGGCTTGTTTACATAAGCAGGCGGGTCTTCTGTCAGTTTTTGTGATGATTGCGGGAGGCCGGCGGCGATCATCGCCGCTTCTCCAGCTGCCTGATTAGACACAGCGGAGCCCGGTCTCGGTGGCACACGCGCGTGCCGCCGAGACAGCGTGCACATAATCACGTAGATCTACGTGATTATGCGCAGCCGAGCCACCCTGCCACAGTAAATCTGCGTGGGGTGGTTGGCAAGTTAATATCCATCATTCTATCCTTTTTGCCACTCTCCGACATACATACTCTGTCTTCTGCTTATGTATTTCTCCTTTTCGCCCCAATATCACTGTTTTAAGGTGTATGTTAGGCCAGGAGGTTCATCCACATTTAGATTTTTTAGAGACATACAAAAATCTAGAATATTGCTGCACTACTTGGTAACTTTATTGAAGCATTAAAATCAAATGATACATGAAAGGAACATAAAAGGTAACGCGTTTCACGATAAAGTCGGCGCTTACACAAACCTCATATACACATACATTGCATAAAAAAGCTATATATGTATGATACAAGTGAGCATGGTATGACAATTAAGCAATTGAACAATTAACCAATAAATCAATTAAAGATGCACTCCCACTACACTACTGAGAGCCTATGCTCCATGCCTTCCCATACTAACATGGCATATAACACATAAAACAAAAAATCACAAACAAAACAAGTCACACAAATCTCCTCCAACCCATCACCCACCAACACAGAGCCAGCAGCCACTGCTGCATGACCGTGCAGGAGAACACAGGAAAGGAGATAGTCAGCCAAATACAGCAGGAAACCCTCACAAACTAAATGCACATTATGTCACAATATGGGGGATACACATAATGTTGTTTCATCCTCTGACAGGCTGTTTGACTAACAAGCCATTTACATCACGCCAGAAAGACAATGATGACCTATAACCACGTAATACAACGGTTTGGAAAACAGAAAAATATGTTAGATGAAAAAGAGTGTCCTAAAAATTCAACCTGTCACCACCACATCTGGGAGTACCCACCTTCTCTATAGCCTGGACACGGATGGCCATTGTGTTCCCCATATAATGTTCGTTGAAGTGAGGTGTATCATGATGTTTGACGGTGTCATGTACATGGTCTCTCTGGTTGTTCTCATTTAGTATTCATTCATATTTTACAAAGATAGCACAAAATCCCCCCAAATGACCCCTTTCCAGAAAGCAGACACCCTAAGCTTTTTGCTGAGAGGCATGTTGAGTATTTTACAGATCTCGCTTTTTGTCACAAAGTTTCGAAATTTAAAAAATGAAAAAAAAAATGCATTTTCCTTTTCTTTCTTCATTTTTCAAAACAAATGAGAGTTGCAAAATGCACCATGCCTCTTAGCAAATACCTTGGGGTGTCTCCTTTCTGAAAAGAGGTAATTTGGGGAGGGTTTGTGCTGTCTTGGCATTTTAGGGTTTCTGAAACTATGATAGGTAGGGAGGAAGTAAAATGAGCAATTTACACCCTTAGAAACCCTAAAGGCGATGATTGGTTTTCGGGGTCCCAAACACAGCTAGGATCCCAAAAAGTCTCACACATGTGGTATCTCTGTACTCAGGAGAAGCAGCAGAATGTATTTTGGGGTGTCATTCCACATATGCTTATGCCATGTTGAGCAATATATCATTTAGTGACAATTTTGTATAAAAAAAAAAGAAGTTATTTTCCCAAAACTTGTGGCAAAACATAAAATATTCCATGGACTCAACATGCCTCTCAGTAAATAGCTTGGAGTGTCTACTTTCCAAAATGGGGTCATTTGGGGCATGTTTGAACTGTCCTGACATGTTATGCCCAATATTAGAAGCTTATGCCACACATCACCCACTCTTCTAACCACTTGAAGACCAAGCCTTTTCTGACACTTTTTATTTACATGAAAAACATTTTTTTTTCTACTAGAAAATGATATTGAACCCCAAAATATGATATGTTTTTTAAAGCGGAGGCCATACAAAACAAAATGATGGGTTGTAATTTTTGGTCACACGGTATTGGCGCAGAGATTTTACAAACGCAATTTTTGTGGGGAAAAAAACCCTTTTTTAAATTTATTGCACAAATACACTATATATTGCCCACTTGTTTGGTAAAGTATAATAATAATCTTATGCCGAGTGCATAGATACCAGACATGACATGCTTTAAAATTTCACTCACCCGTGCAGTGGCAACAAACTACGTAATTTTTAAAAGCCTTTAAAAGCTTTACAGGTTACCACTTTAGATTTACAGAGGAGGTCTACTGCAAGAATTACTGCCCTCGATCTAATGTTTGCAGCAATACCTCACATGTATGCTGCAATTGCTATTTACATATGACACCAGACCAATGCTTGCGTTCGACTTTGCACACAAACACGGGGAACTTTTTTTTTCATTATTATTATTATTATTTGCTTTTTTTATTTTATTTTGACACCTTCCCTTTCATTTTTTTTTTTTTTTTTTTTATAATTTTTATTATTAACACAGGGAATTGCAATATCCCCTATGATGGCAATAAGTAGTGACAGGTACTCTTTTAAAAAAAAAAAAAAAAAATTGGGGTCAATTAAACTCTACATCTCTCCTCTGCCCTTAAAGCATCTGACCATGCCAAGATTGGTGTGATAAGATCCTTTCTAAATTTCCCAATGGCACTGTTTATATCTGGCAAAACCAAAGTCATGAAATGCTCATAGCTTCCAATATCTTAGGCCATGGAGATGATTGGAGCCATTCTGGTCTCCAATCAGCTCTATGATCATCTGCAGTCTCAGGTTACCCAGTGGGACAGGAGAGCCTGAGAAAACCATGGAAGGCAGTAGGGGGGGGGGGGAGTCCACCAGGATTGCTTTTACATGAAAGGCGACCTCTGGCTGTAAAAAGCGATACCAAGATGATGCCTAAACCTGCAGGCATCATCCTGGTCTGACCACTCAAAGTCCAGACATGTACCAGTACGTTGCTGGTCCTTTTTGGGCATATATTGTAAGTTTTTTTTTTCATGCGGCCTGTGGGCTGAATGAAAAAAGAGAACCTAACAAATTCCTCCGTTCGCATCAATCGATGTGAATGAAGAAGTCTCTGCCAAGAAAAGTGTTAAAAAAATAAATGGCGAAGCATAGGGGAGATCCACCCTCTGTTTCCACCCCATACCCTAGGCTTTGCCATATATATGCTCTTCTTTTTTAACGGCGGTGGTGAAATCACCTTCTACAGCGCTACAATCATTGATTTATGTGAATGCTGAGAGCAAATGCTGTTGCTGTCAGAATAAACAAATCAGTTCTGCAGCTGATGGGCATACCTGCAAAGCAAACAATGGTTAACAATAAAACACAGTAACAATAAAACATTACAATATATTAGTATACAGTGCAGTAAAAAAGTAGAATGGTAGTATGTGCAAAGAAAACTATAAAAAACAGTAACAATAAAATATTACAGTTTAGCAGTATATTATAAAGTACAGTAAAAGAGTAAGAACAGAAAATTAACTCAAAAAAATTACAACTATTTTTGGCTTTTTTATTTTTTTATTTTTTTTAAAAAAATTTAAATAATTTTTTTTATTTTTTTATTGTAACTTTTTTTTGTAATTTTTTTTGTAACTGTAAAAAAACGTTAAATGTTCCAGGCTAGGGTCTCTCAAAATGCGATAGCCATCTAACATCTTTCGAGACCCTGTGTGAAAGTGTACCCTAGACTGTGCCGTGCTGTAACCTATACTAATACTCTACTAGTGTGTGGTAGCGATGGAAACAGTCCCCAAAGCAGAGACCAGGTTGGCCAGGACAGGAGGGATAAAAAATAGCAGATGTCATACCTATATCCGCGTTTTCTACAGACACGACATGCTCTTTGGGGTATCAAATTTGTGGTAAAAAATACTGCGCTAACAAAAATAGTGAACAAATAGACACTGACACTCCAACAGACTGTGATGGCAACCAAATATAAACATAAATTGTGCAGCGCTCAAATGTTAAAGTGAGTACAATGGGATACACACTGAAATGCAAAAATAAAGTCCAATATTCAAAATTAGACAAATAAGGAAGGTGACCAGTCCCACATAAAGGAGTGAATACTTGTGATAAATCCCACACGAAAAAGAGAATATAATTTGCTCACCAGATGGCATGGACCCAAAGTACCTTACAGCAATTGAGTCATGCAGGCTGAAAGTGATGATCTCCTTGGAACAGATGGCAGAGGCTTCCACAAATTCTCCTCCAAATGGTGGATATAGGAAGGTCACTCAAGGATGGTACACGTATGGATATCTGGAAATCCCCACTCAGAAAGGTGTATGTGGGATACATCGAAAAGACACCATAGCGTGATACCGTTTAAATGGTTTATTAAAGCAAAGAAAGTAATGCACTTACAATGGGTCAGATGGTAAGAAGCATTCAATACAATTCGGCACTCTTGACAATCCTAACGCGTTTCATTGCACATAACATTTTCAAAGGAATTAGCCTGGTGCCTGAATCAACATACCTTGTATTTATAGAGGTGTATAGGAGCAGCTGATAGAAATCAGAAAATGATGACAAACCGGACCATTCCAATATGGCACCTGGCGCAACAGGAAGTGATGCTAGATGTACACAATCACCATTTGGCCAATGAGAGAAGCTGACAGCATCACTTTCTGATGACGCTTACCCGTGTACCCGTTCCTCTGTTTGGAAATTTTTGGCAATAGATTTATATGTACCTAGTGTGACTCACAGGTAAAAAAAGCACCTGGTTGTCATGGACTGTTTGACTCGCTACCAAAAAATGTAACTGCTAGTGCTAGCAGAGATCAGGCCTGACTCTGCTAATGCTGTGGTTTAGTGTGCTGTGTATTGGAAGTGACAATAATCTGCTGATTCTGCACTTCTTGTGGACTGGGCGGAGGGGCTAAACGCAGGTGCTGGCAGGTGTCAGACTCAGTGCTGATGCTGCTAACTCTGCGTGTTGGTAACACTATACTAGACTATTGAGGACGCTAGTATAGTTCTGATCTGATCGAAGATATTGATCCATTTAGACACTATACCAGTAATGGAGGTGTTTGAAATAAAATATAAAAATATCACAAAAACGCCCTCTACTGGTGATATAATATTTCCCCTGCGCACAAGCAGAATGAAAAAGGTGTTTAGTTACTGTGAAAGGGCAATGAAGGGGTTAACTGGGGGTGATCAGGGGGTTAAATATTTATTAGGCGTGTATGGTGGGTACCCTAAACCTATCTGGGACTGCCGCTAACTACCACTAACTACCTCTCACACTAACTGAAGTCACAATTGGCACTTAAACAGTAATCAGTAAATTATCTGTATAATATATTAGTGACACTGTGACGGGAGTGAAAGGGTTAACTTGGGGTGATCAGGGGGTTAAATGTGTGCCTATGTGTTCTGGTGTCAGTGTAGTGCTTGTGTACTCACAGTTGATACTCTCTCCTCTCACTCTGGAACTGAAAAGGGCTTCAGGAGAGAAGATTGCATAATTTCCTGTGCCTGTGTTTACATTACACAGGCACAGGACCTTCTGCATTTAGTGAGAACTACTTGCCAGGTCCAGGCCAAAAATCATTGGCCTGGACCTGAGGACTGATCGGTTCTGAACCAAATCAACACACGACTGACCGACCGACCGACCGTACAGTTATGTCGGTTCGCATAGCCAAACCACCTTGCTGCAGTAAAACTGTGATGGGTGATCGGCAACTGGTTAAATATAATAAAAAAAAAAAAAAGTTTTTCGATTTTCTATTTTTTTCGATTTTGTCCTTCATAGGGCATTCGTTGGGACCCATGTTCATTCCCCTTCATTTTTCCCTTTGTTTTTCCCATTTTTTTTTCCTTCTTTATCACTCAGTTTATATGTGGTTTGTTTAATTTTTGTTTGCGAAACGTGTCAACTTTTCCATGGTCTGTGTCCTTGTCCTAGTGGCAGTTTTATAGATGTTTCATTAAATCTATCTGAGGTGCGCAGCCGATCTCTTTCCCAAGTTATATACACGGGCGTGCAAAATCAGGCTCACTTCTACATAGAAACCAATCAACTTCCAGGTTTTATTGCCAAAGCTTAATTGGAACAAGCTGAAGTTAAAAGCTGATTGGCTTCTATTCAAAAGTGAGCCTGATTTTGCACTCTTCAGCTTCAGTAAATAAACCCCATTGTCTCTACATTCAAAATCAGATGACCACAAAAGTGAAATATTGGACAAATGATTATAACAGCTTTAATAATCAGGCAGCATTTCCCTAACACCAACACAAAGATACTGGCCACATTTTGCAAAGGCAGCAGAAACCGTGCAAACAAACAATAAATTGCACCCACCATCCCTTAGAATTTGCTTTGCTCTGCACTATTGCAGTTCTGGGATTAATTAAACTCCACAAAATAATTAAGACCGTCATAAGGCTACTAATTTGCACATTGACTTTGCTTGCTCATAATCTTCTCTTTAGTGTCATAAACTCTTAAATAGGCTGTGATATTTTAGCATAATCTGAAAGCAATAAAATTGGCTAAATCACAAATAAATGCCAACTAAAAACAAAACAAATGTAAATGTCAGCTTAAATATCCAGCAGAAATTAGACATCTGTTTTTAAATAACCTATGCCTGTAGAAATCAAATATACAATGGACCTGCTTATCCTCATTTATAACCAGGCTATTCTTTATATGGAATGAGAACTACAGAAGACAGTAAATTAAATACTTTATAGGCTTTCTCTGTGTATGTATAAGGTTTACTATATTCAAGTTACTTTGCAAATATATTTCGTCTTCCAGATACAAAAATAAATAAATAAATTCACAAATATAGCAGATATGCAAGGCTACTAATGAAGTCACTACAGCTAATATGCTCGAGGCATCTTCCATATTCAGGAATTTCCCTACTGTGCGTGATTATAATCATTAAATCACACAGTGCGGGGCCAATTTCTACAAACTTAATCTGTAGGTTCAGCATTACATTTGTTTTTGCATGCTAGAGAACGAACCTTTATACCTGATTTGTTTTTAGAGCTGTCTTAAGATAAGATGCATATAGGGCAAACAAAATAACCCAATACTCCCATTTTTAAAGCCTGAAGGCAAATTACATGACTAAAAAAAAAGTGTTCTGTGAACTGTACTGTGCAACAACAGATATTGTTACTGCACAGCTGTCCATGGTGCTGCAACCTAGAATATGATGTAATATGGTCTACTCCTACAAGCATTCCTAAAAACTGGTTGAAAACCTTCTTAATTTTTTTTTTTTAAAAAACAAGTTTGTTTGTAAGCAAAGCATAATAACATGGTACATCTCATATGACTCAAAAGGAACCTCAAAGAGGTTGAGGTTCAGCAATGTTACAACAACGGTAGCTATACATGTGTTATTTCCATTGATATTTACAAAGCATGGAGAAAATACAGTTATATTCATAATACTCACTACTTGGTCCCTTAAAATGTGTTAAGCTGTTATCGTTCTGCTTCATAATGGAGGTTCAGCTAGGTGCATCCTATATTTGTTATGTGTCTTGTTCAAGGAGTGAGTCATTACAGGTGTCGAGTTGTTCCAGCAATCTGTCCCAAACTTTGTTGTACTTGGCTAGACAGCCTCTGTGGCGATATACCATCTTTTTGTATGGGAGGATGGGGTTTATGTCTGCTATACATGCCTGCAAGGTAGGGGGGTTAACTTGCAACCAGGACCGGGCTATAAGGTTCAGGGCACTGAAAAGAGTTTCATATAAGAATGTGGCAAAAAAGAAAAAAAAAGAACTGAGCATGCCACCCACTGAGAATTTTAGGTTACACCAAATTTGACATTTCCTATCATCCATGGTCGCAGGTTCAGATGCTGAACCCCGGGCCACATCCTATGAAGGCTGGTGTTCGCAGGCTCATGTCCAGAGGGGAGGTATTTCGCTGATCTTCGGGGCATTGATCGACTCGCCTGAAAAGCCCGGATATACCCTTTCTTGGGAAAGGGATCTCGAGTTGTCTTGGGAGCCGGATGTCTGAAACTCTATCTTTAGGAGGGCATTTAAAGGTATTTTGAATATGTTTCTCATAGAAGCAAATGTTAAGATTATTACTCGTTGGTATCTTGTACCAACCCGTCTAGCTCAAATGTACCCAGGAACTGACCCCCTGTGCTTCCGCGATTGTGGACATCAGGGCTCCATGCTTCATTTAGTGGGAGTGTCCTCGTATCCGTAGCTTTTGGAATAAAATGTTTAGCATGATTCGCAAAGTTACTGGGCTGTCAGTCCCCAAGTTGCACTGCTTAATGGCTCCGGAGTGAAGGGGCCAAAAACCAGTATAAAACTGATGCACTTTATGCTGTTGGGAGCGAAACTTACCTTGGTTTGGGCGTGGAAGTCACCCTCGATCTCTATGGGGGCGACAAAGCGCAGGATCTCCTGGATCAGGAGAAGATAGTTAGTATTTTCAGGGACATGCAGGCTGAATTTGATGCAATATGGGAGCCCTGGTGTCTGTACATCACCCCTCCTTCATCATAGCTACTCTTCCTGGGAGGGAGGAGGCCCCATTTTTCTCTCCTGATGGTCAATAATGCGTTTCTGTGGGGACTTATCTTCCCTCTTCCTCCTCTCCGCCTCCACTTCGGCATCACTCTACTTTTTCTTTTCTTCTCTTGAGCTTTTCTTTTCTTCTCACTTCCATTTCCCTACTCCGCTTCCTTACTCTATTTTACTCTTGGTTAATTGTATCTCTAGCTCTCTCAGGCATCACCATTGCCCGGCTTTTTGGTTGCCAGCACCAATATGTTATTGCTCGTGCTAGGGCTCCATCACTACCCAGTTCAAGGTTGGCATTGAAGTTTTACCACTCATGGTTGCTGATTTGCTCTTAATTGAAGTTACAGAACCCTCAGACTTTATTCTGGTCCACAGGTTCTCTAGTTTTATATTGCTTTTTGAAATGCATATATTTTTCTGCAATGTCTTTGATGTGTGTTTCACTAGGACTCTCCACAAGAGGGTGCTGGTCGTATATTATTTTGCAATTGGTTATGGTTATGTTTAGAGTTGAGCGGACACCTGGATGTCCGTGTTCGGCGGGTTCGGCCGAACTTGAAAAAAAAGTCCGGGTCTGTGACCCGGACTTTTTCCGAACTTTACCCAGACACCGAACCCCATTGAAGTCAATGGAGACCCGAACTTTCAAGCACTAAAATGGCTTTAAAAAACCAATGGAAAGGGCTAGAGTGTTGCAAATGGCAGCAAAATGTAGTTAAGAGCATGGCAAGTGCTCTGCAAACAAATGTGGATAGGGAAATAACTTTAAACAACAAAACAAACAGAAAAATAAAACCATTTTCTTCATCTGTGAAGGACGAGGCTCATATGGAGTAGGAGGGAGGTTGAGGTGGCGGTGGATGTGGCGGTGTAGGTGGAAGCGGTGGCGGCGGAGAGGGACGAGGTAGCCAACACTGCCTTTTTTTAGTCATTTTAAATTAGGGTACACCCCAAAAGAGTGAGAAAGATCAAAAATATAACAATGGCTGGGTAAGGTCGGTATGCATCTCTATTCTGCACAAGGTACGGAAAAGTCCTGTGGGATCCATGCCTGGTTCATTTTAATGAATGTGAGCTTGTCCACATTGTCTCTGGACAGGCGGCTGCGCTTGTCTGTGATAACGCCCCCAGCCATGCTAAATACACGTTCAGATAATACACCGGCTGCAGGGCACGCCAGCATCTCCAAGGCGTAAAGGGCAAGCTCAGGCCATGTGCCCAATTTGGAGACCCAGAAGTTGAAGGGGGCAGACCCGTCATTCACTACTTGTAAGCGTGTGCAGACATACTGCTCCACCATGTTGGTGAAATGCTGCCTCCTGCTAAGACGTTCCATATGAGCTCCTGGTGCTGCTGTTTGTTGTGGCGTGCTGACAAAGCTTTTCCACATTTCGGCAATGCTAGCCCTGCCTTCTGAGGTGCTGGCGGTGCCCTGGTTGCGTTGGTGACCTCTTCCTCCTCCTCCTCCTCCTCCGCCTTGGCCTTGTGCTTCCACTGTGGCCCCGCTGTCAGGTGGGAATGCCAGCAGAATCGCGTCTACCAGCGTGCACTTGTACTCGCGCATCTTGCGATCACGCTCCAGTGAGTGAATTAAGGACGGTACGTTGTCCTTGTAACGGGGATCCAGCAGCGTGGCCACCCAGTAATCAGCACAAGTTAGAATGTGGGCAACTCGGCGGTCGCTGTAGAGACACTGCAGCATGTAATCGCTCATGTGTGCCAGGCTGCCCAGAGGCAACGAAAGGCTGTCCTCTGTGGGAGGTGTATCGTCTGTGTCCTCTGTATCCCCCTAGCCACGCACCAGTGATGGCCATGAGCTGGCCTGGGTGCCACCCTGCTGTGAACATGGTTCCATCTCCTCTTCCATCTCCTCCTCCTCATCCTCCAGAACTGTGCCCCTGCTGGACAATTGTGTACCTGGCGTTTGTGGGTGCAGGAACCCACCCTCGGAGTCACTTGTGAATGATTGCCCTGAAAGCCTTGGAAATGATCCCTCTTCCTCCTCCTCCTCCTGTGCCACATCCTCTTCCATCATCGCCCGAATCGTTTTTTGAAGGAGGCATAGAAGTGGGATAGTTAAGCTGACAACGGCGTCATCGGCACTGGCCATGTTGGTGGAGTACTCAAAACAGCGCAACAAGGCACACAGGTCTCGCATGGAGGCCCAGTTATTGGTGGTGAAGTGGTGCTGTTCCGCAGAGCGACTCACGTGTGCGTGCTGCAGCTGAAACTCCACTATGGCCTGCTGCTACTCACACAGTCTTTCCAGCATGTGCAAGGTGGAGTTCCACCTTGTGGGCACGTCACATATGAGGCGGGGAGCGGGAAGGCCGAAGTTACGCTGCAGCGCTGACAGGCGAGCAGCAGCAGGGTGAGAACGCCGAAAGTGCACACAGACGGCCCACACTTTCTGCAGCAGCTCTGACATATCGGGGTAATTTTTAAGGAACCTCTGCACCACCAAATTCAGCACATGCGCCAGGCAAGGGATGTGCGTCAAACCAGCTAGGCCCAGAGCTGCTATGAGATTTTGCCCGTTATCGCACACCACCAGGCTGGGCTTGAGGCTCGCTGGCAGCAACCACTCATTGGTCTGCTGTTCCATGCTCCTCCACAACTCCTGCGTGGTGTGTGGTTTTTCCCCCAAACAGGCAAGTTTTAAAACTGCCTGCTGTCGTTTACCCCTGGCTGTGCTGAAGTTGGTGGTGAAGGTGTTACGCTGACCGGATGAGTTACGACTAAGCGGTAGATTCCGTGAAACGCGTCAACCGCCGTGCTTTTTTCCATGTCTCCGACTGCTGTGGTCACACATTGGATGTGTTTTTATTTTTGGAATTCAATAAAATTTGGACTTTTATAATTTGCATCTCCTCCCAGTTGTGCGGCTCCTTGCTTCCTCCCATTGATACTTATCGGTAGTTAGGTGGACCTTGCCACAGATGGCGTTGCACAGTGCACACCTGATTTTTTCCCCCACTTGGTTGTGCAGGGAAGGGATGGCTTGCCTGGAAAAGTAGTGGCGGCTGGGCACGACGTACTGTGGGACAGCCACCGACATAAGGCTTTTAAAACTGTGCGTCTCCACCAGACGGAATGACAGCATTTCAAGAATTTTGAAATGCTGGCATTCAGGGCCAGGGATCGCGGGTGGGTAGGGGGGGTACTTCCTCTTCCTCTGAAGTGTTTGGGAGATGGAAAGCTGAACGCTTCCACGGGACATTGTGGAGATGGTTGGTGACCCAGGTGGTGGTGTTGCTGACAGATCCTCTGTTTGCGGGGTGGCAGGTGCCGGTATCACTACAGAGGTGGATGAAGAGGCCGAGACTGCAGCAGAAGAGGAAGCAGGAGGAGCCAGAGACCTTTCTTGGTTTTGAAGGTGTCTACTCCACTGCAGCTCGTGCTTTGCACTTAGATGCCTGATCATGCAGGTTGTGCTCAGGTTGAGAAGGTTTATGCCTCGCTTCAGGCTCTGAGTGCACAGGGTGCAAACCACTCGTGTCCTGTCATCAGCACATTGTCTGAAGAACTTCCACGCTAGAGAACTCCTTTGAGCTGGCTTTGGTGCACTTGGTCCCTTGCTGCGTTGGGCAGTAGCAGGCGTAGTGTCTAGGGCACGGCCGCTCCGCTTCTGCACCCTGCTCCCTCTTCTGCTGTGCTGGTGGCTCTGTGCGACCACCGCCTCTTCCTCCAAACTACTCAGGTCACCTGCATGACATTCATTCCATGTGGGGTCGAGGACCTCATCGTCCTCCACATTATCTTCCACCCAGTCTTCACCCCTGCCCTCCTTATCGGTCTCCACAATTCTGAGTGCCGCAGCAGTTGGCACCTGCGTTTCATCATCATCGGAGACGTGCTGCGATGGTCCTTCCATGTACTCATCTTGAGAAATAAGTGGTTGGGCATCGCTGCACTCAATCTCTTCCACTTCTGGGGCAGGGCTTTGTGGATGGCCCTGGGAAACCCTGCTGACAGAGTCATCAAAAAGAAGAAGAGACTGCTGCATGACTTGGGGCTCAGACTGCTTGCCTGATTTGCAAGGGGGTGAGGTGAAAGACAGTTGGACATCGGCTGCACGTGCCAACTCTGACCTTTCTGCAGTAGACTGGGTGGGAGACAATGTGAAGGAACTGGAGGCACTGTCAGCAACCCAATCTACTATCGCCTGTACTTGTTCTTGCCTCAACCCTTGTAGAGGCGCATGATGCCCTACCAAATACTGCTGCAGGTTCTGTCGCCTATTCACACTTGGGGAAGGTGTTTCACTTGTGCTAGTAGCTGGCACAGATCAACCACGTCCTCTCCTTGCAACAGGAGCTCTACCAGCAGCACCACGACCCAGGCCACGGCCCCTATTTGACTTTCTCCTCATATTTCTGTAATTTATGATCTTGCCCTAGAAAGGTGTTTATTGAATAGCGGAACAAAACAACAACAGTATCGCACAGGTGTATCTCACAGTCAAATATGCAAACTATGCCGCAATGTAATTTTTTTTACCCCAAAAGGGTGTATATTAAATAGCGGAATAGAAAAAAGTAGATAGAACGGTGTATCTCACACGTACAAACACAGACTAGGCCCCGATTACAATTTTTTTGTAACCTAAAGGGAGGATGAGGATGAGGAGTAGGAGGAGTTCGGAACAGGAGGCAAACTGAAGCACTCTGCAATCCTCGGCGGTGGAAGGAGATGCGCCAAACAAATTTAAAAGGTGTATCTCACAAGTACCAATACAGACTATGCCGCAATTTAATTTTTTTTTACCCCAAAAGGGTGTATATTGAATAGCGGAATAGAAAAAAGTATATAAAATGGTGTATCTCACACGTACAAACACAGATAGGCCCCGATTACAATTTTTTGTACCCTAAAGGGAGGATGAGGAAGAGGAGTAGGAGGAGTTCGGAACAGGAGGCAAACTGAAGCGCCATGCAATCCTCGGCGGTGGAAGATGCGCCAAACAAATTTAAAAGGTGTATCTCACACGTACCAATACAGACTATGCCGCAATTTAATTTTTTTCACCCCAAAAGGGTGTATATTGAATAGCGGAATAGAAAAAAGTATATAAAAAGGTGTATCTCACACGTACCGATACAGACTATGCTGCAATTTAATTTTTTTTACCCCAAAAGGGTGTATATTGAATAGCGGAATAGAAAAAAGTATATAAAACGGTGTATCTCACACGTACAAACACAGACTAGGCCCCGATTAAAATTTTTTGTACCCTAAAGGCAGGATGAGGATGAGGAAGAGGAGTAGGAGGAGTTCGGAACAGGAGGCAAACTGAAGCGCCCTGCAATCCACGGCGGTGGAAGGAGATGCGCCAAACAAATTTAAAAGGTGTATCTCACACGTACCGATACAGACTATGCCGCAATTTAATTTTTTTCACCCCAAAAGAGTGTATATTGAATAGCGGAATAGAAAAAAGTATATAAAACGGTGTATCTCACACGTACAAACACAGACTAGGCCCCGATTACAATTTTTTGTACCCTAAAGGGAGGATGAGGAAGAGGAGTAGGAGGAGTTCGGAACAGGAGGCAAACTGAAGTGCCCTGCTATCCTCGGCAGTGGAAGATGCGCCAAACAAATTTAAAAGGTGTATCTCACACATACCGATACAGACTATGCCGCAATTTAATTTTTTTCACCCCAAAAGGGTGTATATTGAATAGCGGAATAGAAAAAAGTATATAAAATGGTGTATCTCACACGTACAAACACAGACTAGGCCCCGATTGCAATTTTTTGTACCCTAAAGGCAGGATGAGGATGAGGAAGTGGAGTAGGAGGAGTTCGGGAACAGGAGGCAAACTGAAGCGCCCTGCAATCTTCGGCGGTGGAAGGAGATGCGCCAAACAAATTTGAAAGGTGTATCTCACACGTACCGATACAAACTATGCCGCAATTTAATTTTTTTCACCCCAAAACGGTGTATATTGAATAGCGGAATAGAAAAAAGTATATAAAATGGTGTATCTCACATGTACAAACACAGACTAGGCCCCGATTGCAATTTTTTGTACCCTAAAGGCAGGATGAGGATGAGGAAGTGGAGTAGGAGGAGTTCGGGAACAGGAGGCAAACTGAAGCGCCCTGCAATCTTCGGCGGTGGAAGGAGATGCGCCAAACAAATTTGAAAGGTGTATCTCACACGTACCGATACAAACTATGCCGCAATTTAATTTTTTTCACCCCAAAACGGTGTATATTGAATAGCGGAATAGAAAAAAGTATATAAAATGGTGTATCTCACATGTACAAACACAGACTAGGCCCCGATTGCAATTTTTTGTACCCTAAAGGCAGGATGAGGATGAGGAAGAGGAGTAGGAGGAGTTCGGAACAGGAGGCAAACTGAAGCGCCCAGCAATCCTCGGCGGTGGAAGGAGATGCGCCAAACAAATTTAAAAGGTGTATCTCACACGTACCGATACAGACTATGCCGTAATTTTATTATTTTCACCCCAAAAGGGTGTATATTGAATAGCGGAATAGAAAAAAAGTATATAAAAAAGTGTATCTCACACATACCGATACAGACTATGCCGCAATTTAATTTTTTTTACCCCAAGAGGGTGTATATTGAATAGCGGAATAGAAAAAAGTATATAAAATGGTGTATCTCACACGTACAAACACAGACTAGGCCCCGATTACAATTTTTTGTACCCTAAAGGCAGGATGAGGATGAGGAGTAGGAGGAGTTCGGAACAGGAGGCAAACTGAAGCGCCCTGCAATCCTCGGCGGTGGAAGATGCGCCAAACAAATTTAAAAGGTGTATCTCACACGTACCGATACAGACTATGCCGCAATTTAATTTTTTTCCGCCCAAAAGGGTGTATATTGAATAGCGGAATAGAAAAAAATTTATAGAAAGGTGTATCTCACATGTACAGATACAAACTATGCCGCAATTTAATTTTTTTTACCCCAAAAGGGTGTATATTGAATAGCGGAATAGAAAAAAGTATATAAAATTGGTGATTATTCAATAGCACATGTGAACACAACAGTGTCTTATGTTTTATGTCACGGTCAGCAGCAGGCTATGAAGGGAAAAAAAAAATTCCCCTTTAAATTTGTAATTTTTAAATAGCAGATTAGAACAGCACTAAAATAGCTGAACGCTGCACACAACAGACTGATAAAAAATATTTTTTTTCCTCCCTCCTCCTCCTCAGTGGGCTCAAGTGAGGGCAAAAAGATTGTTCACTGCACCACCCCCCACACAGCAAAATCAATGTAGATCGCTAACGGACGATTGTTCTGTCCTGTGTCTCCTAATCTCTCCCTGCCTACTCTCTCCAGCCTTTCCCTAAAATGCTCTTCTATCTTTCCCTGCCTACACTCTGACCTGTCCCTGCATTATTTTCAGGCACAATGTTTTTTTTTCCCTGTCTGTCCCTAATCAGCAGCAGCCAGCACCGTTGTGTGTGCTCTCTTCCTACACTAGAGCAGACTGACGCACAGCGTGCTGTGTCTCTAGCTTATAAAGACCTGGGTCACATGCTTCAGCTGGCCAATCGCAGCCATGCTATTAGTAGGCATGGCTGTGATGGCTTCTATGGCACACCAGTTAAACGCTTGTTGATTGGCTGTTGAAAGCCCGCCATTAAAAACGCGCCATTACATACAAAACAGGAAATAAAATTACCAAACACGGATTTTAAACCCGAACATACAGTAAAGTTTTCGGGTCCGTGTCCGGGTAACAAAAATCCAATTATCCGGTACCCGAATAATACAGTCCGTGTTCGCTCAACACTAGTTATGTTACCTGAGCTTGTCTGTATTTGGTTCCTTTTTCAAAAATAAAAAACTTTTGCAAGTAAGAATGTTGCAAAAAAACGTATCAACATTATTTTCAGGAAGTAGATCTAATATGCATTGTTTGGGGTCTAAATGGAGAGGTGAGCACATGCGGTCATGTAGAAAAGTAAATGTAAGAAAGTACATGGCTGTCCACTACATCTGGGGCATTGTGGGCTATAGTTCAAGCAATATTTGGAAATTCTTAGTGGGGTTAGATAGGCTTTGTGTATAATGTACAGTTGTGTCAAACAATCAGAGAGTCTTGGTAAAGATAGTTTGGGGCCTTCTAGAATGTCATCCCATTTTGTCTCCTCTAAAGGGCCAATGTCCTCTTCCCAGTGGGCTTGAGCCCCTTCAATCACTCCATTGCCAATCGTGGTACGTAGTTCAAGATATAATGCAGATATCAACTTGGTTTGGTTGTCCCCAGTAATTATGTCTAGTAAGGATAATTAAGGTATAGTAGGGACTTGATCTGGAAATTGGGTCTGAAGAGCGTGACGTAATTGGAGATATCTGAATAACATATACGAGGGGAGTTTAAATTCTTCCTTCAAGGATTGAAATTATTTCACTCCGGTGGCGCAAAGTACCCTGATGTAAATATATCACTCCCCTTGAGGCCCATAGGTCAATATCTGGGATAGATAATAATTCCCGCGGATGGGGATTGTGTCACAAAGGGATATTTGGAACCTGTGGATATAGAATGATATTGAATGTTATATTAGTTGTTCATCTCACTTCATTTTGTATTTCTGTTTGTATATTTTTTGTTTGACATACTTATTTAAAAACATTATTAAAAAAAAAAAAAGGGGGTATGGGTATGGATGTGTGTGGCTTCTATTTTTTGGAGGGCTTTTTTCCAATGCATCTGTGGTGGGAAAGCATAGTCAGGGGTGCTAGCTGAGACTATGTGTCCCCTGCCTCGAAAGATCACCTGTAGGGGGGAATATGCGGAATCATTTGGCTGTCTACAGATGAGCGTTTGATAGTGTAAAGCTTCCAAATTATGAAAGTGGTAAAGGTAGGAAAGTTGGGACGCCAAGTAATTTGAATGGAAGTCCGGCATAGCTATGCCTCCTCACGTGGTAGGCTTTTTAAGAGTAAGTCAGGGTAATTTATGTCGTCCGGTCCCCATGCAAAGGAGTTAAGAATAGTGTCAATAACTTTAAATATTTTCAGAGGAAGTAGGATCAGGGAATGCCAGAACATATACAGGAATTTGGGTAGGAGAATCATTTTGATTAGCTTTACTCTTCCCATTACCCCCAGTGGAAGTCTTGCCCAGGTTTGTGTACGTGTTTTCAGAGCAGTAAGCGTTATGTTATCAGTGATGTAGTTTTTGGGCGTTCTGGTGACACAAACAACTAAGTATTGTAAAGTCAATACCCTAGATAGCGGGAGAGAGACTGTCACTCCTTGGGGGGAAAGGATATAAGGGGAGTATTTGTGATTTGCTCCAATTGATTCTCAGTCCAGAGTAAGAACCAAATTCCTCTATAGTCTGTAGGGCAGTGGTTCTCAAGTCCTGTGCTCAGGACTGACTAATAGGCCAGGTTTACAAGATAACTGAAATACATCACAGGTGATATCATTTGCTGCTCAGTGATTGCAGTATTCTAGTCTGCATCTCCTAAGGTAATACTTAAAAATCTGGCCTGTTAGTGGGTCTCGAGGACAGGAGTTGAGAACCACTGCTGTACGGCAGTTTGCAATGAGGGGCCAGTGCCTTCCAAGTATAGAATCATGTCATCTACGTGCATTCCCACAGTCTGGGGGCCCTGGCGAAGGTCATGTATGTTGGGGTGTGTTCTGAGTGAGATGGCTAGCAGTTCAGCACCCAAGGCATACAACAGGGGTGATTGAGGGCAAGAGGGAAGGGGTCTGAGACCCACCCTTTCACCGACACTTGAGCCACCAGAAGATAGTACAGCAATTGCACCCATTTAATAAATGAGGGGCCAAACCCAAAACCCCTCAGACATTCCCAGAGGTACCCCCACTCCACGGAGTCAAAAGCCTTAGCTGCGTCTGGTGCCACCACTGCCCTGGTACCAACTCCCTTATGACATGCCTGAATGTTCATATAGAAGCGGCGAATATTCATAGCCGTGTTTTTCACATACATAAAACCCATTTGATCTGGGTGTATGAGGTATAGAATTACATGATTAAGGCGGGATGCTAGCAACTTTTTCTAGTATTTTAATGTCTACTTGTAGCAGAGATATTGGACGGTAAGATTCGGGGTAGTGAGAGTCTTTGCCGGGTTTAGGAATTACAATAATCATAGCTTCCCGCATGAATTCTGGTATGGAACCAGTGTCATAGATGTAATTGTAGAGTGACAGTATTTCAAGGATCAACACGTCAGAATATTCCACATAAAAATCTAAAGGTATACTGTCAGAACCAGGAGGTTTAGCAGAGGCAAGTGAGGGTATGGCAGTGGCTATTTCATCCATGGACAGGGGAGCCCCAAGATCTGCCACCTGAGTCTTGGACAACTGCGGGAAAGTAAATTTCTGTCGGAAGGCTCAGGTTTCTAGTTCAGAGGTATTAGTTTGTGAGGAATACAGTGTAGCATAGAAAGATCAGAACTCTGCAGCAATCAACGAGGGGTCAGTAATATGGCCCCCTGTGCATCAATCAAATATACCACTACTGGTGGTATAGAATCCTGAAGAGCTAGATATGCCAGAAGTTTACCTGCCCCTCTGCCCTGCTCAAACACCTGTTGCCTACAGAAGAAAAGTTTCTGTTCTGCCTTCTTATAGTGTAGTTGGTCAAGGATTCGAGTTTGGGATTTAAGTGTGGAAATATTTGCAGGCGTGGGGTCTAAGGTACAGGTGTCAGTTAGCGAGGATGGCTGATCTGATGCTTGTTGAAGGAGGTCCTGAGATGATGCCTTTCGGCAGTTAATGCGTCTAGAGAGGGTAGTCAATTTGAAGGACTCCTAAATTAGGTCTATGGTAACAGATCCACAATTGGAGTTAAAATAAAATAACCATTTACATGGCAGGTCTGCTTGATCGGCTAAGGCAGTAAGCCAGAAGGGGTGTAAGAGCAGAGTATGGTCTGTGAGGCTAGGCGGAACGTCGCCCAGTAAGGAGTGTGATCTGAAAGGGTTCTAGGGTGAAAGCCTGTCTGCTCCAGTAAGAGGAGCAAAGGATCAGATACCACTATGAGATCTATACGTGACATTGTGGAGTGCGTTGCCAATAAACATGAAAAGGCCCGGGCAGTGGGGTGTTTGTATCTGTTAGCCCACAGTCTTTGAACATTTGGCTGAGGCAGGTATTAGTGGGGGGCGTAGGGGATAGGGTCAGGTGTAAGCGATCTAGGATATGGTTTAGGACCATGTTTAGGTCCCCTAGCCATATGGCTGAGACGGTAGGGTGTTGGGCCATAAACAGGACATAGCTATATGGGGGGGGAATATAGCAGGCCAGGATCAAGTACGGTCTACCATATAAGCGAACATGCAGGAAGACAAACCTGCCCTGGGGGTCTAAACGTATAGAGATAATTGCTATCTGAACCGTCTTGGAAATTAAAACTGAGACTCCTCTGAAGTATGGGGTGTAGGTGGTGTGATAAGCCCAACCTATCCAGGGACGATTCAGGGCGAGCTGGAGCTGACCCGTGATGTGAGTCTCTACCAGGACTACAATGTCTGCCCTGTAGGATTTAAGATAGCCAAATACAGCAGAACGTTTGAGCTTGTCCCTGAGGCCACGGACATTCCACTTGAGAAATTTTATGATGGCCATGTAGAAGTCACTATATTGATAGGAGGGACTGTCTCAGCCCCCAAGGCAGGTGTGCAAAGGTTGTGGTACAGTGGCTGGATATAACACAACTCAGTAGCTGAGCATCTGGATAAATAGCACCATGCATATGTTAAGACATTACAAATAAACAACAGTAACAAAAACTTAACAATAATCCCCACCCCCCACCCCTTTCTCCACTGCCCAAACTTTGCGGGAGCATAGTACCCAAAACTGGCGCAGAGCTGAAATATGGTCAGTATAGTAATAAAGACAGGAAGGGCCATATCTAAAGAATGAGGGAGAGAGTTTCCTCTGCACTAGGGTCAGTAAATAGAAGGGACGAACAATTGCTGGTAGGGGAGACAGCAGTAGGACTTAAAATACGGTTAACATTGTTGAACGTTGTTAAGGAGAGCTGATATGCTCCTTGAGCATGCTTTCAGTACATGAAAATTAGTGGTTGAGGTCAAAGTAGGATGTTGGTGGAAATACATCAACAACAAAAGGTAAAACAACATGTAGTGGTGCCCAGCAAAAGCAAAAACAGGGGTAGAAGGTGGCTGAGCAAAAACAGGGGTAGAAGGAGAGGGAGAAAAGGGAATAGAAGGGGTAAAAACAAGGGTGTTAACCAGGTGCAGAGCATAGGCAGACTTGAGGAATATTAGCCTTGTAAAGGCTAATAGTCACCATTAGTCAGGGTAGGAGCAGGTTAGCATTCTCACGGTGAGGCGACAATAGTGTATTGCACAGGTGTTTCTGTGTGTTGCAGGTGGCTGCAGATTGTGCAGAATAGAATCAGCTTACTCAAGTAATGTTTCTTGACAGATTCTCATCATACGGGACGATTTCTATCTTTCTATCTGCATCCAATTGATCCAACCATGCTGATGCAAGGTCCGGATGTTCAAAAAAGTGTACCTGATCATCACTCACCATGTGTAAGCGGGCAAGGAACAAGATGGAATTTTTCAGATGATGTATTCTGAGGCGCCATTTAACATCAGAGAAGCTGGACCACTGCTTCTGGACTTCTGCAGAGAAGTTAGGGAATGCAGAGATCTGATCGTTGTGGAATTGGATGTTACCGCGTTCAGGTGTTAGTCATAGGGCTGCATCTCAGTCTCAGTAGTTTAGGAGCTTTGATTCTGGGCAGCGCACCCTCAGGGGCATAGCGAGCTGGCATGCGATGGGCACGTTACACTACTAATGTTGTGGAAAAGGTCTCTCTGCCAAATGTGGTGGTCAGGAGGTTTTCCAGGAAAGTGGCAGGGTCAGGGCCTTCGCCTCCTTTAGGAAGCCCAATGAAACGAAGGTTACAGCGGCGGGCCCTGTTCTCCATATCATCTTGCTTTTGAGCAAGTTGCTGCAGCTATTATTGTATAGTTGCAGTGGTGTGTTGAAGCTGATGGAGTGTGTGTTCAGCACGGCTGATTCTCGCCTCTGTCTCAGTGACCCAGTCCCTTGGTTTGGTCATGTCTTGCCTAATCAAGGAGATGTCAACTTTTATCTCTTCTATCTTGGTGGTCAGGGTTGCTTGTCACGTGGAAATTGCCTCCAGAACTCTGGCAGTGTCAGCTACGGCAGTTTTGGAGGCGCCATCTTCTGCAGAGGATTCTCATTCCTGCCTGTGGAGCTTCTCGAGTGTAGAAGCGGCGGTGGCAACTTTCCAAGGTGGAGACACAGTAGGGAGTATGAGTGTTCCCTGATTAGCAATCAGTGCGGTATTCGTTTAACGGTGGGCACTCAAGTTGATAGTTACAGGATAGGCCGAGAGCGGAGCTCAGCACATGTGCATCCTACTCCAATGCCATCCAGGCCATGCCCCCTTCATAATGTATTTTAGTAAGATTAGTCACATGCAGACTACGATTACTAATCTGCTGAAAGACCACTTAACATGTGAAATGCAACTGAATTTTTTTTCATTTTCCATCTATATATTACCTTTTAAATTGTTGATGTTAATTACAAAAATCGTAATTCCCTTTTTAAAATGAATAGTACATTAATAATACATTCCATCATGTTGCTATGGCCTGTTAAGGCTTTAATTTGTAGAACCCTGAATGAATACCTTTTTGACCCTAAAAGCTTAAGTATGGGTAATAGGCAGTTCACATACATATAATGTATAGGATCTACCTTACCTGTCAAATGATTTTAAATTTTATTTAGCCAGCTTTTCCAATCTGGACACCAAGTCCTAAATCCTAATCATTTACTTTTGTCCACTGCGGTCAAAGCAAGACAGCGATTTAGTAAAAGTGACAGTTTCTCTAAAAAAGAACAAGCTCCCCATAATGATATTCATCATTCTCACACTCCACTGTTGCTCTGTTCCTCCACTGTGTAAGCTCACAGGTTATATAGGGTAATGAGTTGACCCCTTCCCTTTGCTTAAATGACAGTGTTTGGACCTTGCAGTTGGCCACTTATATCGTAGTACTGCATACTGGGAAAATATGACATGCTCCCCCAAAGGATATGGGGAAGATGGTTGTTCTTTTAGAAAGGGTTGTCTCTTTTAAGCCAGAGGCCTTACTTTGTGCACTGGTGCGCAGTCATGTTGGAACAGCAAGGGCCGTCCCCAAATTGTTCCTACAAAGTTGGGAGCATGAAATTGTCCAAAATGTCTTGGTGTGCTGACGCCTTAAGAGTTCCCTTCACTGGAATTGACTCCCTAGAGCCTAAGCCTTTTTCTGACATTTGTTGCTTACAAGTTAAAATCAGTATTTTTTGCTAGAAAATTACTTAGAACCCCCAAACATTATAAATATTTTTTAAGCAGAGACCCTAGAGAATAAAATGGCGATCGTTGCAATATTTTATGTCAGGTATGTCATGTATGTTTTGTATTTTCGCAGCAGATACAATTTTTTGGGAAGAAATACATTTACATGAGTTAAAAAAAAAAAAAAAAAAAACAGTAAAGTTAGCCCAATTTTTTTTCTATAATGTGGAAGATGATGTTATGCGGAGTAAATAGATACCTAACATGTCATGCTTTAAAATTGTGCACACTCGTGGAATGGCGACAAACTTTAGTACTTAAAAATCTCCATAGGCGACGCTTTAAAAAAATTTAACGATTACGATTTTAGAGTTACAGTGGAGGTCCTGTGCTAGAATTATTTCTGTTGCTCTAACGATCGTTCGTGGCAATACCTCACATGTGTGGTTTGAACACCATTTACATGTGCAGACGCTACTTGAGTATGCTTTCGCTTCTGTGTGTGAGCATGGAGAGACAGGGCACTTTAAATGGTTTTTCATTACTTTTACACTGTCCAAACATCCTTTGTGACTGTAATAGGCAGTGACAGGTACTCTTTATGGAGGGATCTGGGGTCTAAAAGACCCCAAATCCCTCCTTTGCACTTAAAAGCATTCAAACGCCAAGTTTGGCTGTTTTGAAATGCTGTCTTTTATTTTTTTTTTTATCTGGCCCCTTTAAGGCTAAAGTACAAGTGATGTCATGACATTGCTTCTGGGTTTTTACATCTGAGACCCAATCCGAGCTCATTGCAGCTTTGTTCGGGTCTTCAGCCAGTCAGCAGTTATGTTGGCTGGTCACTCGGGTCTCCCGATGGGTCCTCTCCCGCTCCTTGTAATGACAGCCGAGCGGCTGCTCAGCTGCATAAGGTGTCATTTCAAGACAACCAACTGTCGACTCCAAACAACGGTACCGGAGTGATAACTCTAGCTGCAGGCATCACCCTGGTACAACCCCCTGAAGCCGAGGCCGCATATCTGCTTTATGTCGGCACGCAGGGGTTAAGGGTCAAGCCCAACCCCTGAAAAACAACCTCACACCATAATCCCCCCTCTACCAAATGATTTGGACCAGTGCACAAGGCAAGGTCCATAAAGACGTAGATGAGCAAGTTTGGGGTGGAGGAACTTGACTGGCCTGCACAGAGTCCTGACCTCAACTCGATAGAACACCTTTGGAATGAATAAGAGCGGAGACTGTGTGCCAGGCCTGCTCATCCAAACTCAGTGCCCGACCTCACAAATGCGCTTCTGGAAGAATGGTCAAACATTCCCATAGACACACTCCTAAACCTTGTGGACACCCTTCCCAGAAGAGATGAAGCTGCTATAGCTGCAAAAGGTGGGCCAACTCAATACTGAACCCTATGGACTGGAACACTGGGATGCCATTAGAGAGGAAGTGTGTGTAAAGGCAGGTGTCCCAATACTTTTGACAATATTGTGTATCTTGCCTAGGCGGAAGGTTCTGGGACACATCACACATCCCAGGAAGCTGCAGGAATGGTCTCACAGTAGCACACATGCACAGTGGAGAGCTCACTCTGTTTCCTCAGGAAGTCACAGCCAGCTCCTAAATCCAAGATGGCGGCACTGGGTACCCAAAGAGGTAAGAAGAATCAAATGCAGTAAGGCAGCGCTGGACCCCATGGACTGGTAAATACCTGATTTTTAATAGTCAGACGCTACTGTATTTGTAGCTGCTGACTTTTTTTTTCCACACGGGTGAAGTTCCTCTTTAAAGCGGAGTTCCACCCATTTTTAATAGGTTGGAATACATAGATCTTTGTAATCCCCTTTAAAATGGCTTTTACCAATGGAAACTTTTTTTTTTTTTTTTGCTTGTAAATACCTTAATTTTGGCTTTATTCCCCCTCTCCTCACTTCCTGGTCCGATCGGCGATGACGTCATTCGGCGATCCGCAGTGTCTGCTGGGATGTATTCTACTTGCAGTAGCTGTATCTGTACTGAGCCGTGCCTGCCCCGCCTCCGCCCCGCCTCCTCTCATTGAATTGCATTGTATGAATGTATTAAGGCCGTTCTCTGCCCAGCCTCCGCCCCGCCTCCTCTCATTGAATTGCATTGTATGAATGTATTAAGGCTGTTCTCTGCCCAGCCTCCGCCCCGCCTCCTCTCAATACAACTCAATGAGAGGAGGCGGGGCGGAGGCTGGGCAGAGAACAGCCTTAATACATTCATACAATGCAATTCAATGAGAGGAGGCGGGGCGGAGGCGGGGCAGGCACGGCTCAGTACAGATACAGCTACTGCAAGTAGAATACATCCCAGCAGACACTGCGGATCGCCGAATGACGTCATCGCCGATCGGACCAGGAAGTGAGGAGAGGGGGAATAAAGCCAAAATTAAGGTATTTACAAGCAAAAAAAAAAAAAAAAAGTTTCCATTGGTAAAAGCCATTTTAAAGGGGATTACAAAGATCTAAAGTTCCAAAAATGGGTGGAACTCCACTTTAAAGAACAGCAGCTCACCATTAATGCACTCTTTTCTTTAAAGAACTATTTTGCAGCATTTGTTGAATTAACTGCTCTGTGCTATAGAGTTAAACCTGACTGACTACCAGATTGCTGTAATGTAAAAGTACATTTAAGTATATTTTATTAAAGACATAAGTGGATTCAATTGTTTTTTCATAACTGCCTACACTTACACTTTAATTGACATTTCTCTGAATTACATATTGTATCTATTTATAAATGTCTCTTAATGTATCTTGCAATTATTGCACAGCTTTTGCTCAGATGTACCGTGAGTTTACTCCACACCAGATATCGTTTTCAGGGCTTTCCTGCCCACTTTTATTTAAAGAGTAACTCCACTTTTGCTGAGAAAAAAGCATTCCCCTCTGGGTGATCTCTGTACATTACAAGGATTTTAACAAACTTTGTTGCAGATTCCTACCTTTTGTTATTCTGAAGAAATAATTGTGTGTTTGTCTGGGTCCATGTGGAAACTGAATCTAATGGGAGTGGTTTCATAATTATAAATCAGCTGCTGCAGTTGCCGGGCTCTAATGAGGAAAATTCCAGGGTCTGAATCCATTTAGATGTGATTTCCTATTGGGAGCATCTCACCAAAAATTACATTTTTGTTGCAGGGGATGCCTGAAATACCTGAAAAAAGTACTAAGGGATATTACTGCATAAACTGGCACCAATACTAGGGGTTATTACTGTGTAAACTTGCACAAATACTAGGGGCTATTACTGCATAAGCTGGCATCAATACTAGGGGCTATTTCTACGTGATCTGGCACCAATACTAGGGGCTATTACTGTGAAAACTGGCACCAGTACTAGGGGCTATTACTGCAAAACCTGGCACCAATAATAGGGGCTATTACTGCATAAACTTGCACCACTACCAGGGGTTATTACTGCGTAAACGGGCACCAATACTAGGAGCTTTTTCTGTGTAAACTGGCTCCAATACTAGGAGTTATTACTGCTTAAACTGGCACAAATATTAGGGGGTTATTACTGCATAAACTGGCACCAATATTAGTGGTTATTACTGTGTAAACTGACACTAATACTAGGAGCTATTTCTGTTTAAACTGGCACTAATAGTAGGGGCTATTACTGCGTAAATTGGCACCAATACTAGGAGTTATTACTGCGTAAACTGGCACTAATACTAGGGGCTATTACTGCATAAACTGGCACCAATACTAGGGGTTATTACTGCATAAACTGGCACTAATACTAGGGGTTATTACTGTGTAAACTGGCACCAATACTAGGTGTTATTACTGTGTAAACTGGCACAAATACTAGGGGTTATTACTGCGCAATCTGGCACCAATACTAGGGGCTATTACTTTGTAAACTGTTTGCTGAAATTGCTTTAAACTATAAAGAAAAGCTTTTGAGAGTTTTCCTCTTTCTCAGCAATACTCTTTCTGAAGCAATACCTGAAGAAGAAAGGAAAACTCTCATCCGATTCCCCCATAGAGATGCACGGGGCTAAAGTTTTCTTGCACCTGTGCTTGAAAAGTTGAATAATTTTTCCTGTGTGAGAAATTTCTTTCATTTAATAAAAATATTTAAAAATTCTCAATCGAATTTTCGAGGCTAACATTTTGAAACTGATTATCGTTCATCATCCAATAACTTTTAGAAAATCGTCCGAATGGTCAAAACAATAGATTTTCATCCGATATTTGGTATAGTGTATGGCCAGCATTACTCTGGCTCTAATATAAATGTAGCACACAGCTGCATTATTAGTGTGCCTGCTTCCTAGAAAACTTGCCATAAACCACCATTTCCACTATGGGGTCACCATGCTACACCACCTATAGGGGATAGCTATGATGGGTAACAGGGGCAACTGTGATAGGATCAGTGAAGTCAAAGAGACCAAAAATAACTGGTAAAATCATGGGACCAATACTAACTTTGGCAGCATGCTGACTCTATATTCTTGTCATAGACTTGGGAACATGTAATAATACACATTAAAATCCTGTGCCAATAATATCTCACTGCATGAGCACATACACATGATCGTGCATGTATCTTATATCCATTTCCCAGATATTTTTCCCATGTAAAACAAACAACATGATTCAAAATACATATTAGAAATAAAATAACATTAAGGGATGTGCCTTTACTAATTGTTGTGATGAACCTTAAAGTCTCAAGTCATTCTTGGCAGCTGCCCCCCTCAGACCCCTGTTATTCTTACCTGAATGTTCCAGTGATGAACACAAGCCCAGCAGCTCCAGCCACTGTCTCGGGTCCTCATTGGCTGCTGTCAATCAAATCCAGTGACATGGGAGCAGGGGCAGGGCCGAGTCCTGCTGTGTGTGTCAATGGACACAGACAGTGGGACTTGTCCCTGCCCACTGTCTGTGTCAATGGATGGAGCAGCAGGACTCGTGAGAGTGCCCGCACGGGTGCCCCCATGCAAATCGGCTCTCTGTGGGGCCACCTAATGAAGAGGAGGAGCCTGGAGCGCCTCCAGGGCACCTCAGAAAAGGAGGATCAGGGCTGCTCTGTGCAAAACCCCTGCACGGAGCAGGTAAGTTTAACATGTTTTTTTTTTTTTTTTTTTAAACAACGAATATTTAGAGCCGGTTCACACTGGGGCGACTTGTCAGGCAACCTGGTCACCTGACAAGTCGCCGTGGGTCGCCTGCCATAGATTAGCACAGGACCCGTTCTAATAGGAGCGACACAAGTCACTCCGACTTAGAAAAAGGGTCCTGTGCTACTTTGGGGCGACCTGGAGCGACCAGCATTGACTTCAATGATATGAAGTCCGTGCCGGCCGCTCCGAGGTTCACAGGTCGCCCGGCAAGTCGGGTCGCTGCTATGTAAACCGGCTCTTACAATCACTGTAAAGTGATTGTAAAGTCTAGTTTTTGTCCCACTGTCTGTGTCAATGGACACAGACAGTGGGACTTGTCCCTGCCCACTGTCTGTGTCAATGGATGGAGCAGCAGGACTCATGAGAGTGCCCGCATGGGTGCCCCCATGCAAATCGGCTCTCTGTGGGGCCACCTAATGAAGAGGAGGAGCCTGGAGCGCCTCCAGGGCACCTCAGAAAAGGAGGATCAGGGCTGCTCTGTGCAAAACCCCTGCACGGAGCAGGTAAGTTTAACATGTTTGTTTTTTTTTGTTTTTTTAAACAACGAATATTTAGAGCCGGTTCACACTGGGGCGACTTGTCAGGCAACCTGGTCACCTGACAAGTCGCCGTGGGTCGCCTGCCATATATTAGCACAGGACCCGTTCTAATAGGAGAGACACAAGTCGCTCCGACTTAGAAAAAGGGTCCTGTACTACTTTGGGGCGACCTGGAGCGACCAGCATTGACTTCAATGATATGAAGTCCGTGCCGGCCGCTCCGAGGTTCACAGGTCGCCCGGCAAGTCGGGTCGCTGCTATGTAAACCGGCTCTTACAATCACTGTAAAGTGATTGTAAAGTCTAGTTTTTTTTTTTGTTTTTGTTTTAAAAACAAACATGTTCTTCTTACCTGCCTCGTGCAGTTGGTTTTGCACAGAGTGGCCCAGATCCTCCTCTTTTTGGGTCTCTCTTCGCTGCTCCTGGCCCTTCCCTCCTATGTTCATTTAGACATGAAGCTGCAGTTCGGCCCCATCCCCTCTCTCTACTGATTAGCTAACCGACTTTGATTGACAGAAGCGGGAGCCAATGCAACCCCCCCCCCCCCCCCCCGTTATTCTTACCTTAACAGGGACTGCTGCTGGGGGCTGCTGCTGTGTCTCAGACAATCAGGAGGGAGAGTCCAGGATGGCTGAGGGACTCATGGACATCTCTGGCTAAAGAAAGGGCTAAGGTAAGTATTAGGGGGGCTGAGGGGGGCTACTGCACACTGAAGGCTTGTTATCTTAATGCATTAATATTGACCACGAATATGATCTGGTTAGACCAGCCTTATCCTGCACCATGACATTTTATTGTCTATTGCCTGCCCTGACTTTTTTATTCACACTATGTTCATTAAGCTATGTTTTTCTGAATACCATCACATATGTACGGTATGAACAGGGCACACAGAAATAAATGATGTACTATGTGTCCTGTTCACAATTACATGTGCAGTGGTATACAGAAAAAATGAAGAGCAACAGACACAGCCTGAACAAGCCCAAAGTGTCTGTCTTGGCAACAAAAAAACCTTTAAAAAAAACACATTTGCATGCACACATTTCCATTTATTTCATCTCTTTAAAATCATTGGAAGTACCCAAAAATACCCGTAGATCTTCCAGAAATCCAGCTTGCTCCCTGTTGAACCTATGGTGCAGTGCCTCTGCTGATCTGAAATTCTAAGCAATTTTTTTTCAGCCCTGCTTTGTTCTTTGTTTTGGACTTCTGATCACCGCCCCCTCTCCACATGTCCATAGGTGGGGAGATGATCACTAATCAAACTGGAACTGGGCAGTGCTAATAACACTCTTGGTATTTTAGTACAGCAGAGACACTGGGGTTGATTTAGTAAAGGCAAACAAGTTGTTTTGCAAGGGAATTTTCCCCAGAGCTTGGTGAATGTGGTAAATCTTTGCTGGCGTCCATCATCCAATAATGTGCAATCAAAAATATTCTTGTTGCTTTTTTTTTTTTCTTGAATGTGATTGGATAAGTAAAGTGAATTTTTACAACTTTAACTAAGCTAAGGGATAATCCCCCTGAATGTTTACCTTGTGTATTTTAAAGGCTATATCAAATTGTATTGATCAGTGTATAATTTGCAGAAATCAACCCTTTGTATGAGATAAAAATGTAGCTGTTGTGGCTTCTTGGGTTAAATGTGAGGCAACCCCACTATACCTTTGCTTTGTGTTCCCATTCACATACCATACCAAAAAAAAAAAAAAAAAATATTCCCTAACTTTTAGATTTTGCTAAGGAAAAGGTGTCATGGCTGACTGTGCCTCCCTAATACTTACCCAAGTCCATCTTTATCCAGCGATGTTGCAATAGTGTCTCAGCTGCCCAGGACTCCCCTCCTCTTTAGCTGAGACAGCAGCGTGACGCGATTGGCTCGCACTGCTGTCAATCAAAGTCAGTCAGCCAATCAGGAGAGAGAGGGGACAGGGCAGGGTGGGTCGTGGCTCCGTGTCTGAATGGACACAGGGAGCTGTGACTTGGCTCAGGTGCCCCTATAGCAAGCTGCTTGCTGTGGGGACACTCAAAAGGAGGGAGGGTCCAGGAGTACTGAAGAGTAACCCAAGAAGAGGAGGATCTGGCCCACTCTGTGCCAAACCAACTGCACAGAACAGGTAAGTATACCATGTTTGTTTTACGGGACTTCACAATTACATTAATAAAAAGTGTTCAAATCTAGTACAGCTAATGTGATATCTACCTCCAGACAGGGTTAATTCTGGCAACACAGCTACCCCCCCCCCCCCCCACACACACACACACACACACACACACACACACACAAAACAAAGGGAACTAAGTAGAATGTTTCCTTGCTTAAATTTCCCAAAAAAACATCATCTAAAAAGGTTAGCTACAATTTTTTTTTAAGCTTTGCTTTGTGAATGGAGACTTATAACGAATATAAAGTAGGTATTTTTTTGTGGCAAAAAAAGTGGAAATACCTTTTAAGTAATGCCTTCAAACCAGAGATATACAAATATAGGATATTTACGGCCTTTGGTCTGCAAAAAGCAGCCCAATTAAAGTATCTTATAATGCCAGTCAAAGAACAGAGAGCTCCTGTGATCAAATAGTATTTTATTTCCCTAAAACCTTGTGCACTGAGAACAGATGCATCCTTATTAGGTGTTCTTAAGAGCATGCTACATAACTGCCTAGGCGTGAAAAGTTTTCATTGAAAACAGATGCATCGATAAATGAATAAAAACATAAGCATTCCTCTTCCATTAAGAATCCTTTGTGAGTTGTGTCATTTTTTTAGAATGTTCTTCATTGTTCTTTTTTTTTTTTTTCAGAACAAAGCACAGAATCTTTCCACCTAAGACACATATAATAATAATCTAATTATTATAGGGTAGATGTCTTCTTAGCAGCTAGGCAAGCTATTCTTTCAGACAACATGTATACTTTTCTTGGCTCTTCTCTTTGAAGAGATCTATTTAGTTTTCTCAGCAGGATGTCAGATTTCGCATTTGTCTCCTGACGATTAGGAAGGTTTGGATTTTTGTTAAGATGTTTCTTTTAAACTGGTAGGCTTCTTACATGAACAGATGTGATGGTGAAATCTCTGTAAAGCATTCACCTCCCATTAGGAGAAAGACAACAGAAAATGAATCATTTAGATTTGAACAGGAATCTTCATCACTTAGGCTACCGATAGACATATTAGATCTGCCTTTTTCAAAGCATTTACTAAGGAGGAACCTTTGAATACTTTTCGTGTCATAGAGAACCCCTGCTAGAAATTGTTATATCTACAGTTAATGATACCTAAACATGATCAGTTAGATGTAGTTATAATAATGACACAAATACCGAATGTGAAGGTTATATAATTAATGCCAGTGGGTACTTACCTGAGAGACAAGAAGCGGGGCTTCATTTGTCCTATGCTGACCCTATGGACTAATGTTCCTGCAGGAACCATGCAGGAACCATCAGGTAGGAATTAAACCAACTAATTCTTGCTGCTCAAGGAACCCCTAGTAACCTCTGCAGAAAACTCTAGGGTTCCATTGATCCCTGCTGGAAAAGGCTGGAAAATGCCTCGTTTCCACTGAGTGGGTTCGGTTCAGTATGGTACGGTTCGGAACGGTACACCTTGTGTTTCCACTGCCAATAGTACCCTTTCATGATGGGCGTGGTGTAGCAGGAAAGCTGTGTTAGACGATTCTCTGTCAACCAATCAAAGTTCTGCAGAGTGTAGCTCCACCCTGTTGGTACGGTACTAATGTGCTTGGTACCCCAACGAAAGGGTCCCAAAAAAATGGTACGGTACGGTTCAGAATTAGGGTACCATTCACAATGGAAACGGCAAAAATAGCGTACCGTACCGAACCGAACCGTACTGTACCGCTCAGTGGAAACGAGCCATTAGATTAGCAATCTGAACTAATAGGCAAACCTAAAAGATCATCCATATAAAACACTTTACATAGATGAATATAAACAGAAAAACAGATCTGGAAAGTTGTAATTCCTTGTTTTCTGTCGTGCCAAAGTTTTTGCAAATCTATACTTCAATGTCAAGATAATCGAAAGAGTGTATACCATATTGATATGCATTTTCGTTGAACTGAATGATACTTTCTAGCACAAATGAGTATGTAGTGCAGCAAGCACTCATTTACCTTAGATGAATTGTCACTGCATATGGAAAGTTCTTCCCAAGTTTAAGGGGTGGGGGTTTGGGGCTGTATGAAGTCCACGGGGGGGGGGGGGGGGCATTTCTTTTGATTAGGGGATGTATACATGTAAATAATACAGACTTGATTGCGGATGTAGAAATAAGGGGCAACTTAGGAAACAGTGACCACAGGTCAATTAGTTTCAGTATAAATCACAGAAATAGGAAACATAAGGGTAATACACAGACACTGAACTTCAAAAGAGCCAATTTCCCTAAACTGCGCTCTAATAGTATAATGCAGGCCCTGGACATACTGTATGTAACCAGTTTGGCTCCAGAGCAATTTTTTTTTTTGTCGCATACATGTAAAAATCCTAATTTAAAAAAAAAAAAATTACATAAACCCCCAGAACATTATATATTTTCTGAAAGCAGAGGCCCAGTAGAATAAAAAGGTGATAGTTGCAAATTTTTGTTTTCACGTGATATTAGTGCAACTGTTTATTAAACCCAAATTTTCCGGAAAAAATATAATAAATTGTGCAAAACCACACCATATAATACCCATTTTTGGTTAAAATATAAAAGGTGAGGTTGCATTGAATAAATAGATACCCAACCTTCCATATTTTTAAATTGTGTGCACCCGCGATATAGCCAAAAACTATGGTGCACGAAAATAACCATAGGTGACTCTTTAAAAGCCATTACAGCTCATCAATTTAGAGTTAACTAAGAGCTCTTGTGCTAGAATTATTGCTCTCACTCTGAAATTCACGGCGATATGTCACACTTGTGGTGCAACTGTGGTGTACATACAAACCCTGGGTGGTTTGGGTATTTTCTTTCTTTTGGTATATTTTATTATCATTGTATTTATTTATTTTTACTTTTTTCTTAAATTATTATTTTTTTTTTTTTTCAGGGGAATGTGATAGCATTGGGCAGGTGACAGGTATGCTTTTTGGAGACATTAGTGGTCTAATAGACTACAATGGCTCCCCTGCTCTTCACACCAAAGTGTGCATATGAAACTAATGTAAAACTGTAAACATGCTTTAATGTTAGGCACATTTAGCAATTTAGTTCTCATCAAAGGATAAGTTCACCTTTTAACAAAAAAATAATAAATTCACTTTTTTTGCAGGTGTTTTTTTTTTTTTTTTTGTTTTTTGTTTCTGGAGCCTCTAAAGCATTGCACCAGCAATCAGCAGATTGCTGGTGCCATGCAGGTCTCCTGTAGATCTGTCAGTGTATCTGTGTGCTTGTACATCCCTTACTGGCAAGCAAATACAATCTGACCGGAAGACTCAATAAACTACCACAGCACTCCACAGCGCCGAGGTAGTTCATTGGAAAATAGAAACCGTAAAGGACTGTAAATGAGTGACGCAGTTGGGACAGGTGAAGCCCCGCTCAGCCACATTTTTTTAAATTGTGACAACTAGCAGGGGGAAAGATCTCCGCTAGCTGTCAGAAAGGGGGATCGGGGGGCAGTCTGTTCATAACATGTTATATGTTACCCCCTGAATATGGATGTAACATGTTATTAACCAGTTCTGGACGGAAGGATTTGCCCCCTTAATGACCAGGCCATTTTTTGCGATTGGGCACTGCGTTATTTAACGGACAATTGCATGGTTGTGCAACGCTGTACCAAAATTAAATTGATGTCCTTTTTTTCCCACAAATAGTGCTTTCTTTCGGTGGTATTTGATCACCTGTGCAATTTTTATTTGTTGCGCTATAAACAAAAAAATAGCGACAATTCTGAAAAAAAAAAAAAAAAAAAAACAATATTTTTACATTCTACTATATAACATTCCCAGTAGACAAAAAAAAAAAAAGTAAAATGAGATTTTTTCATAATTTTAGGCCAATTTGTTTTCTGTTACATAATTGTGGTAAAAAAAAAAATGCAATAAGCGTATTTTGATTGGTTTAGCAAAAGTTATTGCGTCTACAAACTAGGGGAAAGAGTTATGTCATTTTTATTGTTTTTTTTTTTACTAGTAATGGTGGCGATCTGCGATTTTTAGTGCGACTGCAACATTGCAGCCGACAGATCAGACCCCTAAATAACATTTTTGACACTTTTGGGGGGACCAGTGACATTACTACAATAATCAGTGCTAAAAATATGCACTGGTGCTGTAATAATGACATTGGCAGGGAAGGGGTTAACACAGTGGTGATCAAAGGGTTAAATGTAAGCCTAGGGGAGTGTTTTCTAACTGTATGGGAGATTGGCTTTTGAAATGCTCACAGAGACCTTTGATCCTATTTAGAAGTAGGGATGATCGAACGGTTCGGGTCGACCATCGGTTCGACCCGAACATTGGGTGTTCGGAATTCGGCCACCAGAACCACCCAATATGCAATGGGACAGGAACTGGGCTTTAAAAGCCCGTGATTGGCCCAGAAACATCAATTAAATGTGATTGGAGTGACTACGGGGTCCAGAGGCCAATCAGGAGTGAATACGCCCCCCCCCCATACACCCCCCAGTATATAACATAGCCCCGCCAAAACTCTAGTACTGTAATACAGAGGCTGTGGAAGAGAGTGGAAGCATTTGTGTTTCTCCTGCTGCTTGTAAAGCTCCAGTGTAATTTTGCAATTATTAGTGTGAGGAAAGGGATATGCAGTGTAGTTAGGGTACTATATACCACTATAGTTAGATTAAAAAATCTAGTTTTTGTAGGGATAGCTTTAAGTGTCAGGGTGACCGTAGTGTAGTTTAGGGTGAACTGACTCTGCCATGTCAGAGTGACCGTAGTGTAGTTTAGGGTGAACTGACTCTGCCATGTCAGGGTGACCCCACTATGCAGATTCTGGGTTAGGGGTATATATATATATATATATATATATATATATATATATATATATACACATACACACACACACACACACACACACACACACACACATATATATATATATATATATATATATATATATATATATATATACACACACACATATATATATATATATATACCCCTATACAGAAGTAAAAAAAAAACGCCCAAAAATCGCCTGAAACAAAAACGCCCAAGTGTGAAAGGAGGGTAACACCATCCCTGCGCTACTGAAATTCTAAGAAAAATAATATTTTTTCTGGTTCTGGACATGCTACAGAGCTGAAACTTCACAGGTACACTTTTTAGACCCCCCAAACACTAAATCCAAAGAAATCTCTTTTTTTTTCCAATAATTTTTTCAATAATTGGCTCTCTATCAAAAACGACAATTTTTAAGAACTTTTTTTTGCCTGATTCATAGTCCCTGGGGCATGACCCAGAACCCTAGGCACTTTTTAGGGGCATTTATTGGGTTTTAGGGCTTCAAAATTGTGTTTTTTGATTCCAGAAGTTCGGGTCCCATTGATTTCAATGGGGTTCTGGAATCTGAACCAAACTTTTGGGAAGTTTGGGTGTTCTGGTCAAACCGAACTTTTCAAAAGTTTGATCATCCCTATTTAGAAGGATCACAAGCGCTCTGTGATCACTCCAGAGAGAAGAACGGTCGGCCATGTTTACAACAGCTGCCCTTCCTTCTCTCTCAGCGGGGAGCGATCGCAGGTGGCCGGCGGCAATCGAAGTGGGGGCGGAAGCGCGCCTGCGGCGGGGCTAGCCTTCCCCCTAGCAGCATAGTCCCACATCAGTTCGCGCAGGAGGGGGCTGCCTGCCGCAGTAAAACTGCGGCGCGCGGTCCTTAAGTGGTTAAAGGTAAACATATCCTTTAATTCCAATGGCCAGAATAAATTAATATTCTAATCAATGAAATGAATGAATGAACACTTGATGTGGCTAAAGGAATCTAAACACACCTAAATGCAGGAAAAAAAATGTCCTGTGTGTGTGAGGCCTTACTAGTCTAACCTTGGTGAAGGGCAATATTTATCACAATAAAATCATGGGTCAGTACTAGTGATGAGCCGAACACCCCCCCCCCCCCCCCGGTTTGGTTCGCACCAGAACACCGCGAACAGAGGAAAAGTTTGTTCGAACAAACTAACCCCATTGAAGTCTATGGGACTCGAACATCTAAAATGAAACGGCCTCATTTTGAAGACTTAAATGCAAGTTATTGCCCCAAAAAAGCATATGGGGTCCGGGTCCTGACCTGGGGAACATGTAGCAATGAAAAAAAAGTTTTTAAAAATGATCGTTTTTAAAGGAGCACTGATTTAATGATTTTAATGAGGCTTAAAGTCAAACTATAAAAATGAAAAATTAATTCAAATATCGTGCCTGGGGGGTCCCCTGAATGTGCCTGTAAAGTAGTGCATCTCTACGATGTATGTAGCCTGCTGCAGCTATACTGACATTTCTAAAGCAAAAAATGTCATATACAAATATACATACAGGTGTCTCAGTATTTTACCTCACCTACTTCTAAACTTAGAGGTATCAGTCCGTTCTACAACTTATTTGGGCTTAAAGACACATTTTCCAAATCGCCGATGATTTTAGCTTAGGAGAGAGAATTGGGAAAATCCCTTCCTGCAGCTCTCTGGCAAAAAGTGCTTGTTACCAACTATTCCGCTACTAAATGTACTTCCTTGTGGGAAACTTCCCAAAAAAGAATTATTAAGATGGTATATCATGCCCCTAAGACTATCTAAATTCCAACTAGGGTACTTTCAAAACTGTTGGAGACAATGTGGTGAGGTGGGCACTTTCATACATATTTTATGGGCTTGCCCAAAAATCAACCAGTTGTGGCAACAGATTTGTACTCTTATTGAGAACACCTACCACATCAGTATACCAGCTACCCCGGAAGTAGCATTGTTTTCCATAGGCCTTCAGAAAATTCCACCCAAAAATAGAATACCGATAATTCACATACTACTTGCTACTAGATTAACGATAACACGCCATTGGAAAGACCCTCTCCCACCAGATATCACTGAAATCATACGCCTTGTTACCACACAGGCGTCTTATGAGGTGGCATTTGCTTCTACCACGGCTAGACGTGAGACGCTGGCATCCAGCTGTCACAGTTGGTTTGTAACTTAAGGCATTCGAGACTGCTGATTAATGTTGATATGTGTTTTAAATGTTCCTTCACATAGCCAGCACTCCTACTTCTCTTGTTTCTTTGCTGTTCTTTTTCTTTGGTTATTTATGAAGTTATTTTGAAATGTTTTTCTTAATGACTCTAAAACTCATCTCAACATGTTCGCCTAACAAAGGTGTAAGTTTACTCATTTGCAGTATTTTATGTTCATGTTCTTTGCTCCTGTGAGAGCGTCTTTTCGTTTGTCTCTTGTTCACTTGAAAAATCCCAACAAAAATAAATGAACAAACAAATATACATACAATTTTCAAATCACATGTACTTGTCATACAGGTGCCAAAAATTGGGCCTTTGGTGTTGCTGGTGCCTGAACACCGTAACCAATCCCTTACAGTTACTCTTGCTGGGTGCAGGAATTGGACCTGCTGTTAAGAATTCCATGCAAATTTGAAATTGCATGTGCTATACAAGTGCCAAAAATTGGGCCTTTGCCGTATGTGGTGCCTGAACACCGTAACCAAGGCTTTGCAGTTACTCTTGCTTGGTGCAGGAATGGGACCTGCTGGTAAGAATTCCAAGCAAATTTAAAATTGCATGTGCTATACAAGTGCCAAAAATTGGGCCTTTGTGGAAGGTGGTGCCTGAACACTGTAACCAAGGCCTCGCAGTTACTCTTGCTTGGTGCAGGAATGGGACCTGCTGGTAAGAATGCCATGCAAATTTGAAATCGCATGTGCTATACAAGTGCCAAAAATTGGGCCTTTGTGGAAGGTGGTGCCTGAACACCGTAACACCTCACAGTTAGCAGGGCACAGGGACAGGGCCTGCTGTTAAAAGTGACCTACAACATTTAAATTGTATGCACCTGTCATACAAGTGCTGAAAAATTAGGCCTTGGGGGTTGGTAGTGACCTAAACTAAAAACATTGTAGAGGTAGAGGAATAGGATAGGCAGCATATGGCAGACCCCTAGCAAATTCAATCTGTTACATCAGCATCAGGGGCCTGATAGCTCTTGTTGAGCCAGGACTGGTTAATTTTGATGAAAGTCAGCTGATCAACAGAGTCTGTGGACAGACGCACTGTTTTGTCCGTCACAAAACCTCCAGCGGCATTGAACGTCCATTCGGAAAGCACACTGGAAGCAGGACAGGCCAGTGGCTCCATTGCATATTGAGCAAGTTCTGGCCAGTGGTCCATCCTCAAGACCCAGTAAGCCAGTGGATGGGCAGCTGGAAAGGTCTCCAAGTCTGCTCTTGCACCTAGATAATCATGCACCATATGATGGAGACACTGGTGATGGTTTGCCTAAACCTAAAAGCCCTGGGTGCTGCTGAGGACAAAGTAACTGTTTAAAGGCTTCGGTCACCCAGCCGCCTTGTCCACCGATCCTCCTTTGGCTGAACGATTCCTCAGAAACACATCTGGATAATGTTGACCTCCCAGTGTCTGGAAAGGCGGTACACATTTGTTTTTCAAGGCCTCCTCAAGATGTTTCATCCTCTGCTCCCTCTGCGAAGGCAGGGTGAGGTCTGAAACTTTACACTTGAAACATGGATCAAGAAGGGTTGCCAACCAGTAATTATCTCTCTCCTTGATAGCACGAATCCTCAGGTCTGTTCACAGGCTTTGCAGAATCAGGGAGCCCATGCAACGTAAGTTGGAGGAGGCATGAGCTTCTGAGTCCTCTGGGTCACTAAGGATGACATTGTCAGCAGGAGCAACCTCTCCCCAACCACGTACAACTCCTGGGGTTTCTGGGGAATCCAAACCATTCCTTGAAGACTGCTCTATCCTATCCTCTTCCTCTACATGCATGCTGCCAAAATCCTCCTCCTCCTCCTGTGTGTTTTTTGACCCTGCAGGAATGATATCTGCATAAAGGGGGCCTTGTGAGGAAAGGAAGTCCTCCTCTTCCTGCCGCTGTTCTGCCTCAAGTGCCCTGTCAATGATTCCACGCAGTGTGTGCTCCAGCAGGTAGACTAGCGGGATAGTGTCACTGATGCATGCATCGTCCCGACTCACCACCCGAGTGGCCTCCTAAAATGGTGACAGGACGATGCATGCATCCTTAATCAAAGTGCAAAGGTTACTGTGGCTGATATTTGCAGTGTTCTCTATTCCTACAGCTATGTGACCCCTATAGATAAATCCACAACTGAGCAAAGGTTACTGTGACTGATATCTGCAGTGATCTCTATTACCACAGCTATGTGACCCCTATAGAAAAAAACACAACTGAGTGCAAAGGTTACTGTGGCTGATATCTGCAGTGATCTCTATTCCCACAGCTATGTGACCCCTATAGAAAAAAGCACAACTGAGCAAAGGTTACTGTGGCTGATTTTAGAATGTTGCAGAAACTGACTGATGAACAATACTGGTACTGGTATCTGATGTAAAGAAATCAATCTACCCCTACCTCACACAGAAACCTTGGCACTCCCTACACTGTCTCATATGATGTAAAGAAATCAATCTATCCCTACCTCACACAGGAACCTCGCCCTCCTTACACTGCTAAAAATGTCTCTCTCCACTGTCTGACTCAAAAAAAACAACTACTCTTTCCCTGCCTGAATCGCGTGCCTGTCACTGTCTGATCGCCGCACAATGACACTGCATGCTGCGGCTGCGCGAGCAGCCCTTTATGTAGTGTGGGGCGTGTACTTGGCCCCTGAGCCAAGATTGGATAAAAGCAGCCTGCCTTTAGTCCAATCATGGCAGAAATCATTTGATTGGCCAAAGCATGAGGTCAGGGTACATGCTTTGGCCGAACACATAATGCACGGCACGCATGTCAACACCTGGCCTATGTTTTACTGTGAAGAAGTAATCATGTAGAGCCTAAAATCATTGGTTCACCCTTCTATTAGTCTCCTTCTTTTGGGTCATCCATTTCAAGGGAGCATGGCCAGTTATTAAATCAAACTGGCACCCTAACAAATAGTACCTTAGCGCGTCCAAGGCCCACTTCATGGCTAAACATTCCTTTTCAATGACTGCATACTTTTTCTCATGTTCATTGAGCTTTCTGTTCAGGTACACAACAGGGTGATCTTCCCCATTGTGCACCTGTGACAATACTGCCCCAATATCTACATCAGACGCATCCATTTGAACCAAAAAATCTTTGGAGAAATCGAGCCTTTTTCAAGACTTGAAGGCTGGAGCTGCAAAATTCAAGATAAACCTTCTATAGTACCCTGCGATCTCAAAAAAGGCTCTGACCTGCTTCTTGTCTGCAGGACATGGCCATTACTGGATGGCTTCTACTTTGTTCAACTGAGGTTTTATTACTCCACGGCCAATAGTGTAGCCCAAATACCTGGCTTCCTCCAAACCAATGGCACATTTTTTTGGGTTTGCCATAAAACCTTCCTTGAAGAGGGAATCCAGAACAGCCTCGACACGGGGAAAGTGAGACTCCCAGTCAGTGCTATGTACCGCTATATCTTCCAGATAGGCTGCTGCATAATGTCAGTGAGGTCTTAGGGTCCTGTCCATGGCCCTGTGAAATATTGGAGGGGCATTTTGCAACCCAAAAGGCATTTTTTTGTACTGAAATGAACACAGTCTTCTCTTTTGCGCTACCAGTCAGGGGTATTTGCCAATATCCTTTGGACAAGTCAAGTCCAAAGTGGTCAGATAGAGGGTCTTGCCAAGTTGGTCTATAAGTTTGTCCACCCTGGGCATTGGGTACATGTCAAACTTTGTCACTGCATTAAGCTTCCTGAAGTCATCACAAAACCTCCCTATACCATCTGGTTTTGGGACTAATACGATGTGGCTAGACCAGTCACTATTGGATTTCTCAATGACATCTAGCTCCAGCATCCTTCACCACTGATGTCCTTTCTTCTAGCTTTGGGAATTCGGTACAGTTTGAGCTTGACACGGACCCCAGGTTCAGTAACAATATCATGCTGAACTGCTGAAATCGTACCAGGTAACTGAAAATTTCTCCTTTCTCTATTCCTTATAAGGAACTCTCTAGCTTCCTGTTTTTGGGAATAAGACAGGGTGTCTGGAAGCGTGCCCTCAGGGACCAGAGGGGAATCCATACCCCTAGGCATTACAGGGACTGACCTCGCAGTCAATGCCAGCCTATCCTTCCAGTGCTCTAACAGGTTTATATGGTATATCTGCTCGGGCTTCCTTTTACCTGGTTGATACACTTTGTAATTGACCTCCCCAACCCTTTCAACTACTTCGAAGGGACCCTGTTACTTAGCCAGGAACTTGCTCTCAACAGTGGGAACTAACATCAGAACCCTGTCACCAGGTGAGAAAACACGGAGTAGGGCCCCCCATTGTAAATTTTCTGTTGGGCTGCTTGGGCGCGCAGTAAGTGTTCTTTTACCATATGCATGATCGTTGCAATCCTGTCCTGCATTTGAGTGATATGCTTAATGACATTTTTGTGTGGTGTCTGCTCCTCCTCCCAGGTTTCCTTGGCTATGTCTAAGAGTCCCCGAGGGTGTCTCCCATAAAGCAACTTGAATGGAGAGTACCCCATAGAGGACTGGGGTAACTTCCTGATGGCAAACATCAAGTACAGAATCAGGAATTCACAGTTTTTTAAATCCTTGTTAACAACATTTTGTCAACATACTCTTTACTGTTTTATTGAAGCTTTCCACCAAGCCATCAGTTTGAGGGTGGTAAATGGAGGTTCGCAACTGCGTCACCTTAAATAACTTGCACAACTCTCTAGTTATTTGTGACATAAATGGTTTTCCCTGGTTCATAATGACTTTCTTAGGAATCCCAAAATGACTGAATACCATGAACAACTCTTTGTCAATGTTCTTAGCAGATGCGGTGCATATGGCAACTGCCTTGGGGTAACGGGTAGCATAATCCATGATTACAAGAATATGCTGATGACCCTGGGCATACTTGGAGAGTGGACCCTCAAGGTCCATGGCAATCCTCTCAAAGGGCACTTTAAAAATGGGTAAGGGCACTAAAGGGCTATGGAAATGGGGTAGTGGGGGTGACATTTGACACACAATAATTGTCAATATCTTTCTGTATCCCGGGCAGGTAAAACCTGGATAACACCTTTTAACTGTTTTTTTCAACCCCTAAATGACCTCCTAGCAAGTGTCCATGGGCAAGTTCCAGCACAACTCATCTGTAGGGCTTAGGGACCACCAACCGTTCAACAAATTCACCATTCTTCATTGCTGCTAAAAAAGAAAAACAGGGCCTGTTCCCTGGTTTGACAGGTACATCATTAATCACTACTACATTTTCCCAGGCTCTGGCAAGGGTAGGGTCTTTTCTCTGCTTGGTACTACAGTTTTCCTTGTGCACATTAAGGTCAGCAAACTCTAATGTAGCCTCAGTGTCAGCAGAAGACTTTCCACCTTCAGTGGCTGTGGGGACTTCCTCAGGCTCCTCCAGTTCTCCTGCCATAACAGAGAATGGAATACCCCTGGGAACCCTGAGAGGAGTCCCCTGAACCCACATTGTCGGTGCTGGCCAGGAGTTCTGGCTCCACCACTGAGTCAGTTACTGTGACCAGGTCAGGACGATCCCACAGTTACTAAAACCTAGGGAAGTCTCTACCAATGATGCCCTTGTGCACTAAGTGGGGAACAAGTCTGACCAGATGGGTCACGGTATCTAACTCATTTTAAAGTTAACAGTAGTTATAGAATACGCCCGGGTATCCCCATGTACACAGATCACAGCAACTTTTTATTGCATGAAAATTCACAGTTTCAACCATCTCAGCTTTAACCAAAGTCACCAGACTTCCTGACTATAAGGCCATTATAGGCTTATTTGGCACATGTGTGTTCCTACACTAAGCGCTGTGGTGCAAAAAAAAAAAAAAAAAAAGCAAAAAACACAGACTGCCTGCTAAGAGATTTGTCACACTGCATAGGTTCATCTGTCAATGGACAGTTTGCTGCAACATGTCACAGTTCCTGGCACCAGAAACACCTGATGTTGCCCAAGTTTAGTTTGCTGACAGGCAGTGGCTTCACTTGTTTGGGATGCCAAAATTCAGCCCTGGAACCAAAAATCCTTCCCCCTGTCTCCTTGCCATGCTTACCACCCACTTTCCCTGGAACATTCTTACTGGTCGCCTGGGGAGACCGTGGTTTTTGGTGGAAAGTCTGTGCGATTCTAGGGGTGGTGACCAGGCTCTTTGGAGCAAAGTACCTTCCAACAAACTCCACTAGGTTGTCTGCTGACTTGGGGTCCCCTTGACTCACCTACTTCTGCAGGGGAATTGTTAGTGACCTCAGGAATTGGTCCCTGACCACACGCTCCACTATGTGTGGCCCAGACAGGGACTCTGGCTGTAGCCATTTCTGCATCAGGTGGATTAGGTCAAACATCTGTGATCTTGGGGGCCTCTCATCTTGGAAGGACCAGCTGTAGATCCACTGTGCTTGAACGGCCAAGGTGGCACCGAGACGTGCCAGGAATTCCTGCTTGACTTTCTCATATTCTCTTTCATCCACAGACTCCAAATCATAATAGGCCTTCTGCGATTCCTCTGTGAGTCAGGGGGTCACCAATCCTACCCACTAGGTTTTTGACCAGCCTCCCCTCTTAGCGGTTCTCTCAAAAGTAGCCAGAAAGGCCCCTGGTTCATTGTCAGCAGTCATCCTGGACAGGAAGTGACCCACATGGATGGCTGAAGAGCTGTCTCTAAACCCTTTGGCTTTAGCAGGAGACTTTTGTGAAAGCGTCTGCACCACCTCAGCCAGCTCCTTTCTGTCTGTTTCTGTAGCACTGGTCAATTTTTCAAACATCAATTGGGTTTGTTCTTGTACAGCACCAATCTGTGGTTGAAGTAAAGAGTTTGCTTGCTGCTGTGCAGCGTTAGATAACACAAACTGTTTCAGTATTTCCTCCATGCTTAGTCACTTCAGGTACTGGCCCTTTAAGTAGTATCTTACTACAGCTGCCCGCATCCTCCACCATATGTAAGCTGGGGAACAGGTAGCAGCTACAAAACTACCTGGGATAATCAGTTTTTCAGGCATAGATACCAAATCCAGTGAGGTAGTGACAAAACAGTGTGGTGTTTATTTGTGCTATATACAAGTCAATAAATAGGTGCTGTACAGTGTTTCAGAAAACAAACAGGGAAAATAATAACAAAACAAAAACCTCACCATGTCTCTGCACTAACTATACAAAATACAGACCCTAACCACTAGGCCAAGCAAAGCCTACAGCTTGCCAGCTTCCACCTATATAACTTGTTAGCTTTTACCAACCTTTTGCTCTCACAGGCAGGAGTTGTCTGATTTCCCAGGATGAGAGCATTGGCTAGCTGTCTCAGATGAGTTTAAATTAGCCTGGGGGTGAGGACCAAGATCCGAACCGGATCGTGGATCCCTGAACGTGTATGAGTGGAGCCTGGGAGATGTATAAACCCTGAACAGGACTTTTCCTGGGACGCTCTGCTACAATTATTAATTTTTTACAATAAGCATTTCAATAAGAGAGTTATATCAATTTACTGCTAAGTATATTGATATACAGTATGGATAAATGTGAAATAAACCCCTGGTGCAACTGCAGTTGTAGTTAGTGCTCATTACAGTATGTCCAAACTTGTTGTTAACTTTTTGGAAAAGATTCATTTCTTAAGCTTTCAATTCTTGGTTTATAGGTCTTTAGTAAAAAGAATTATCATATTTATCGGCGTATAACATGCACTTTTTCCTCCTAAAAGGAGGAAAAAGTAGCTGTGCGTGTTATACGCCGATATAAAAAAAAATGTCCAGAAATCAGCGCCGAGAGGTAGAAGGGGCGGGCGGCGCCGAGGAGAAGGAAGGACACGCTGTCATCAGAAGTCCCGGCTCCTATGCCGACGTCAATCATAGGTGCCGGGACTTCAGATGAGAGCGCATCCTTCCTTCTCCTCGGTGCCGCCCACCCCGATAAATACGGTAAGTTACCTCATTGCTTTTTGATTGTACTATTGAACAATTGCTAAGCACTTCTCTTACCATTGGTGGGATGTACATTCTCACCCTGCTTAGGAGCAAGGCTATGTCCAATTACATCAAACAGAACCCTGCTGGAAGAAGTTTTATCATTGTCACAAGACCCAATTGCTCCACTTTTTTACAAGTTAGAAAAGTCAGACAGCACCATAGAGGAGTGCAGCGAAAGTAACAACTGGGTTACTTATTTTTTTGTTTGCATTAAACAAACTAAGGCTTTAACAACATCACTAAATATATAGGCTGAGTAGATGAGCTAGTTGTTACCATGTGTTACATTTGTCACAATCACTTCAATTTGACAAACATTTTACTGAACATATTTACATTTAAACGATTGTTCTCTTTTTGAAAACTCGTGAAGATTCCCCTCTGCAGGTAATACCTAGGCTGATTATCCTTTACAAATGTGTTGCATTGCCCAATTATGACAGTTAAATTCTGGATCCTTGGTATCATTTGTGTAAACTGGGCCATGCACCGAAACTCTAAGACGCTTATCAGTGATATGCACATTTTCAGGTACAGCTCAGTTACCATTCTGAGTCCTGACAATCACTACTGTATAATGTATGCAGCAGAAATTAGTAAGGACATTAGTTTAACTTTGGGAAGTTACAATCTACGGCAAGTACAAGTTGAGCTTATCGTCGCTCAATTTCCATTACCTACTGCAGTAATGTTCAATTCTCTACTAATTATTTTATCAATAGGATAATGTAAAAGTGCCAAACAGTTTCCAGGCTGAAACCCACAAATATAGAACCAGGCATAATGTTAGCTATTTATCTTTACTGCTCTAATCTGAAGTCATGATAATGAACTCAATACACTGTGCAATGCTAACGTTTAATGAAGACCCAAGTGCGGTTTATAACATATATTAAAGGGATTTATGGCGCAAGTATGTGCCAATAGCCAGAGTACACAGGCAAAATTTTTCTTGTCTCTGCATTAAGAGCTTTTTAATAACAAAGTAAGAGAGAGACTATGAAGTTAGCCATACAAATCAACTAGAAATCCCATGTATGTAGACGTACTGAGATATATGCATTTGTTTTTATCAAATCTCACTTGTTGTAGGGTATAAAAACCAGGTGCTTAAAGGTAACTATTGTGTACGATAGTAGGGCCTCATACACACTGGACGTTATAAAAATGCCAGTAGCTTTGTAGTGAGTTTTTCAGCGTTTTTCAGCTTTTTTGTATTGGCGTTTTTCAGTGTTTTTTTAGCTTTTTTTTTGGCTAAAAATCACCTCTCTGCAATTTTAGTAACTCCAACTTTCCCACAATGCAATGCTTGCCAGAATTGCATAGCATGGGTGTTTACATCTATGCGATAAGATTTAGGTGCAGGGAAAAAAGGGTCCTACAACATTTTGGTGCAAATGTAGACCCTTTTTTCACCGCATCAAAATTGCATCAAATGGGTGTGAACACCCATGCAATGTGATTCTGTCAAGCTCACTGCATTTTGCAATCTGTTTTGGGGTGTCGTTCATGGAACAATAAGCCCCAGTTCACATCGGGCAGATTTGACAGGCGATTCGACATGTCAAATCCCATGCCAAATCAGAGCCTATTGCCGGCAACGTTACTGTCTGAATTGGTGCAATCCTGACTCTGCGGCGCCGCACCGATTCCCAAAAGGCGTTTCTGCACTACTTTTGGCGACTTCAGGGCAATTTCAATAGACATCTGTGCATGAACCCGTACAGATGTCTGTCAAATCGCCCCCGAAGTTGCACTGACATGCGAGTTTGAAATCGTGCGTGTTCAGCTGAATGATTTCAGACACGCCCTCAGTGTGAACCGGTGCCACTGCCGGCAATAGGCTTCGATTTGACATGCAATTCAAAATGACAAATCGCATGCCAAATTGGCACAATGTCAATGGGGGCTTTATATTTCATGAACGATATCCAGAAACAGATTGCAAAATGCAGTGTGCTTGCCAGAATCACATTGCATGGTTGTTCACACCCATGCAATGCCATTAGGTGTGGAGAAAAAAAAGGATCCTTCAACATTTTGGTGCAAATGTGATGCAATTTGAGCCATAAAAAATATATGGCTCAAATCACATCGCACAGACATCACATAGGATGTGCACAGGAATGCGGTGCGTTTTTGGTGCAAATCACATCTGGTGTTCAGCATGCACCAGTGTGAACCCAGGCTATGTTCCATGAATGACACCAGGTAACAGAACCCAGGCTTAAAAAAAGTAATGGAATTAAAAATGTCAAAAAAGGCCAGTTAGCAGCGTTTTTTGGCGTTTATCAACATTAGAGCACTTTTACAGCTTAAAAACGCTACTTAAAACCCACTAGTTTTCAGTTTTTTTTTAAAGCCAGAAAATGCCCCTGACAAAAACTGCTGATAACAGCCTATGTGTGTATGGACACATAGGATAACATGCTGGGGAGTTTACTGGCTGCAGAAAAAAATGTCTGACGGCAAAAACAGCAGCTGTAAAAACGTCCAGTGTGCATGAGGCCTAAAGGATATTACTTGCTAGAAGTTACATTGATTGTTTAAAATATTTTATTGATGTCAGTAGTTTTTTGTTTTTATCATTTTATTTTCTATTATTTTTTTCAATTGTACTTATTTTATTTTATTTTTTTATTTATTTTTTAATAGTTTTTTTCCATTGCTTTTTGGGGGGGGGGGGGGAGCAGGTGATGGTGTCAGTAGGGTAGTGGACATTGTCAATATTGTCAATAGAGCAGTGGAAGGTTTCAGTATTTTTTTTTTTTTTTTTACTAATTCTTTTTTTTACATCATTTATTATTTTTTTTTTTTCACAATGCTTTTTTTTTTTTTTTTGGGGGGGGGGGGGGTGGAGGGTGTTGGGGCAGTGGACGGTGTCAGTAGGGCACTGGACAGTGTCAGTCATTTTTTATTTCATATTTTTTTTTACATTGTATCCATTATTATTACTATTTTCATGATTTATTGCAATTATTATTTTTTTATTTTTTATATTGGCCCTGTAGGGGGGATTTGGTAAAATATCAGGGGTCTAAACAAACCCCTGACATCTCCTCTTTGAGAAAGAGAAAAGGACTGAGGAGAGAGATTTCCCAGTCCCTTTCTCTGCAGCCTCAGCCGCACTGCAGATGAATGAACAGAAGACAGAGGCTCCTGTTCATTCATAAACTGAAGCATCATAAACACAGTTTATGATGCTTCAGTTATGAATGGACAGAGTCAGTGATCATTGACTCTGTTCATTCAGAAAAGGAAGACAACAGTAAATTACATGTTTACCGGCTTCTTCCTCCATCCTGACGGTTTGCTCCGGGGGTAAGGGGGGGGGGGGCAGGAAAGGACACAGGGGGACAGTCGGGATGATCGGTGCGAGCAGTTACAGGCGCCGATCTCCCGATATACCTTTCAAATAAGCAGCTGACAGCCACAGGAATGAGAGGATGAGAAGTGGAGAGGAGGAGCTTCTCCTCATATCCCTCCCATGGCTCTCAGATTATTTTATAGTAGTGGTTTAACAACCACTTTAAGCAGCTAATCCCCTCTGTAATATAACACTAAGTGCTCCTGTGCCTGTCTTATAGAAAAAATATGCAGACCGGTATCAATATCAGAGTGGCTCCCAGTAAACAGCTGATCCCTCGGCTCTCCTCTCTGCCCAGCTGACAGCTCCAGTGGGCGGGGCTGAGCACTGCATCTGACGTCAGCCAGGGGGGAGGGGAAGAGAGAAGAGAGAAAGCCAAGCGGTCATGTAATATAAGTACAGATCGGTATATTTTTTCTAAAAGACAGGCACAGAAGCACTTAGTGTTATATTACAGAGTGGATGGGATTATTTTATAATAAATATGAGAGCAGCAGGAGTGGAGGAGCAGGCGCTGACACAGCAGACAGGCAGGGAGGGGAGGGGGGAGGAGGACACAGATGACGGAGGCATGTACACTGACAATGGTGTCAGGGCTCCGCAGCCATGATAAACCGTGGTCAGTTTACAGGGGGAGGGTAGAAACTAGCAAGATCAGCCAGGTTTTTAGGTGATACGGGGTGTCAGATTATACAGCATAAGTACTGTGCTGTATAACATGCTTTAAGGAAACAGAAACTGTTTTTTAGGGTAACAAAGGCTTTAATTAAAAGGTATACAGGGAGATTGGTGCCTGAAACTGCCCGCACCCATTGTCCCAACTGTCAGCCAGGGACGGCTCATTCATAGGTGTAGGGTGGGTGAGAGAGCAGTGCCCACCCTGCCTCCTTTGGCCCGTGTGCAATGAACACCCTGAACCCATGGATGATATGCCACTGTTTCTTGACCAACAAAAGCCTCAAAACTAGATTTTCCATGAAAATGTAACCTAGCAGAGTCTGGGAAGGCATTACATAAACTACTCTTTAAAGTGTCCTGAAGATATTACATACTTTGCTCCCTCTATGGGGACGGGATGAGTTCCGAGACTTTCCCCTTGTAACGGTAGTCAAGGAGGGTTGCCAACCAATAGTGATCCTTGATGCCACATATTCTCTGGTCCTTTCGCACACTTTGAAGAATGAGGGAGCCCATGCACAGCAAGTTTGAGGAGGCATGAGAAGCCACTGAGGATTACAGTATCTGGAACTGCCTCATCCCAGCTATGTACTATTCCCCCAAGGGTTCTGGGGACAGAAAACCATTTCTTAAGGTTTAACGTATGGCTTCCTCTGCTTTAATGCCTCCAAAACTGCCAGAGTTCTCCTTCTCCTCTTGTGTGTCAACCAAACACTGACAGTGTTTGACCTCGTGAAATGGCTACAGACTCTTCTGGCATGCTTTAGCATATCTTCCATTCCTTGGTACCTGTACCAGACCAGCTGAAGCACTGCATGGCATATTTTAGCCTGACTCATTGAATAGCCCCTTGAACGCTTAAGGGGTACTGGTGGTTCATAGGACAATTGAGCAGAGGAAGGCATGGAGGAGAAGGAGGGAGTGGAGCTGACAAATCTCGCATCATCACCACCAGCTCTTTGGAGACATGGCGGCAAAACAACACCAACAATGCCACAACATTGCCTTCCATATGATGGTACAGAGCTGAAATGGCCTTACGTGCATGGAAATAGCGACTGGAAACTTTCCATTGTGGTACAGCACTTTCTACAAATTCACAGAAGGGGGCAGAATGTACCAGATGGAAAGGCAGAAGTTGTAAAGCTAGCAGCTTTGGCAAGCTGAAATTTAGATGCTGGGCATGTGGGTGGCAGTGACTGTATTTTTTTCTTTGATGCAGCAGCTGGGGCAGAGAAATTTGCATGCAATACGCTACAGCTGGTGGTGTGCTGCTGGGAGACGTGCTACAAGTAACTGTAACATCCTTCGCTGTACCATCATTCTTGTCAGTGGTGGCTGCTGAGAGGGGTAGACCTGAAAGGTGAGAAGTGAGAAGGAGCAGAACCATTTTGTGTGGCTTTCAGGTGCTCTTGCCAATGGGCTGAGTGGTGGGAAGTTAAATGCCTTGTCAAGCATGTGATACCCAAATAGCTGGTGTTTTCGCCAAGCTAGATCTGTTTTCACCAAGCTTGATTTGCTTGAGTTGACCCTATGCTGTTTATTTTTTTAATTTTCGCATGGGGTTACTCCTAAAATCCATGCCAAACCCGAAGGGCCTGGTATTGACTGGGGGGGGGGGGGGCTACACTGTTTTTGTTTTGTTTTTTTGTTTTTTATGTGATTTGACTCTTTTTTTTTCTTTAGAAATGTCATTTTCGCACTATAGTTAAAGGAATTTTGTTTCACTTAAAGTGGGGTTGCCACTTTAAGTGAAACAATAAAAATAAAAAATTCCTTTAACTATAGTGCCTGGGGGTACCCTTAGTCTGCCTGTGAAGTGGTGCTTCTGTGGCATGTATAGAATAAGCGGCAGCAAAAATGACATTTATAAAGAAAAAAGAATGCATGAAATGACATTTAAATTGCTGTCAATACAATACCATTGCAGGCAATAGCAAAATGTAAAAGAAAAAACGGTGTGGGGCAGGCAAAACATCTGAACTTGTGTATAGTGGTATATATACACACACATACTTATATGTATTTTACACTTACACATATATAGGTGTTATAGGAGCAGAGCCATATTATTGTTAATTATTTCATTAGCGCAAGCATATATTTCTGCTACTATCACACCTATATATGTCTAGGTGTATATATACATATAAGTATGTGTGTATATATACCCATATACACAAGTTCAGATGTTTTGCCTGCCTCAAAAGACCCCAAAAAATGCCCAAAAAAACGCTTGCTACTAAACCGGCAAGGTGTGAAAAGAGAGAAGCCACTATCCTGTTCTATAAGTGACCTAATACAAACGATCTTTTTTTTATGGTTCTGGACATGCTAAAGAGCTGAAACTTCACAGGTACACTTTTTGGACCCCCCAGTGCTTAATCCAAATAATTTTTTTTTTTTTTAATTTTTTTTCTTTTAATTTTTTCAATAATTGGCTCTCTATCAAAAATGAAAATGTTTAAGAACTTTTTTTTGTGTGATTAATAGTCCCTGGGGTATGACCCAGAACCCTAGGCACTTTTTAGGGGCATTTATTGGGTTTTAGGGCTTTAAAATGGTGTTTTTTGATTACCGAAGTTCGGGTCCCATTGATTTCAATGGGGTTCTGAAATCCAGGCCGAACTTTCGGGAAGTTCGGATGTTCTGGCCGAACCGAACTTTTGAAAAGTTCGATCATCCCTACTGAAGAGCAGACACAAGAAGGCTCAGACACAAAACCGAGACGTTCAACAAGAGAAAACAAAGGTAATCCACCTGTACGTCTCTCATACAAAGCAAGTACTGCCAGTATCAACGAACCTGCAACCTGGGAAGAAATATCTCAGCTTTCAGAACAAGAAGCAAGTAAATGGATAAAGGCTGCTGATGAAGAGATAAAATCCATGCATTACATTAAAACATGGACACTTACAGACCACCCGGAAGGAAAGCCATAGGCTGTAAATGGACTTTTAAAGTGAAATACAATGCAGGTGGACAATTGAACGATACAACGCAAGACTAGTAGCCAAGGGTTATTCTTAAAAATACGGAGAGGACTATGACGAGACATTTGCACCAGTAGTCAAGCACACTACAATAAGGACTTTACTGACAGTAGCCGTCACAAGGAAAATGCAAGTGAAACATTTTGATGAGAAAACCGCATTTCTACATGGCGAGCTAACAGAAGAGATTTACATGGAACAGCCGCCAGGGTTTAAAGATGAACAAAGGCCAGACCTAGTATGCAAACTTCGCAGGAGTATATATGGTCTAAAGCAAGCAGCCAGAGCATGGAATATAAAAAAAAATGAAGTACTTACACCTCAAAACTTTCTGAGGAGTAAAGCAGACCCCTGCTTATACACAAAAAAATTGGCAGACAGATGGGTCTATATGCTTATTTATGTGGATGATATCCTGATTTGCTTTGAGCAAGAAGGAGATGAAGCAGAAATCCTAGAAAAACTAATTTAGAACTTCAACACCAAAGATCTTGGCAACATAAAGAATTACCTCGGCATCCAGATCGAGAGAGAGGAAGATGGCAGCTTTCTTCTGAACCAAAGACACAAAATACAAGAAATAATTGAAACATTTGGAATGGAAGACGCCAAACCAGTAAAGTCTCCTATGGAAACCAACTACCTAAAGGAGATAGGAGATGAATTGCCAAGATAGCCCATTACCTACTAATACTCAATACAGGAAGGCAATAGGGAAATTGCTATATCTTACCACTGCTACAAGGCCGGACATTGCAGCAACTGTTGGAATCCTATGCAGAAAGGTTTCAATGCCAAGTCAAAAGGACTGGAATGCTGTAAAGCGAATCATTCACCATCTAAAAGGGACTTTGCACTACAAGTTAAAGTTTCCAGCAAGTGATGAAAGCACCTTAACAGGATATGTGGATGCTGACTGGGCAGGAGACACCAGCGACAGGAAATCTACCAGTGGATACTTATTTTTTCTGTCAGGAGGTGCCATCAGTTGGACTAGTAAAAAGCAACTCTCTGTTTCACTGTCGTCTACTGAAGCAGAATACGTTGTTGCAGCGCAGGCAAGCCAAGAAGTTATATGGCTGAGACAGCTATTAACAGATTTGGGTCAACCACAGTTGGGACCAACAGAACTCTATGAGGACAATCAAGGATGCCTTGCACTTGCGCGCATGGAAGGAGTTAATTCAAGAACCAAGCACATTGATGTGAAGTTCCACTTTCTTAGGGATCTTCAAGAGCAAGGTCTTCTTGAGTTACTTTATTGCCCAACCGAGGATATGACAGCAGATATCCTTACAAAGCCTCTGACCGCTGAAAGACACTCAAGGCTTACGAAGAAGATAGGTTTAATAGACTAAGGCTGGCCATACACTATACAATTTTCTTATTCAATTTCCTTTAGATTTACCTTTAACTATGTAGTGCAAGGGCCTGCCTGATTGCATACAAATTGAAAGTGTTTAGGTTTGACCCTATATTACATGGTTTTGGTAAATCTAAAGGAAAGTTGAACAAGAAAATTGTATAGTGTATGGCCAGCCTAAGCCTTAGCTGTTGAGAAGGGGTGTTGGAGATACAACAGCTTTCAGCTTAGTCGATAAACTGCAGTTTATCGGATAGGACAGTAGATGTCGCTAATGCTAAGTGATATGCTATGCTTTTTTTATGATGTGTTTTATTTCCTGTACACTGTACTGAACTTGTTGGTTATCTTCTCCTGTCTGTGTTTTCTCACCATGAGAAAGTGACATCTTTTGATATCTGTGTTATGTTCCAATAAAGAAGCCAGTTCCTGTTTACTCCACAATGTCTGATCTGAATGGACTCCGCTGCACCCAGTGATCGCACTCTGCAACAGGTCTGTCTAGGGGACAGAAGTCACACCAGGGCAGGCCCAGAGGTGGTTGAAGCCACTGCAGTTTGAGCCAGGAATGGTTGTATGCGACAATGGGACCAACCTTCTCTCAGCCCTCCGACAGGGACACTTGACACATGTTCCATGCTTGGCACATGTCCTGAATTTGGTGGTGCAGTGTTTCTTGAACAGTCACCCAGGCTTACAAGATCTTCTGAGGCAGGCCAGAAAAGTCTGTTGCCATTTCCGGCCATACAATGCTAGTGTTTGTCTGGCTGACATTTAACGGGAATTCAACATGCCCACCAACCGCCTCATTTGTGACATGCCCACCAGGTGGAACTCAACAATGGCAATGCTGCAGTGGTTGCGCACACAGCAGAGGGCCATCACTAAGTACCTGTGTGAGTACCAGGCTCGGGAGCTTGGCTTCTTTTCGCCATGCCAGTGGCTGCTGATAAAGGATGCATGCACTGTCCTGTCACCATTTGAGGAGGCCACAAGGATGGTAAGCCACGACAATGCATGCATCAGTGACACTACCCCTCTAGTCTTCCTGCTAGAGCACACGCTTTGTGGAATCATGGACAGGGCACTTGAAGCAAAACAGCAGGAGGAAGAGAAGGACTTCCTTTCCTCTCAAAGCCCCCTTTATGCAGATACCATTCCTGCTGGGCCGCAAAACACACAGGGAGAAGAGGAGGAGGATTGTGGCAGCATTGATTGATGCATTTAGGATAACGTAGAGCAGTCTTCAAGGGATGGTTTTCAGTCCCCATAAACCCTAGGAGTTGTACATGGCTGGGAGAAGGTAGTTCCTGACAATGACATCCTTAGTGACCCAGAGGACTCCGAATCTCATGCCTCCTCAAACTTAGGCTGTATGGGCTCCCTGATTCTGCAAAGCCTGCGAAAGGACCTGAGGATTCGTGGTATCAAGGAGAGGGATCTTTACTGGTTGGCAACCCTATTTGATCCACGTTACAAGAGTAAAGTTGCAGAGCTCATCCTGCCCGAGGGAGCAGAGGATGAAACATCTTGAGAACGCCTTGAAGAAAAATTTGTGTAACACCTTTCTAGACACTGGGAGGTTACTAGTTCCTGGACAACGTGTTTCTGAGGCTTTGTTTCTGTCTAACGAAGACCAGGGCACCACCAACACCCAAGGTCCAATTTTTCTGCACCTGTTTGACAGGGGCATGTAATTTCAATTTTTTTCTTTTCAAATTTTAACAATAGGGCACGTTCCTGCACTCAGCAAGAATAACTGTGAGAGGTTACAGTGTTCAGGCACCACTATGGAGTGGGGAGCTGTTTGGGACGAGCATAAGTTTTGCCTGAACATTGCCCATTCAGGTACTCACCTAAGACCCAAACTTTCTGGGCACTTAGCTGGAAGTTCGCTCCAGTCAATAGGTTCTTAAGGCTTCCCCACTATGAGCGGAATTTAAAAAAAAAGAATTGTAAAAAAAAGAATATTAATTTAATAAAATTGGGGGGAAAATGGTGTGGGGGACACTTTGTGTTTGGTATGGATTTTAAGGGGAACCCCATGACAGTTTTAGGAAAAAAATGGCGTGGGGTCCCCCCCAAAATCCATACCAGGCCCTTTGGGTCTGTTATAGATTTTAAAGGGAACTCCATACCAAAATTTAAAAAAAAAGAGGGTTGAGTCCCCTTCAAAATCCATACCAGGGCCTTGGGGTCTGGTAGGATTTTAACCACTTAAGGACTGGAAGGTTTTACACCCTTAATGACAGGCCATTTTTTGCGATACAGCACTGCGTTACTTTAACTGACAATTGCACTGTCATGCAATGCTGTACCAAAATAAATTTGATGTCTTTTTTTTCCCACAAATAGAGCTTTCTTTCGGTAGTATTTGATCACCTCTGCGATTTTTTTATTTTATGCGCTATAAACAAAAAAATTCCTCGACAATTCTGAAAAGAAAAAAACAATATTTTTTCATTTCTGCTATAAAACATTCCCAATTAAAAAATTTAAAAATCAAATTTTTTCATAAATTTAGGCCAATATGTATTCTGCCACATATTTTTGGAAAAAAAAAAATGCCAATAATTGTATATTGATTGGTTTGCACAAAAGTTATCGCGTCTACAAACTAGGGGATAGATTTGTGTCATGTTTATTTATTTATTTATTTTTTACTAGTAATGCGGTGATCAGTGGTTCTTAGCGGGACAGATCGGACACCTAACTGACACTTTTGACACTTTTGAGGGGATCAGTGACAATAGTACAGTAATCAGTGCCAAAAATAGGCACTGTTACTGTACTAATGACACTGGCAGGGAAGGGGTTAACACCAGGGGGCGATCAAAGGGTGTCCCTAGGGGGTGCATTCTAACTGAGTTGAGGATCGACTCACTGGATGAACATATAGACCTGTGTTACTAAATAGGAGGAACACAGGATCCCTGTGTTCATCTCTTCTGACAGAACAGCGACCTGCCTTGTTTACATTGGCAGACTGCCGATCTGTCTCCATGGGGAGCGATCGCAGGCTACTGGCGGACATCGTATCTGCCGGACCTGCTGATTGGCTTGAGCATGAGCACCCCCCCCCCCCGAGCCATACCAGGCCGCTTGCCCTTAACATGTTCCCCAAAGCACCTTGTCCCCATGTGGATGAGGATAAGTGCCTCTTCTCTACAACCCTTGCCCAGTGATTGTGGAGGTCTGCTGATGGGGGCTTATCAGAATCTCAAAGCCCTCTTTAACAAGGGGGCCTCCAGATCCCGAACCCCCACTATGTGAATGGGTATGGGGTACATAGAACCTCTTCTAATTCACCCAAAAAAGTGTCCTAAAAATAAATAAAACAAGAGACAGTTTTTGACTAATCCTTTTTTAAAAAATAAATAAAAAATAAAAAAACAATGTCCCACAATGTAGATCCATCATCAATCACGACGTATGCCGCACCGCCGAACCCGAAAAAAACAAAACCAAAAACCCAATGTTTACACGCTGATGGCCCGCCGCCGAATAGAGTTCCGCCAGCTAACATTTATTTGATAGGTAAGAGGCGTGTCACTGCCCAGTGAATGCTGGGCCAGTGACATCATCAAGTGGCCACGCCCCTTACCTTTATAAGAAATATCAGCCGATGGAGCCCTATTCGGTGGCGGGTCCTCGGCGGTTCCATACATTGTTCCATACATTGTATAGATGCACCACTTTACAGGCAGACTAAGGGGACCCTCTCAGTCACGGTATTTAAAGGGATTTTTCATTTATATTGTTTTACTTTAAGCATCATTAAAATCACTGCTCCTTTAAAAAATTATTGTTTTAAAAAACAATTTTTGCATCGATACATGTCCAGTACAGTACGCAGGTATCCATACACTTTTTAAGGCAATGACTTGCAAATAAGCCTTTAAAATTAGGACTTTTGATTTTTCATGTCCGTGTCCCATAGACTTTAATAGAGTTTGCATGTTCGCTAGAACTTTTTCCCTGTTCGACATGTTCTGGTGCGAGAACCGAACAGAGGGGTGTTCAGAGGGGTGTTCAGCCCAACACTACCCTTCAGGTCTGGTATCAAATTTAAGGGGAACCCCACACAAAAAAAATCAGCATGGGTTCCCCCCAATATCCATACGAGACCCTTATCCGAGCATGCAGCCCAGCAGGTAAGGAAACGGGGGGGGGGGGGGGGCGAGCGAGCACCCCCTCCTCCTGAACCATACCAGGCCACATGCCCTCAACATGGTGGGTGGGTAATTTGGGGAAGGGGGGGCACAAGGACCTCTTCCAGACAACCCTGGGTTGTGGTTGTCAGGGTCTGCAGGTGGGGGGCTTATCAGAATCTGGAAGCCCCCTTTAACTAGGGGGTCCCCAGATCTGAGCCCCCCCCCCCGAGCAATGCAGGAATTCTTTTCTTTTCATTCATCTGTCAGTGGGAGAGCCAGCTGACAGATAACTTGTGGTTGTTAAGGATCATTTTTCGACGGACTAATCCGAATTATAATCATTCTTGTTGGAATTCCTTAGAAAATGTATAAATTAAACATATTTTAAGGAAAATGAGACTAAATGTAAAGTAAATTAAACGAAACAAAACTAATTCTGAAACCAAACTGGCCCCCTAGTGGGCCATGGGGGTAACTAAAAGTATAGACCTTTTAGAATATTTCTAATGTAATGTTTGGGCCTGGGAATTTAATGCAGCAGAGCCACACTGCAATTCATTCCTGTCCAGGCTTATGGTTGTAGGATAGTGAGTGGACGAGGTTTACTAACTTGCTTAGTTACTATTGCCCTAGTGATCCTTAACAACTGGTCTATGGGTTCCACTGCACTGTCAGTCAATTTTGCTAAAAATAGCCAGTTGAGAAGAAGATTGTCATATAGTGCAAAACCTTGTGAAGCTCTGCAAAGAAACCAATCAGCTTCAAGGTTTTATTGTCAAAGCTGAAGTTAGAAGCTCATTGGCTACCATGCACAGCTGCAATAGATTCTGAGTGCTTCAGTTTTTGTAAGGGCCAGTTCCCACCACATGCAGTCCAGTGTGTTTTTTTTCTGCATCAAAAAAGCATGGAAAGTAGGTTATATTGTTTCCAATGGCATAGTTCACACCAGTGCTTGCAGTTCGAGGTTCCAGAAAAAAAGTAGAACATGCTGCATTTTTCTTGCACTGGAACGCTGTAAAATGCATTAATAATGCCTTGGAACGCACCTTAACGCACAGAAAACGCACTAGAACACACATGTCCTTATTTAAGCTTAAGAAAAAAGATGGGGAAAAAATGCACTGGACTGCACCAAAAACGCATCTGGAATGCATTGTGTATGGTGTGACCTGGCCCTCAATCAATCCTATAATGTCTATGAACACCTCAAAAGAAACTGTGGGGAAATAAAAATGTGAAAAAAAAAAAAAAGCTCACCTCAACCTTCTCATTCTGCAACTGCTTTTTTGCTGACCCTCTTGTTTCAATACTGAAGGCATTGACTTGGAACAGGTATGCAGATAAAGACTTTCAACTTTAATTTGACTTTTCTGATCTGAATATCTGCTGTAGGGCCATCAGTGGCATGTTTCTCTTAGGGAAGGTCTACTGTAAGGCAATGAGTCTGTAAATCAGGCATTTTCAACTCATTTTTACACAGTCAAAACATACTCAACACGAATACAGACTAATAATTCATACCTGTAGTTTTTCTAAAGCAAATTGTGTCCATGCATATGCTCCAACCCAAATAGAGTTTCTGTAACTATTGCTCATAACTGATCCCAAATGGCTCAATATAGCCAGGAAGAAACTACAGTCACACCAAAGGCAATTTGAAAGAAATGATTAGTTGGGCAACAAGAAAATGTAATGATACTCAAATGAAGGCAAATTTGGAGGACTGTGTCATGATGATAATGTTTCAGAGGACTGTATGATAATGATAATGTTTCAGAGGACTGTATGATAATGTTTCAGAGGACTGTATGATAATGATAATATTTCAGAGGACTGTATGATAATGATAATATTTCAGATGACTGTATGATAATGATAATGTTTCAGATGACTGTAATGATAATGTTTCAGAGGACTGTATCATAATAATATTGTTTCTTGTATAAGAATATGCAGTTCACTAAACTATTTTGCTTGTTGTCTAAAACTGATCTTTATAGAACACCTCTAAGGATTTAGAAAAATATATAAAAAAACATATAAGCCCCACAGATTTTTAAAAAAATTTAAAGCTGAAATCTGGGGAGATTCCTCACTCCTGCATCCTCCTTCTCTCCAGGAAACCACTTGTCTTTAGCTTCCATTTGTTGTTTGCACACTGACATAATCACATACAATACAGGACCAGAAGTTCGGCATTGTAAGCCAGGATACTAAGGACTTACCCACAACCCAGATTGTCAGAGGGATGAGGAGAGTGTTGGCTGCTGGGGGAATGAGGCATAAGGTAAGTAAAAGTGCTTTTTAATAGCTCACCAGGCAAAAACCAGCATTGATCACTTGTAGTGTGGAGGGAGCACAATATCAAGGGTATTTTTTTTTTCATTTTCCCGGAGTTCAACTTTAATTTAACATTTCAATTTACAACTGAAAAGAGAGCGTAACATTCAAAGAAGCTATTTAACCACAGGGAGGACATTTTTTTCTACATGGACATCTATGTTTCCTATAGGTGATTTAGTACAAAGGCAAGACTGAATTAATATGCATTAAGCATTTCTTTTTCGCTGCTGGGAAAGTATTTTATCCATAACATAATAATCACTTTCTATCATCAAGCACACCTGGGAAAACTGCTGCACAAGAAAAAGCTGTCTTCAATCATATAATAAATCTGATATTTTGTCTGTCAAACTGAATAGTTTGATTTTCCAGCGAGAAAGGAGCATATTTTCTCCTCCATCAGAAATTACTTCATTATGGGGGAAAGAAAGGGTTGAAGTAGAAAATGCAATTTAAAAGTTTAACATTTTTCAGAGCCCTTCCTGTTGTCATTTGTTTAGAAACTCCCATGTGGATGCCATTCATGTGCTTCCTGCTGCCATTTCATAATTCCTGAGTCCTACACCAAATACTGTACAGCACAGCTGTCAGAATAGAAGCCAATTATTCTGCCACATGCATTTGGATCGAAGAAGAAAATGAGAAAAGGACATGTAAGCATGGATAAAACATACAAACTTTATATAGAAAATCTGTAAGATGCTCTAATCAAATTTGAAATCATTGTATCAAAGGTATGGAGTGCAGATCACTATTCCAATATGATATCATGAGCCATTAGAAAAAAAACAAAGCAACTAGGGATACCACTCAAACATATAAAAATTAGTGCATATAGTGGCCTGGTTGAAAACTTCTATGTATCACTTTGCTTACTACCAGTAGTAGTAAAACACACTACCTTGAAAAACAGTTTTGGTAGGAATTTGCTACTTGTTTCTGTAAAGAAAACTTCATCAGCAGAAGATTTACACCTTCCAAAGAAAGTCTAATGTGAAACAAGATAGGAGGTTTGGCTTTAGGACCCAAGACAAGGGCTTTAGTCTGGGAGAAAAGGCTGTACACCTCTGTTCCACAATATTGCAGTTCTTGCTATGGGCACAAGTCTAGAAATAGTCCAATAATACAATACATCATTAAAGGGGTTAAGTCTCTTAGACTTCACACCACCTTGCTGCTCTCCAAAAACAGTGGGCATGGATTATTGCAAAGATACAAAGGAGAAGAGAGCACACAGGCTCCGGTGCAAAATCTTTTATTGAATAAAAAATATTAGAGTAAAAATCATACACTCACAAATGTAAGCAGATTAAGGCATTTTAATCCACATTGTTCATCTCTCAGCTTGGGCTGCCTGCCGTGAGCTCACAATATTCCAGCAGATGGGATGTACTTGTCAGCGTGCAGCCACCGATAAGCTGCACGTTAACCGCTCTCCCTCTATGGACACTCGCCAGCTGTGTGATAAACGGAGCCACATTCCATGTCACATGACTCAGGGCTTTCAGCTGACTGAGTGCCTGTGTGGTAGCATGCCTGGTTGCCAGGAGTATGCGTTTCAGAGGGCATGGCCTCCTTCTTCAGGTCCTCCTGTCCTGACACAATCAAACTGCAAAGGGAACAAGAGGGCAGAGTTGTAAAGATAAGGATCACTAATAATTTAGGTGGCAACTCCTAAACCCTCGGCGCCCACTTAGACTATTAAAGTGGCTGTTGTAGGGACAAAGGGTGGAACTGAAGAAAGAGGGCATGCCCTCTGAAACGCATAGTCTTGGCAACCACGCATGCTACCACAAAGGCACTCATTCAGCTGCCGGCCCTCCGAGTCATGTGACACAGAAAGCAACTCAGTTCATCACACAGCCCGCGAGTCTCCATAGAGGGAGAGCAGTTGATATGCAGCTTGTCAGCAGCTGCACGCTGGCAAGTACATCTTGTCTCCTGGAATATCATGAGCGCATGGCAGGAATCCTCAAGGTGAGAGATGCACCAGTGTGAATTTAAATCCCTGAATTTGCTTACATTTGTGAGTGTATGATTTTTACTCCAATATTTTTTTAATTCAATAAAAGGTTTTGCACCAGAGCCCATGTACACCTCTGTCCCCATGGCAGAAACCCATAAGAGCAAGGACTTAAGTCTTTTTGCAGAGCTGCTATAACATGTCATAAGAGTATGACATGATATAAGCTGCTATAACATGTCATAAGAATTTATCTTGCAGAGTCAAGGGAGTAACCACTTACTACCTGTCACGGAACCATGAACCAGACGTACAACAACAGATAAGTGAAAATAAGAAGGCTTTATTGAAAATCAAGCTGTAAAGCAAAAGTCCAAACGGATGGCGAAACTGAGGCAGAGTCCTTGCGAAGCCAGAGGTCAGGAACCAGGAGGGTAGTCAGACGAAGCCGGGATCAGGAACCAGCAGGGTAGTCAGACGAAGCCAGGATCAGGAACCAGCAGGGTAGTCAGACGAAGCCAGGATCAGGAACCAGCAGGGTAGTCAGACGAAGCCAGGATCAGGAACCAGAAGCAGCAGCAGTCTTAGAAGCATGTGAACACAGGAGGACCAAGCAAGGAACTGAAGCCACAGACCTCCTATATATATGAGCTAGGCATCCAGCTCCTCCCAGTGGGAAGGAGGAGCCGCAGGGTGGGAGACTACAAGAAACCCAGAAACCAAGATGGCCGCCAGCACATGTCAAACGAAGGAGAACAGCAAGAAGGTAAGACCATGACACTACCTGAAGGGAGCACTCAAAGAGACTATGTTAGTAAGAGGGATAAACTGGTAAAGCTATAATGTGCAGATACCAATAGATGCTTGCACATACCGGCAGGGCCATCCCAAACCTTCCTGTCATAGACAAATGCCAGGCCTCTTTGACAGACAAAACTTTGTATAGCATGCCTCTAAATCCCACCTCAACATATTTCTATTGGTTCATAATTTTGCTGTGCTGCTTCCCTGGATAGTAAAAGGTAGGAAGGCACAGAAAAACTTTGGAACTATCAGGAAGTGACACAGTCTCTTAGGGTTAGTTCACTTTTACCGTAAGAGACACCTATAGATAAAAACAAACTCTGTGGCTTTGCCTAAATTTGATAATGCCCGTGCTATTGGTGTAGGGCATTACCATACCTCCCAAAGCCTAACAGAAAACTCCCAAAGATGGCATCATCCCATCCTGCTTTGTAACGAAGATGTTTCTAGGACACTCCCAGCTGCTACTGCTCACCCCATCATCAGAGGAGTAAGCTTTCTATTCCCCGCACGTGTGTGGTCCACTATTTTTTCCATAGCAGCATTGCTGAACTCAGAGCTACTGTGACCTGGGAGTGGGAGTGTGTGTGTGAGGGGTTTGAATTGACAGGGAATGTCTTAGGAATGTCCTAGCAACAAGGCAGGATGGGATCTTGCCATCTCTGAGAGTTTTCAGTCAGGCTTCAGGATGTACATAAATGGCCTACACTTATAATAAGGGAATTATTCAATGTTGGTCAGAGCTGCACAGTTTGTTTTTTATTTTCAGGTCCCCTTATCGTTATAGGCAGTTTTTTGGACAGGTAAACTAGCAAAGAGAAAAATGCAGTTATTTTCTTTATTTGGGTATTTATGATCCCAGATATGTCTCACCCTTTGCAGAAACAATTGGCATGAGCCTTCACCGTCACAACTGTTCAATAAAAATACTGTGAATGCAAGTTCTGCTGTCAAGCATATGAACTACGCGAGTAAATGAGAGATCAGTCACCAAAGGGTTACTGGTATTTTTGTATACATATTTTATGCTCCAGTTCAAAGAAAAGTCTAAATTAGTTTGTATCATATCACTAAACTTACAATAAATCTTGTTTTGTATTTCAGAAGGATATCAGTATTTCCTGTAGTTTGACTGAACAATTTAACAAACTGAGTACTGAATGTTTTAAGCAATTTATTTAAACGTCAAGGGCATTTTATTCTATTGCAGTATGAAGGGTATATACAGTATGTAGGAAATCAACAAAAGAAATTGAAAACTGGTCATGTGAAGAGCAGCTGAGAATCAATATAGGCAGGTGCTCAGCAAAATAAAACTAGTCAATATGCCATGATCCTCTCAAAATGGCTAAATGTTGAAAAGGCTATGTTTAAAAGACCTTGGGAATTGGATGTCTATAAATAAAGCTTTATTCTTGCTATATGTCCCTAGATCACTCGTTTGCAGTTTAGATGTACATCAAGATCTAAAAGAAATTGACAACTTTAATTCAGTGAGTAGCTATGTTGTCTTTGCTAATGTTCTTATGCCGTCAGTATTCATTGATAAACTAAGAATGGAGATCAATAGAGTCTTAAGAAAATCACAGATCAAACATTCTTGAAGTACTTTTTGTTATGCAGATGTAAGATCTATTTTTGGAACTTTGATTAAATATGCATGTATCTCCAGTAATGTCCATGTTGATGATTTTGATTTATTGAAGCATATACTAATCTGTTATAAACCAAAATAGATTCAGAAATTCAAACCAGCACACAACACTCCATAAGACACTGATAGGACTATAGAGGGTCCTTGTGCTACAATCGCACTGGGGCCCCTGAATGTACAGAGGCCAGTAAAAGCCCATCACCATTGTGTGTAAGCAGGATGGAATTGCAGTCACAAGAACAATGGCACCTGATTTGGTCAGGGTGAATAATACTGACTAGCAGGAATTAGCTTGCATGGGAACTTGTTTTTTCATATTTTACTCTAAGACCACTAATGTGTTGGATATGTATTGTCATCTATTTATATAGTATTTGGGAATCCAGGGACATTTGCCTGCCTGGATTGGTCTGCATTTGCTGGCAACAGTTTGCAGATTAACAGCCTGTGTCAATGAGTTTTTGGCTTGTGTTGATGATCTGGAAATTTTATAGATAGGGAACACCTATCGTTAAATTGATTAGTGGTTCCAAATTAATAACTACTGCAGTAGGGAACAGACACAAAAGATCACTCAGCATCTTTCCAAATAACTGTTCTGTTTATTTGACGCAATTAACGTTTTTTTTTATACACATGACTACGTTGGTATCACATTAATATTGCAATTATACTTTTATGGTAACAAGGGGCGTAACATAGGCAGGCTTATTTCTAATCAGGACTTGACAGAATGGGCAAGGCATACAAAATAGGATACAATTATATACAGAATTTACAATTTCCATATCAATCCAAATTAATGCCTACTGCGGAGGGAACAGTTATTTGGAAGGATGCTGAGTGTACCTTTTGTGTTCCCTACTGCAGTAGTTATTCATTTGGAAACGCTGTAATCAATATGAGGATAGGAGGTGTCTATCTATAAAATTTACAGAACAATGACATCAGTTTGGAACACTTTGAATACCATCAGAATTCATTGGCAGGTGCATTTGACCTGCAGTTGACCTACTTCGGACCTGCATTTGATCTACTTCAAGCAGGGTTTGCATTCCCATAGACTTGTATGGGGAAATAAAACCCGCTGGAAAAGAAAAAAAGATAACAGAAACAGGCCTTTATAAAGCTGCCTCTTAAAATTTATAGAAAGCAAATGTCAGGAAATGCAAAGGAATGAATTTGGCAAATCTTTGATGAATTGGTAGTACTTTTAAAGTAAATGTGGACTTTGCTAAAAGAAAACTCCTTTTCTTGCCTTAGGAAATCACTGGAAATCTCCAGAGTCACCCAAATGAATGTGGGAGGTGTTGTAACATTCACTACTTTATAACTATAGTTTTTTTTTTAAAAGCATCCTATATAATAAATGAAAATGAAGGGAATGAGTAAGATTGGAAATCTCTACTTTCACATAGGATTCTGCCACAATTCCTGTGAGTGCTCATTACAGTGCAGCCCAGACTGGAGTTATCCGCCTTGCCATAAATTTCCCTTTTACTGCTAGAGAATTTTACCACAAGGAATGCCAGGACTGACCGCTTCTGGAATTATGTGAAAAACCTAGCAAATATATTAAGTAGCGCCCATGGTCTAGTAAAGACATTCTTTAATAAATCATTGTACATATGCCCACCATGCATTGTTCCTTCAGCAGTGTCCATAACACAACAAACCTTCTGACTCTGTGCTGAAGTTCTTTCACCAGTGCCTGTGCTTTCCTTCTTTGGAAGCCTTCTGCACTATGTTTTCTGTCAGCTCTCAGGAACTTGTGCAATAAGTACATTATGACTACGCACACGAGGAGAACAAGTATTGGCTCCCATCCTACCTTTAGGGGGAAAAAGTTATATTTCATAATAGCCCTATCATTTAATCTCTTTACCACTTAGCAACCCCACATATGTCTCCTTTCTCTTTTATCAACAATAAACCACTATACCCTGCACCCTAGTGACAATAATTTTCCAATATGCCCTCAGCTATGGATATGCCCACTTTATCTCTTTTTTCAATGGTTCAGAATAACATCATGCTCTCCCCCTTTGCCCATTGTTCATGATCAGATCCCATTTTGTATCCCTCCTCTTGCCTTGATCCATGATCATCATCTGTTTGTTTTGTTCTTCTTTCTCACTCCCTCTCTCTGCCAATTTACCCTTTCTCCTCCACTCACTAGATATTTGGGCATAAGCCAGGATAGATTTGTACTCTGCTTACCTTTTGCCCCCAATCCACAAGCAGTCACCATTCCACCCCCCCCCCCCCCCTCCATGATCAGCTCAGGATCTTCTCCTTTTCCCACTCATCTATGATCAGCTTCAGATCTGCCCTTTCTTTCATTGGTCTATGATCAACTCTGGCTCTGCCCCTTCCTCTAGTGATCCATAATAAGCTCAGGATCTGCTCCATCTCCCACTGGTCTATTATCAGCTCCAATTCTGTCCCTTCTTTCAGGGGTCCATGGTCAGCTCAGGATCTGCTCCTTCTCCCACTGGTCTATGATCAGCTCCGGCTCTGCCACTTTATCCAGTGGTCTATGATCAGCTCCAGCTCTGCCCCTTTATCCAGTGGTCTATAATCAGCTCCAGCTCTGCCCCTTCTTCCAGTGGTTTATGATTAGCTCCAGCACTGCTCTTTCTTTCAGTGGTCTGTGATTACCTTCTTCTCTGCCTCTTACATCCATCAGTCACATAGTCACTTTGCAATACTTCTCTCCCCCATAACCAGTTCTAGTGAAATGGCATTCTTGACCAGTTAATATTTGTAACTGAACCAGTTAACTTTTGTCTGATTGGGCAGTAATACATACCACTGTGTTATGAGCCAATCTGGGGCCAAAAACTATTCAACCTAAATAAACTTGTTTCTAAACAGTCACACATTGGCCAGTTTTACTATTAAACAAATAAATCTTTTTAGAACACGTGAAATATATCAACAAACAAAGTTTATAACTCAGATGTTTGATTTGTCAAAGATTACATGCTAAAATCTTGTGTGACCCCCTAGGTTGGTATGACATGTAGCCTGCATTTGATGGGTCTACCTGAAGACAGACTCATCAGAGTTACTGTCTTTCATATCCTAGAACAGTGTTTCCTAACCTTTTTCAGTCAAGGCACCCTTTAAAATTATGGACAATCTCAAGGCACCCCATTCTGATAATTTTACATAATGCAGCAACATTAATACACGTAGGACACCCAACGTCATAGGTGATTTATTCTATCAAAGCAAATACACTTTTGCAAACTGGTACTCACTAGTATTCCAATGTTTCTCTTCTCCCTCTTTTTTTTCCACGACTTAGCTAATGAGACCCCACAAGCTGATTGAGAGAGGCAAGGGAGGGTCAAACAAGGATGATATGCAGGCAACTGACATCCTCCTTATCAACAGATGATGTCATTGATCGTTAGGAAGTTGGCAGCTAAAAGGTTGTAATGATGTACAATGAAAACCTGTGGATTTGTGGATATAAAAGGCAGATTTCATCCACCTACCGGGTTGTATATCATTTTGGGGACATTTTTAGGCATTTTGCCAAGGCACTCCTGAGGAAACCTCAAGGCACCCTATAAAAAAGGCTGTCCTTGAACACAAGAGTATGTTTTAGTGTGCAAACCAAAGAGAAACTAACGAAATCTACTGTGATCTAGTTGCACTCTTACAATATAAATTGTAGGGGTGGAGATGAGTGAACGTCCAAAAATCCTTCTTACTCCTCATTTTCAAGTGAATATTCAGATTTAATCTTGATTCTGTTATCTCTACATTGCATATGCACACTGGAGGACAGTCATACAGAGGGGAATTCCAAAAGCGGAGCAGACAGAATCTGAAACAGTGGTGCAGGTCAACCAATCAACATTTATGTGTCATTTTTAAAGATTAACTGAACAAGCTGAAGGTAGAAGCTGATTGGTTGCAGTGTACAGTTACTCCAGATTCTAGCTGCGCCAGTTTTGATCAATTCTGTGTTTGGATGTAATCAGATGTGTTCATATTGTTTATGACTATGGAGAAGGATAGGTCACTTTCAGTGCTAGCTTATCTTATTGTAAACAGCAGAAAGCAGTCAGGTTTCTAGTCTGTGTGGATATTTTCCCCTTGATAAATGTAAGTAACGAAAATGTTAGGCTGTGTCTGCAATCCCTGGGGCACAAAAGCTTGAATTTAAATATATTCTTTAATAGCCACAAAGGCTATGGGGTTGATTTACTAAAGGCAAATAGTCTGTGCACTTTGCAAAGTGCAGTTGCACTCTGCAAGTGCAGTTGCTCCAGTGCCTAATAAATTAGGTAAAGTTTTATGTTATAGGTGAGAAGTCTAAAATTAGGCTACCTATAGCGCTTGCTCTAAAATCGTGAATAAAGAACCTTACATAAATACTTCAGTGAATAAAATTATATAAAATTATTTAGCAGCTGCTATAGTAAAAAGATCATGTGTAGGTAAGTAGTCTAAAAGGCTACCTATAGCGCTTGCTCTAAATTAATAAATATGTAAATATATAAAAAATGTAAAAAGCAAAGTGTTAAATTAATATTCCAAATAGACAATAATACATATAATATTTAAACTCAAAATAGTCCAATAAATCTGAAAAAAAATCCTTAGTGAAGAAAATTTTCAGTGAAAGTTCCAATAAATGTGTAGAAAAAACATATATGCAAAAAATAAATATATATATATATATATATATAAATTGTGATTCTTCTGTGCAAAACTTCTTGAATAAAGTGCAGGTGCTCAGCGCAATGGTAAATCCAAATGACAAAGGTAAGATTCAATCACTCACCAAACGTTGTGGGTCAAGTGTGCCTTATAGCACCAAGACCTATCAAACTTGTATAGCCCTCCAGGCTAAAAACGATCTTTTTATCTTGCTTCTAGGCAGGTGAAGTAATGAGGTCCCCCTCCGTCTCCTCTCCCCTCGCCAAGCCAAGATATATAAAAAAAGTGAAGCTCCAGATGGTGTATTAACCCTTTTAAAGTTTTTATTCCCAAACGGGTAAAATATACATGCAAAAAAACGAACTTCAAGCAAAAAAATGTCATATATAGTAAAGGAGAAGTCAGGTACAGTCCTTTTAGAGAGTGCAGCTTTGTTTGGCCGCCTGTGACCGCGTGTGTGCGGCGCAAGCCGATCGGCGTGGATGCTAGCGGGAGAGCTGTGCGTTCCAAACTGACGCGTTTCGTCACTTCTGGTGACGTCTTCGGAGATCGTAGAAAGTTTTATGTTGCAAAGAATACCCAATCACGTGCAAGGAAAAAATAAACAGCATTTTAGCTTGTACGTGATTTGATGATGGAAGTCAGCAGAGCTTCTGCTCATTTACTAGGTTCTGAAGCAAATGCTCTTGCAGAGTGCAATTGCGCTTTGCAAAGTGCACAACCTATTTGCCTTTAGTAAATCAACCCTTTTGAATCCACATTGTGTGTACCAAATTCCTTTGTAAACCCAAATATTACCATATAAAAGTAGTAATGATATATTCACTGTGATACACATAACCTATGCAGAAAGCAGAGCCGTGGGAGGGTCCCAAGAGGTCCCAAGACCAGTCACTCAGCACAAGGAGGGATAGCAGCAGTGACCAGTCTTTATAACAGGAAGCTCCTGCACAAAGACAATGTTTCACGCTGGATTACTGTACATTACTGGAAGAAACATGCAAGACACACCAAGATTTAACTAAGAATACACATTCCTCTTTTACTGCTGCATTTAGATAATACTTGCTTATCCTGGAACTTAACTTAAATTGTGTTCATTTTTTTCTCCCACTCTGTACTTCTTTCCTTATGATATATTGTGGAAAAAAATGCAGCGTTTATTTGCTGCATTGTCTACTTGCTTATAATAATTTTCTCCTTTAATGACATCAGTAAGGACTAACTAATGATTCATTATCTATCCCTCCTCCCTACACATACATGCATTCCCTTATATGCCTTAATTTATTCATTTGTCAATACATGAAATAGCTTTCCTTCCTGCACAACCGCAGAAAATGTTACCTTTTGAGATAAGGTATATAAAAACAACTATTAGAAAGTAACGGTAAAAGTAATATTGATTTAATACTATAGTCTTGGAAATGCATTGATTTATTAGCCTCTTGAACTCCGGTGACATACCCTTATGCATTGTGCCAAAAAGGACAGAATTGACTGATTCTCTTGCCCAATATTTCTGGGATTTTATATTTTTGCGGTTTTATTTTTGCAGTAACAGATCGATTGCTTGAGTCATTTTTGCTTGGTGACAATTAAGAACTTATGAAGTGTGTGTAATATCAATGTGTGAACACTTATTGGCAGGATTTATGATTGTATGAGATCAGCTAGGTGAGGAGGTCATGACTTCTACTCAGAGCTTCCTGTAACACAATTATATGAGAGATACTTAAAGAAGGGATGACAAAACACTAGCCAATGTTTATTATACCATTTCAAAACCTTCCATCAAAGAAACATTAAAGGTGTCCAAATTCACACATTTAGTGTAAATTATAATTTATATTTACAGTTTTAAAGACAAATATGCAAAAAATCCTTTTTTGTTCACGTATCTTCCTACATTTGTAACATAATTTTATATTCAACGTGTGTACTTACCAGGGCTGTGGTTAGAAATCATGGGGCCCCATATGGCCTACCTGACAGGGCCCCCTCCCAATCAGAAGTGACTGAGGACACAGATTTATCAGTCCCTTTCTTTGCAGCCTCAGCTGCACAGATGAATGAATTGTAAGCAATTGTAAGAGGCTTCTTGCTCATTCACAAACTGAAGCATAGTAAACACTATGTTTGTTCAGGAAAGAAAGGGGCCAATAAATTATATATTATTGTATTATTATTATACATCCCCTGTCTGCCCACAGCAGCTGCCGGTAGGAGAGAAGAGGAGGGAAGCCAGCAGTGCTGCAGGGGAAAGGGGCACACAGGGGGGCATGGACAGCAGATGGAAGGGGCGCATATGTTAGAACCAACCCCCCTGGAGTGAAGGAGGAGGGAGAAAGAGGAAAAGCTGGCAGTGCTGCAGGGGAGGCAGAAGATGATTGGTGTCAGCAATAAGACAGTACAGCCAGCCAAGTGCCTGGGCCCCCCTTTTGAACTAATGGGGCCCGGGCCCAGTACAGGACTGACTGTACTGCCTTACCAGCAGCTCTAATACTTACCTGCTATACGCCAGAAAAAAAATTTGATTTATATTCATATTCAGCTTGTGTACTTACCTGCCATAAGCCAGAAGAAAAGTAAAATTAAGAATGTAGCTTTTTTTTTTTTTTTTTTTGGAATAACACCTCTTCTATGCTCTTTTATGTTTTAATTTTATGGATTATTACACATTCTGTATGTATCTTATATTGTGGAGGATACGCATCCTTTATCATATTTTTTGTATTCTCTTTTGTAAAAATACTTGAAACAAAACTAGGCATGTAGTGGTAGTGCATGTTGTAAGTCAGTAGATAGGAAGAAAATGAATATAGGTGGGTTTATAGGGCAGACAAAGTACAGAGTTCAGAATGGTTGTCACCAATCCAGTGATGTACATTCACTATCCAAAGATCAGAGGAGAGGCGGAGCAGTGGCACAAGTTGCAGAACTGAAGGAATCAGTCTATAAAAAATGAAAAAGCAATGTACAATACTGTGTTAGCATCAATCAGGTGTAAGTCCGTGTTAGTTCAGCGTAGATCCAGACATCATGGGGTGAGGGGCAACTCCTTGAAGTTAGGAATGATCCAGCACCAATACAAAAAATAAAGACAAGTACAGGTTTGCTTTAGTAAAAGTAGTTTTGCTTGACTAAATAGCATTAAATCCCATATTTCAAAGTTATAAGTGTGTATAGATTTGGAGCAGTAGCAAACAGTAACCTCCCGGGGCTGTATCTTCTTAGCAGGACCTGCTTAAGGGGCGTAGACAGTCATTGTCCACAGGGGATTTCTATATATTGAAGTTTGATTCACTATATAGAAATCCCCTGTGGATACAGGCTGTTTACATCCTTTAAGCAGGTCCTACTAGGAAGATAAAGCCCCAGATGGCTTCTGGTTTCACCTCTGTTCCCCGCTGCTGCTGATGTTTACACCACTTCTAATTTTTTATTTTTTTATTTTGACCATTATAACTACTTTTTTCTACACAAGACATGCGCTTTTCTCTTTGTTTCACACAGAATTGAAGGAATGAATACATACGGTGGATGCGTTAACCATGCTGGGTTTGGTCTGTGGGAGCAAACCTAGTGGGAAATTTATGAATACTGAACCCCATGAAAATTGCTACCTTTTTTAACCACTTGCCGACCGCCGCAAGTACATATACTGCGGCGGTCAGCTCCGTGCAGGCAAAGTGACGTATGGGTACGTCACTTGCCTGCGAGCCAATAGGAGGTGAGCGCGCGCCGCCGGAGGCACGCTCCTGCCCCCGCTCGCTCACTGGGATCCCCGCGCGTGTGACCAGTGGACCCGATGTCCGCCGGTCACTCGCGATTGTCGATTACAGCGGGAGAAAGGCAGGTGGCTAATGTAAACAAAGCCCCCTGTCATTCTCCCCTTTGTAAGTGCAGAGATCATACGGTCCTGCTATGCAGGATCGTATATCTCTGTAGTTACACAAGCAGCCACATCCCTGCACAGTTAGAAGCATGCCCCTAGGGACACACTTAACTCCTCCTTCTCCAATAAAGTTAACCCCTTCCTTGCCAGTGTAATTTTTTACAGTAACAGTGCAAATGTATAGCACTGATTACTGTAGTAATGTCACTGGTGCCCCCAAAAGTGTCAAAAATGTCAGTTAAGGGTCCGTTCTGCCTGCCGCAATGTCGCAGTCCCGCAAAAAAAAATCGCAGATCGCCACCAGTAATCGTTAAAAAAATTAATAAATAAAAATGACAAAAATCTTTCCCTTAGTTAGTAAACGCAATAACTTTTGCGCAAACCAATCAAAACATGCTTATTGTGATTTTTTTTACCAAACATATGTAGCAGAAATTGGCCTAAAATGTTAAAAAATTTTGATTTTTACATTTTTTTGGGGGGGAATTTCATGTGAAAAAATGTGAAAAATATTGTTATTTTTGCAAAATTGTCGCTCTTTTTTTGTTTATAGCGCATGATCAAAAAATCGCACAGGTGATCAAATACCACCAAAAGAAAGGGTTAAAATCTTCCGGGGCTTAAGTGGTTAAAAAGCAATCTATTGTTGAAAAACAGGTCATGGGTAGCTGGGGAACATCAATCAATACAAAAAAAAAATTAAAAATACAGTTGAGTCACAGACACACTTGAGGACATTAATCAAAACTGGAGAAGCTAGAATCTGAAGCCACTGTACATAGCAACCAATCAACTTCTATCTTCAGCTTGTTATGTTTATCTTTAAAAATAAAAGATGGAAGCTGATTGGTTGCCATGCACAGCCACTCCAGAATCTGACTTCTACAGTTTTGATAAATTCTCCTCACTGTGTTGGTCAATAACAGATTGGGGAGAGGTTACAGAGTGTTTGCAGGAATAAGTGGTTGCTGCAGGAGATGCAAGGTGCATGCCCTGGGTGCCCAGTGCTAGGTATGCTCCTAGTCAGGCAGAATCTGGAACAGATGACAACCAATCAGCTTCTACCTAGAGCTTATTCAGTTAAGCTTTGAAAATGAAAGATAGAAGCACATCAGTTTCAATGCACAGCTGTTTTAGATTCTGTTTGCTCCAGTTGGGATAAATTGCCCTCACTGTGTGTTGGAAAGCCCTGTAAGGACAGATCACACTGAGAGATAGTTTCTGCAATCCTATGTAGGGCTGATAAAAATTTCTATAGTTAGTGTGTGTGTTAAAGACACTTGGAGTAAAGTAGGATAGATCAGAGAGTGCTTGCAGGGAAATCTATTTTTTCCATCCTTTACAGCACCACTAAAAAAATTCTAAATCTACAGTCAGTGTATGTTAGGGATATTTTGTAAAGATAGGGAGAGATCACAGAGAGAGAGCATCCCCTACATACCTGTTCAGGTGAGTGGTATTTCCTTATTTCTGGTTATCAGGAGTTCCAGTCCTTAAGGAGCTTACTTCAGTTGAGGGTTTGCAAAGGGTGTATATATGGACAGAGCCCTGTCCCACCATGCCAAGAGGAGCCTTAGTATCTCCAAAGATGTGTTTGTGGGTAACCGCCAGGACCGGCCTTTGGGGTGTGCGAGCTGTGACCATCACAACTCGCAAATGATCAGGCCACACAGCGGGAGGTAAGCAGCCTGGACAGGGTCAACACAGGCCGCGGCCGCCGCTTACCTCCCGCCGTGCACCTGTACCTGTGGTTTCCCTGGAGTCTGGGCTGCAGGGCTGAGGTGTGTATCTCACACACAGCTCAGCCTCAGGGACGCGAGAGGAGAGAGAGGGATATTGTCAGCTCCTCCTCCTCCCGCCCCTTCTCCTCCTTCTCCCGCCCCTCTCCTCCTGTGTCTGCCCCGCCCAAACTCTCCGGGGATGTGTAATTCAATATTAGAATTAGTCTTAATATTGTTAATGGTTGAGATAAATACACCTCGCAGGAAGCTTTTAAAAGCTTCCCATTTAACTAGGGTAACCTCTTAAATGCAATTATCTGTGAAGAAATTTGATTTGACCAAAATGCATTAATGCACCAGGGGGCCCTTGCTAGATTAGTATGTGATTTAGCATTGATCCAAAATATTAATGGTGAGTGGTCTCTCACTGCAGTCTTTAAGCAATGGAGAACGTAGGAGCAAACTTAGGAAAGGTAACAAAGTTGTCATTCCCGACAGGGGTTTATCAGACTTCATCTGTTAAGCTATGATTCAGGTTGAGGTAATGGTATTCAGGTATCCGCCGACGAGCTCTCATTGATGGTTCATGGACATCCAACCACTCCGCTGCTTCCCCAGCGGTATTGAAAGTGAAGGAGCTCCGCGATGCAGCTCTGCTCACATGCCCGGTCTGGCCACACCCCCCTACTGTCTAATAGGCTAGACACCATACTGTGAATCTCCAGACTGGATCATCAGTGTACCCCCTTGACTTAGCTCAAAACTTCTTCCAGGAGCAAAAGGCCATCAAGCTCCTCCTGAGCTGGGACCTTGATGAAAAATGCTCCCTTACCCCACTTAACACGTATCTGTGACTAATCTGTGTGAGAAAGATGTACTGTATATACTTACCTATTTTCAGCCCACTCTGGTCCCCTCACATTTTCCTGTGTCAGCCAGGGATGGCTGCAGGAAAGAGATGAGAGAGCTCGGCAACGGGTAATGTAACCCATAGGCTCCTAAGGCCCATCTGTTTTCGGCATTCTCTCCTCTCCCTTGCAACCACCACTGACTGACACGGGGGAACCAGATCATGTGACTGGACCAGAGCAAGCTGAAAATAGGTAAGTATCTACAGTACATCTTTCTTAAACAAGGTAAGTCAGTATAGGTGTTAGGAGGGAGAAGGGAGCATTTTTAAGACTAGTTAGGTTTATTTTGGAATTCTACTATAACTTGGACAGCTGGCACCAGCACAAAAATCACTTCTCATTAAATTAAAATTATTTTCCTTTGTGCTTATTAAAAGAAAAAAGTGTACATTCATGGGAGTCATGTCACCCCAGCTAATGACCAAATATGCTGAATCCTGATGAAGACCAGAAGAACATTCCGGTGGCACCAAAGGTACAACTAAAGAGAGCATGGCCATATTATCATTTAGGGGGGGTGGGGCAATTTTCCATGTAAGTTTGCCATAATATGCCAATATGCTGGTCATATGTGCACATTATTGCACAAGCTTGGGCACCAGAAGCAAAGTTTAATTTTGTTTTACCTAACCTGGCTGATCAGTGTTCTACTATTCCAGTCTGAGACCTATTGGTCAGTGGTCATCTGCATACCATCACAGAAATTATGTCATTGCTGGACTGTCTCAAAACATCTCAATCAGGCAACTGTCACCACCAATAGCTTCTTTGACAATAACAAAAAAATATAAGTAGCCCCAACCTTTGTTTCCTATATTTAACATATATCAAGCAAAACTTTTTAAAAGTAAAAGCCTGTTAAATTCCCTTTTCACTATGCTTTTCTGCCTGCCACAAATCCTTGTTAATGGAGTCCTAAATCAATCTTGCTATTAAAAGTAATAAAAAAGACCATAAAAGCAACTCAAGTACCATATATATTCACCAAACTGAAGACAAACTCTAATGCCGTGGACAATACGATACATTACATGTGTAGCAAAAGATTATATTTTTTCTGATTTATATCCTTCGCAAGATTTTTATTTTTGATAGAAGAGACATTTCACTACAGTTGCAAGATACTGTGCTTCTAGTGTCATTGTCCTCCCCTTGTAAAAAGGAACTAAGAACTAAAGCCAGTGTGATTCTTATACCACGCTGAGTAAAAATAATTGCAATTCAGTTTAAATAAATATGTCACTATTGTGCCTTTTTTTTTTACTGAAGTTAAATGGGACCAAAGAAAATTCTGTAGCCCATTGGAAGAATATCAGAGATAAGATGAGAAATGATTTCAGAGCGCCCTGCCATACAATTACATAGATTTCTCTAAATAATATGATACAAGAATTCTTTAGAGAATGTGTTTAATGTTTTATTCTTTGTGGCAGTATATTGTTTGTGATAATCGAGTTGGAATTGTGAAAAACACATGAAGTGAGGAGCATTTGTCAGGCTATCTATTGCGCTCTGTGGGTCTCTTAGAACTTCTCGGATTTGTCATCTTTATATTTCAAGCTTTTTTTTCAGAAGGTGAAGAGGCATTAAGACTATACATTTTCTGTTATTCTTATCAGCCTTATGAAGTTATTATCTGCTGGAAGTAGTATATTCATGTCATGAAATGTTACCTAACGCATAGAAATCTAAAAAGACTTAGAAGACTAAAAGCCATAAATCTAAGTGGACATAAAAGGTCTTTTTACCCTCACATTTTCATACACTCATTCTCTTTCTGTGTTTCTCACATCCTGTGAATGTGTTTGTACAGTCATCATCTTTTTATTAGTTGCACCTGTCTGTTAATGCAGAAAGTCAAATATCAAACTGTGCAACTGCAACTCCATACACAAAGCATGTAGACATGATCAAGAGGTTCAACCAAACATAGCCATCACCCGCTGATAGATACACACTCCTTCTTTGCCCTGGTTGCCTCCAAGGACCTGGGAATTGGCCACTCAGATGAGCACTTTATCTTGGGGAAAAGAAAGAAGGTCACATGCTCTGCCATGCCCAAACTAATGGCTCTGGAAGGTATATGGAGTGGCAGCAAAGGATAGTATCAGTGAAAGGGGAAGAGGTGATTAAGAAAACCTGTCATTGCCCTGAATAGGAAATAATGTAAAAACATCCAACAAGTTTGCAGTTGGCAATATTGTTCCAACAACATCCTGTTGGAGGAGTATAGCAGTGTATGTTTGTCACCAGTGCTCCCAGACTTTGTGTGTAGCCCAGAAGAATGCAGAAAGTGTAGTTATGACTGCCTGAATGCTAACTTTTGGATTAAAGCATTATTAAACAAAAAGATTGAATTTGAAGTGAGGAACATTTGTCAGGCTATCTATTGCACTCTGTGGGTTTCTTAGAACGTCTCAGATTTGTCGTCTTTATATTACCAGCTTTTTTCAGAAGGTGAAGAGACATTAGGACTATACATTTTCAGCCTCGTGAATTTATTATCTGCTGGAAGTGGTATATTCATGTCACGAAATGTTACCTAACGCATAGAAATCTCTAAAGACCTAGAAAACTAAAAGCCATAAATCTAAGTGGACATAAAAGGCAATTTTACCCTTATATTTTCATACACCCATTCTCTTTCTTTGCCCTGGTTGTGTCTCTGTGTTGGCAGCAGCACTGATGTGGAGGATATGGGCCAGCCAGCAGTGGAGAACCATGGAGGGTGGAAGCAGGAAGAGCAATCAACACTGTAAGGATCAGTGTGGAACGCAGGACCAGGAAGTGACGTCAGTAAAGGCAGGATGAGTTTTGGAGCATGCCCATTGGCTCCCTCTTCATGCCTCCATGGTTCTCCACTGCTGGCTGGCCCAGGATCCTCCACATCAGTGCTGGCACCAACAAAGAGACTCCTTTACAGGGATGCAGCCCTCTGGACACCACTGTGACTCAGTGACTTTCATGACTTTGATGAGCCTTTACACCTACTGGTTCTAGTAAGTGTTTTTATCTCTTTAAGGCAATAAAGCACCTGTTACTACTGCACTTCGAAGTGCCTTTTGCTCTTCCTTTTTGTTTCTACTAGAGAGCTGCTTCTCCTTAAAGTGGTGAAGTGTGCACATCTCAGGACTACATGCCTCTCCCCTATCCCCCCTCTCCCCTCCCCCTCTCTCAGTGTGGTCCAGTGCTAGCCAGTCTGTTCCTCCAGAGCTCCCTGTTTTCTCTTGTCTGGTCTAGCAGTGCCTAAGATCAGCGGTCCCCAACCTTTTTGGCACCAGGGAACATTTTTTTGGACTATTTTTCCAAGGACCGGGGGTAGGGGGTGGTTATTAGTGCTTTAGTCATCCCAAAACCATGGTTGATATGGTGTCAGGATGATTGAAACACAATATTTCTATTATTACATTGTAAAATATAATGAAATAGTTAAACTCACCTTATTGCAGAATCAGTGGGAACTCTGAGCTTGTTTTCCTGCCACCAGATGCGGCTTGTCAATTGCCACTATAGCCTGCCACCAGATGCAGCATGCCACTAGCCTGTCACCACAGCCACAAGATTCAGCATACCCCTAGCCTGCCACCACAGCCACCACAGCCACTAGATACAGCTTGCCACTAACCTGCCACCAGATACAGCCTGCCACCACAGCCACCAGATGCAGCTTGCCACTAACCTGCCACCAGATGTAGCCTGTCACAGTAGGGGTTATTTACTAAGCCTGGAAAATGCTAAATTTGGTGCAGCTCTGCATAGAAATCAATCAGCTTCCAGGTTGTATTGCCAAAGCTTAATTGAAGAAGTTGAAGTTAGAAGCTGGTTGGCTACCATACACAGCTGCAGTCATTTTAATAAATTAACCCCTGTGTGAGGATTTTGTGCATAGCCAAGCCTCTTGCAGCCTCTCCCCTATGGCCTCCCTAGGAACCTGGCATTCAAGTTCAGGAGCAGGGAAACCGGCACATACGCACTACAATACAGGGTTCTGCTGCTATGATGATTTAGAATTTATTAAGGCGGACCCAACATCGGTGATGAGGCAGTGATAAAATCTCTCTGCTCTCCACCTGCTTACCTCCTTGTGGCCTGTGCATGGCCCAGCTTTAAACAGGACATGGACCCCGGTCTGGGAACCACACACTACAGATATGCAACCATACAGAATAGTACTACAGAGTACTACAGAATTAACATTCGTAGATATTCCCTTTAGTATAGAAAACTTTCACTTTTTGAGTTCAAGTCTACATTAGTATCATCCAATTTTCTAAGAACTGCACACAGGTTCACTAATCTATTTCCACTCAGGCATGTCAGGCTCATTAATACTAAAATACTTGCATGGTAAAATCTGTTCATTGCAGAACTTCCAACACAGTACGAGTTCTGGCTCGTCATTTACCTTCCGAGTGTCATTACTGTATGTTCTCATTTTCCAGCATAGTGCTGTTGAATAAGATCCTCCTCTTACAGCAACTAGCTAAACTATAAAACTCCTAACAAAATATGCTATTGTTGTTCTAACAAAGATTATTTTTGAGACGTCTAAGCTCAAAGAGCTGAATTTAAATGATAATATAGTATTACAAAGAACCAATGCAGGAGGCAGCATTGTAATTTCAGATAAGAAAAGCTATTGTCACAAAGCTAAGCAATTCAGCCTTGTGCAAAAAAATTTAAGAATAATCCTATAAAATTAGTTCCAATGGAACTTCTACTTTTATAGTTAACGGATTAGTTATAGGAATTTAGGCATTTATTCCAAAAAGTATTTTGATAATAACACATAATGCCCACTAGGCCTTTATACTTTGGGTCATATACATTTTCCTAATTTGATTTTTTTTTCTTCTAGTACAGAATCATTGTTAAATGAAAACATCACTGAAACTGCGCAGTAATAAACAATTCACACTAATAATAATGTTATGGCAGTTTGACTGTGCTTACAAGAGATTGTGTTGGTTTTCTTATATCACTGAAACTGTGCTAGTTCTGGGACAGTGCACATCTACAAGCAGGAGGCACCATGGTATGCCTCTTTCTACATAAACACCATATTCAGATAGTGGCAACCCCCACTGTTGATTGGGATCCTGGGCTGAAATGGGTAACAAATGATCCTACAGAGTCTCTTTAAGAGGGTCAGTAGGCTGACTGTGCCATTGTCAGTATGTAATTTTTTAATTAAAAAAACATATTGAATTTGCATTATGTTTTATCTGCAGTTAGGGTGGATGGTGAGGCAACCACCCTGAGCACACTCTCGGTAGTATATCTAGGGCCCATTTTAGACAGGAGACAATTAACGTACCAGCATGTTCTAGGAGTACAGAAAGAAACTGGAGTACCAAGAGGAAACACGCAAACTCCATGTAGATAATGTCCTAACCAGGACTCCAACTAAAAACACTAGTGCTGCAAGGTTGCAAGAAGTGGTACCTAGTAAGCCACCATGCTGCCCAAAGCAGTTGATTTTGTTTTGACAATAACTAAATTAACTAGCTATCGAAGGTTAACAATCCAAGCATTATATGCAAATATTGGAGTATATAAGTCAACAGGAGCTATAAAGGGATCAGTTAAACGGGCTTGGGGCCTCTTGCTTCCTGGAACCCATCGTGTGCACATCAGTCTGCCGGACAGAGAGGGAGAAAGCAGACTGCGGTCTACTGCACAATGCCCCATCAGCCTTTGTTGAACGGATGTTCATCACAGTATTGCAGACATCCTTGCAGCACAGGACAGCACAGTCAGGGCACCATGAGAGAGCAGAGCGCAGCCATCTTGAGGCCACAGAGCATGGAGGATTTCCATCGCCTATTTCCCCCAGGACCCTCATTGATGGACATCAGGATTTGGCGAGAGGGCACCTGCTCAGAGTTCAGAGCGCAATTGTTACATTTCTAATTACACTGAACACAGACCTTTTGCAGTTAAATAAGCCACCAGATCACTTAGGATTATAATTAACTATTCTACATTGCTTGCTATATACTGAATGCTATATGAAATTGTTCACTTTATGAGTTCCAACTGCCAGTGAAGACTTTAGCAAGGCCTTGTCAGTAGGACATTATTATACTATTGTTTCTTAAAGGGGACTTGTTCCTGGTATTTAGATCACCCTATCTCTCATTAGGATACAGGTGGTATAGGCCGGCCCGGAGTTCCCCTTTATCCTGAGTGCTTCATAGTGATATATATAGTTTATTTGAGAGATTTACGTGCATATTCTAAGAGAGATTGTGTTTATTAATATCATTGGTGTTATTACAGCCTGTTTTCTTATTATTTTTGATGTCAGTTCAGCTGAACCTTGGCGGTTCACCCAAGGTCTAGCTTGTTAATACAATTCTACAAGTTCATCTTCTGAGTAAAAGTTAAAGCTCATTCATATTATGTCAGCGTGTTACTTAAAGTTACATACATCATGTCTGAACCTAGAGTGTCAGGAGGGTGGACGGTTTACAGGGTCAAAGCGGTGCAGAAGAGCATACACTTAACAGCAACCCCCAAGGGGGTAGTGCTTCATGTACTCCTGAGTTAACACCCTGTTGTCAAGGTCTTACCTTGCCCTCCTGTTGGCAGCCATCTTGGACATCTTGTGCAGACTGCTGCCTTTTATAGACTTTGATTGCATCATCACTTCCTGCTGCCTGGGCATCGAACATTGATGATGCTGCACCCCTGACTATATCTATCACCCGTTGGGTTACAATCCTTGCCCTTGTGTTTGTGCTCCAAGGTGCATCTCTGCTAGCAGTCTTATGTTCTCTGTGTTCCTCCGTGTATGACCTGGTTTGGCTGACGACTCTCCTGGCTCTCAACCCGGCATCGGCTGACGACCCGACATTGGCAGACGACCCGTCATCAGCAGACTACCCACTTCTGGACTTGACCCTGGCTTGGATGACTACCCGCTCCTGGACTTGACCCCGGCTTGTTCCTGCTCTCTCTTCCTCACTCTTGCTGTGCGATTACTGTTGTTTTCTCCAAAAACAGCTTCATTTTACCTGCATCCCCACGTGGTCTGGTTTCATGGCACCCTGACACCTGGCCATTTCAAAACGCATTATAGAGACAAGATCACCATCGGGAAGACTGCTTGAGAATTGATATGCGGCCATTGAAGTAGATGGAAAGTGAAAGTAAATAGGCTGCAGGGAATCAATATTAACAATGGATGTACAATTGTTAAAAAAAAAATAATAATAATAATAATAATAAATAAATAAATAAATCAAAGTTACAATGATTAACATTCTTTCAGTATTTTATATCATGACATCATACAATGACAACAGCAGTGGAGGCAAAATCATACCGGAGGGGGTCCTTGATTTTGAAAACTGTGGGTTCAACATGACCTCAGGTGAAGCTTTGAATATTTGAATGTCTTCACAGTGAAGACATTTTGTAGGGTACTTTTTTCTGCAGCTACTGGAAAATGCACCCCAACTACTCCAATGCACCACTGAACAAAATATACAGGGCTTTTATAGCTGTGTGAACGGCACCATAGCTGACAGTGGAAAGTTATGGAACGTTATTTATTTCCTTCTTGGGAAAATGGATTGGTAATAATGAACAGTAAAGATGGAAAGAGATGATGTCATTGCAATTTTTTTTTTTTTTTTTTTTTACCAGCTGCACCAAGTAATTTCCTAATTACATATATATGCTGTGTGTGTGTGTGTGTGTGTACCAACAGTCCTATTCTGCAATCAACATACTGCCCAAGTGGTATTGACATCCACAAAATGACTAAATACTGCTATCAAATCCATAGGATCCATAGTTTTTATTTAACCCAAAATTTACATTTATTTAAGAGATGTGTCTATATGCTCTTTTCCATTAAGAAATTCTTAGTTTATTCAAAATAAATGCCACATTTAATTTAAATTGTGGAAAGGAAATGTGGTCCTGGAAAACGTATATTTCCCACTTTTCAACAATGTATTTTGTGAATGCCTAGAATTTTAAGGCACACAAGTAGTTATGCTACAACATTACTTTGAAGGTAAAAATAACACAGCCTATAATAATATTTCCATTACAGACAAATCCATTTATTAACCTGCTGGTGTCATCACTCAGTCAAGAAAACCCTAGGAGGGAGAGCACAATTCTGCCTCTTACCAGTAGGTGGCACTAATTTCAAGGATATTTACCCTTGACAAAAGAGTAATTGTAACAAATTAGATTGATTTTATTTTAGGGTCATCTTTCTCCTTAATATTGTAGAAATTACTCTTAAAAAATAACTGTCAAGAGACATACAAGGAGGCTACCATTACTAAAAAAAATAAATCCTAATTGTCTTATCTGTCAAAAAGATATTTTTTCAATCATTTTAATCACTATCACAGAACAAATGTGCATATAAAGAGTTTTTCATTTTCTCAGAATTTCCTGATTGATGTAAAGGGTGTCACAGCCAGGGAATTAGCATACCAGCCAGTTAACTAGCATTTTCAAAAAGAAGCCTTATGACCACCTGTGAATCCATCCTGTTCACAGGCCAGAAAAAAAAGAGGACAGGTTATATCTGTTGGACACATTCTACCAATTTTACTAAAAATAAATGAAAAGCCTAGTAAAGCATGTAGAAAAGTTGTTTATTTAATTAACCATTTGATATTGTTCTATCACTTTAACTTTTGGTTTCAGAGGCTCTGTGGAAGAGGGTAAGCTCCAAAAGTTGTCATCTCAGTGACACATGCTGCTGTCATGGCAGATTTTAATACCATACATGCTTAGTTTTCCCTGCAGGCAGATTGTGAGAAATTAGTCAATTCCCCCTTCAATGCTAAATAGCATTGATGGAAGAACTTGTACTATTGACTATTGTATTCAGGCAGCCACAGCATTTGTGACTGCCTGAATACCCAAACAGTGACTGCATCTGATTGAATTCACTCACTGTTTGGATGACAATTTCTACTCAGCTCCTTTACAGTGGTTCTAAAGACTAAATGTTTTTACCTTTATGTATTCTATGTCTTTATGCATATATGCCTTCTGTGTGCACCCCCCCCCCCTTCCCCCAAGCCCTCCAATTCTTACCTGAGCTCCCTCTGATCTAGCGATGTTCACGATAGCCTCGGCTGTCCCGGAACTCTCCCTCCTTGTTGGCTGAGACAGGAGCAGGAGCCGATTGGCTCCCATTGTTGTCGATTACAGCCAGTGGGCCAATGAGGAGAGAGTGGGAGGGCGGAGCTGAGCCATGGCAGGGGACCCGAAAAGAAGATCACGGCACAAAGCAGGTAATTATAACATGTTTGTTATTTTAAAAAATAAGAAAAAAATTACTTTAGTACAACTTTAACTCTGAAATCAACTTTTGGCAAACTTAGTGGTTCTGACAAGGCAAACCACAGCTTTACATTTGGCAGATTTAGCAGGAATTGGTAAAAATGTGAACATTATATGGCCAGCTTAAGTGCTAGAAAGATATTGGATTGGACTTTTTTTTTTTTTTTTTGAGTGCTTTTATCTTATTAATGAAAGGATTGCTTTGGTGTGTCTTTTAAATGTGTTGTAGGTGATTACTTCAGCCTGATCCAAGAGTAGCAGTCCTGATTGGATCATTTGTATGAACAGCATACTGATGCAGTGACGTAGCACAGGTTGGTACACATTGAGGATGCTGAGAGTTGTGGATTTATTTGTATAACTGTTTGGTTAAGGCTGTCTGTGGGCCTAGTAGAAATACAAAAACTGCATAATAGAGCCCAATACAATTTAACTGTTGATTAAAAAAAAAGAGTAATATTTCAGAAATTAAAATGATCTTGACTCTTTTATCCAATTTTGGTCTAGTGCTTCCTTCTGTATTTCTATGGTTTGACTTACTGTTGAGTGCCCATCGAATGACTTCTTGTTGTGTGGGAGAAACCTCACCAGAGTTATTGTGCTTGTTTGAAGCTTTCCTTTATCTGACTACACTTGCAAGTCTAAAAGTTCCCAGTGCTTCTTTTGGTATGTTATTCTGTGTACCTACTAGGGCTGTCGTACCACTTTTTGACACCAATATTTGGTGGCTGGTTCTTGATTAGGGCAAATAGAGGATCATGCTAAATAGGAAAATTGGGGAGATGAGTCATGTTGGCAGATACAGCGGGCACTGCGGATCAGACAAGGGAACAATAGTTTCTCGTACCTGATAGAAGACTGAATTGATGAGGTCGGCCTCTCTTGTATCTCCCACCCTGGCCCCACTGAGGATGAGACAGAGGGTGCCATGGAACAGGAGGGACGCGAATGCCTGTTGGTGTTGATTGCAGAACCTGCAGCAGGAAATGCGACTCCAAGGAGACTGTGGAACCAGAGGAGCAGGAACAGCAGTAATGTTCGGAGGACTAGTCCAGACTAAAGGAGCACTCTGCTTATGCTGATGGTTCTGGATAGGCAGCTTGTCAGGATTCTGGAGGTTGGAACAGACAGTGGTGTACAGAGCTGGTGCAGCAGACAGCCAGGCAAGCACTTGATTAGTACCGGGAGCCAGGCTCAGAGGCAGGAGCAGAGTCTGAGGAATAGCCGGGGTCATCAACAGGCGGGCAGCGAGGTACCAAGTCATGTGCAGAGCCAGGTCAAGTCAGGAACGGAGCCGGGTCAAGGGTAAACAACAAGGCAGAAGCAGAATCCAAGGTCAGGTCAAGAATACGCCAGGTCAGCAACGGGAAAAATATGCAGGATCAATCAGGATACGGGCACAGCTAAAGATCAGTCAGCAAAGGAAATAGGAATGAGCACCCTTTAAAAAGCCCGACGGGCGTCAAGAGTAATTGTGCTTTTTCCTGTGTGCGTATGTGTTCGCGATTGCAAATTCTCACACGCATGTGCGCGCCTGTTAGCCATACTTCAGGAAATACCATGCGCATATCTAGGTTACAGCAAAAAGGTCCCCTAGGAGTGGGACTTTAAATGGCAAAGACCAGAGCTTGAGTAGATTAGTCAAATTTTATTAATACATTAGATAGTACATATTGCATTAATGAGAAACATGTGAAAATCACTATATGCATAGGTTACAAACACTTATTGATTAAAAGCAAGTGGCCAGATGATACATCACAGATAAGAATGGCTGGGATTTCATGGAAAGAGGGGACCAGAGCCTACTCAAGCTCTGGTCTTTGCCATTTAAAGTCCCACCCCTAGGGGACCTTTTTGCTGTAACTTACACAAAGGGATGCTGGCAATCTCCAGGGTAACCACCTTATCCGAATCCTTCATTCCATGCGCATATCTATGCACCAGACATCTCACAGGGATTCCCTGATGAATAGCCTCTTCGTTTTTTCCCCAGATGGCAGCCAGAAGAGGTCCTCCTGTACAAATAAAAGAGTCTTTTTCGAGTGACTGTCATCTTACATTTACAGGTTCCTTTACTAAAGAAAAGTATTTGCAGCAGTTAATTCCACAGTTTGGGTTTTACTCATTTTATTCCAGGACTCTACTTCATGTTGTTACTGCAAAATGATAATTTCTTTATATTTTACACTTTCCCCATCTCTACAAAACTGAAATATTCAAATACCCGTATACTGTAACAGCACAGTATAAATTATATTATTGAGAAGATGGCAAAGAAAAAAGCTAAGGCAGATCTCACATTCAGACATCATAAAATTAGATGTATACAGGAAAAACTGATAATGAATATTTTGATGAGTATCAATTAGTCTGTTGGTAGCAAATCTTTTATCAGATTAATTGAAGTGGAAATGCTGCAAGGTCCATAGCACTCTCTGCTGGACCCTCTAACATCATTAAGTTCATTACATTCTGCTCAGTTCCAGCAGAGAGTGAAATGCTTAAATCTGGAACACTTGATAGTCTGTAATAATAGGAACATCAGTACTGATAGTTTAGAAATATGAAAGCTGAAAGTATTATTTCCATTCTCCAAGACTATTCAACATTGCTATTATGTACATACTTCAATTTCATGTACATGATTTTCTACACAGAAAATGCCTTAACAAACCATATTAGACTAATGAAGTGATCCGATCCCAACTCGCCTGTCACTGATGGAATTCTGACTTTGTGATACAAAACAAGAAAGAGACAATATAACAGCGTTGTCATAAAATAATGTTTGCTACATTTCCGATCTGCAATGTATTTACATTTCAAAATGAACAGGTAGGTAAGAATGGCATTATATTATAATGCTATGTTAATGATACTAAAAAAGAACTAAAGACAAAACTTTTTTTAATTTTATTTTAAATGGGGTAAAGGAGGCTACACTTGCCGTCTGTGTGCAATTGGAGAGATTTCCCTTCCCTTCCTGTCCCCACTATCTATCCAGTGCGTATAGAGAGACTGGAAATAACGTATTTGCGGAACTGAAAGTAATGTCAACCTGCCCGAAAATGCTAGTGGAACGCCAACAGGGCTGCACTTCTAACTTTCTGGTCCTAGCACATGGCATGCGCTCCAGGGGAGAGTGGAAGCGCTATTTTGGATTGCCCCTCGAGAGATCTCTCTGTTATGGATAGGGGATCAAATCACAGGTCAGTAATGGAATTACAACTTTTCCTTTTTTTCATCTTCTTACAGCGAAATGAAGATGATTTGAGGGTAACAGGAGAAGCAGGCAATGCAAAACCCACATTACCCACCAGATTTTGGTGATTTACAGAGGCAACCTACAGGAAAAGTAAAAAGTATGATGTGGATTTATGTGGATTTATCATAGGTGTATTTTAAATGATAGAGACAGAATATCAACCAAAAATCCAGAAAAAACACATGATACAAATGTTATAAATTGAGTTGCAGTTCAGTGAGTAAAATAAGTATTTGATCCCCAAGCAAAACATGGCTTAGTACTTGGTGGACAAACCCTTGTTGACAAGCACAGAGGTAAGACGTTTCTTTTAGTTAGTGACCAGGTTTGCATACATCTCAGGAGGAATTTTGGTCCACTCTTTTTTACAGATCTCATCTAAATCCTTAAGGTTTCTTGGCTGACGCTTGGCAATCCGAAGTTTCAGCTCCCTTCATAAATTTTCTATAGGATTAAGGTTCTTGAGAATGGCTTGGCCACTCCATGACCTAATATGCTTCTTCTTGAGCATTTTTCTTCCTCCAAACACGGTGAGTCCCCCTCCTCAAGAAGACATATATACAGTCATGCCAATGAACATCTTAATGATTCAGAGAAGGATTGGGAGAAAGTGCTGTGGTCAGATGAGACCAAAATTGAGTTCTTAGGCATTAACTCAACTTGCTGTGTTTGGAGGAAGAAAAATGGTAATTATGACCCTAAGAAAATCATCCCTACAGTCAGTGGCGTAGCGTGGGTTGTCAGCACCCGGGGCAAGGTAAGTAATTTGCGCCCCCTACACAAATCTACTAGACCACTACACAGACCACTACACTGACACCTACACTGACCTAGCTGAACACTACACAGACCTACCTTATTCCTACACTGACCTACCTGATTACTATACTGACACCTACACAGACCTACCTGACCACTACACAGACCTACCGGACCACTACACAAACCTACCTGACCACTACACCGACACCTTCACTGACCTCTACACTGACCCCTAGATTGGCCCCCCTACACTGATTCCCCCTACACTGACCCCCCACATTGACCCCCCTACACTGACACCTTCACTGACCCCCTTACATTGCCCCCCCTACACTGACACCTCTACACTAACATCCCCCTTTACTGAACCCTTACACTGACCCCTTCACTGACCCCTACACTTACCTTCTCCATTGACCCCCCTACACTGACCCCCCCCCCCCACATTGACACCTACACTGACTCCCCTACACTGACACTTACACTGACCCCTTCATTGACACCTACACTGACACCTACACTGACCCCCCCTACACTGACAGCTACACTGACCCCCCCTGCGGGCATTGTACAGGAGAATGCAGGGTTGCAGGCATAGTACCAGAGAACGCAGGGCTGCAGACATGGCACAGGAGAATGCAGTGCTGCGGGCATGGTACCGGAGAATACAGGGCTGCGGGCATTGTACAAGAGAATGCAGTGCTGCAGGCATTGTACAGGAGAATGCAGGGCTGCGGGCATTGTACAGGAGAATGCAGTGCTGCGGGCATTTTACAGGAGAATGCAGGGCTGCGGGCATACTACAGGAGATGCAGTGCTGCGGGGATGGTACAGGTGTACCATCCCCGCAGCACTGCATCTCTTGTAGTATACCCTCAGCCCAGCATAATGGAAGGTAGTGCGGCTGTGGAGGAGTCTCACACTTACCTGTTCCTGAGGCGCCATAGATTTTAAAATGGCGCCGCCAGGGGCAACACGTCATTGCGCATGCGCCGCCGCCATTCGGGAAAGCTCCTATACCTTTGGCTATTCCCAGGAATATTACGGCCTTTCACGAGCGGCGGCGGCGCATGCGTGGTGACATGTTGGTGCCGGGCGGCGCCATTTTCTAATTTAAATCGGCCCAGTGTTCCGTTAAAAAACCCCCGAAACTGTCCACGTAGTGACACTGGCGGGGCTGCGGTATGCGCCCCCCCCAGATTTTGCACCCGGTGCGGCTGGCCCCCCCCAGCACCCCCCACGATACGCCACTGCCTACAGTCAAGCACAGAGGTGGAAACATTATGCTTTGGGGTTGTTTCTCTGCTAAAGGTACAGACCAACTTTGCTGCATTGAGAGGCCAATAGATGGGGCCATGCAGGGCTCGAGTCCTGCGGGAATGCATGGGTACGATGTTCCTGTATTCTTTCCACAGCAGGAACTCCATTCCCATTACCTCCTGTAGGGGGCCCGGCCGACAGCTGTAGGTTTCACAGAGCATCCAAAGTGCAGGCACTTTATTTTTGCTTCTACCTGTTCCCCGAGTTCCCCCCTGCTCCAATGTGGTCTGACCATATATCCTGGGCCCCATCAGTTCACTCAGAGGGGCCCCGGGGTCTTTTTTCTAAGTCCCGTGGTCAGGCGGATTCACACCATTCAGTGCCCATTCCCCGAAAAAGAAAAGAAAGTTCCGGTCCTGGCGGAGTGATATCTGTCACAGGGAGCAGAGGCTGTCAGCAGCTTCTTCACTGACGGTCTCCTTCAGCAAGTAAGTGCTGAGGAGAGGGCAGGCTCAGGCTGAGGGGAAATCAGCAGCAGCCAAAAGCCATCAAAGCACAGAGGGACAGTATGAGGAAAGTGGGGACCAGCAAGTCTGCAGGTAATGTTGCTTAAATAAGGTATTGTCACTAAAAAAAACAGCTTCTCCACCTATGCCATGCCTCTGTTGCACATGATTGATACAGAAGCTAAATTTGATCATTATCATCATGTTAATCACACAGTGCAGGTGCATTGAACCACAGCATCTGTATTGTGTGATTATCATCATGATAATGATGATGATCACAGGACAGTGAAAAGCATTCTTAGGCCTCATTTAGGGCCCATTTACACTTGGCGCCTCAGATATGTGTCTCCTGTGCAGGGCCATCTTTTACCAGCACGGGGATGCATAAAGTGTTGTGTGCATCCGCCTGCCAGTGTCCTATTAATTTTTACTGGGGCACGCAGTTGCATGGGTACAACCACTGTGTCCTATTCTAACATGCAGGTAGGTGTGGGTGCAGGTCCAAATGGAAATGAATGGGAAGCTGGCAGGGGGACGCCCACAATACTTTGTGCATCCCCATGCTGGTAAAATACAGCTCTGCACAGGAGACACAACCTACACTTCATGTAAATGGGCCCTTACACTTGTGTTTAGGGTGTGGAAAAAACATTTTTTTTTTTTTTACCACCCCCAAACATTTACCCTTATACTGCAAAACAGCAGAGGATGAATACTATATGCTGTGGCCATGATGCTTTTTGTGTAGCAAAAATGATCCCCATGGTTGTGTTCAGCCGCCACTTGCACCTGTTTTCCTGGGCTCTCCCATTCCATCAGGTTGGGTTGGCATTGCACAAAGGAGAAGAAGGAACACATGTTTCTTTCTCTCCTCTGTGACAAATAAAACTGGAAGCTACAAGGATTGTGTCACTTCCAGATTCAGGTCTGTATTTACTTGTTTGGTACCAGCCAGGAAAGCAGCCAACCAAACTGATCTTTGTTTCACCAGCTGCCTTGGAGGGCTGAGGAGGGATCAGGAGCCTGAAAGATCCCAGATCTCCCCATAAAGAGCACCTGTAACTGAAAAAGGTATCACAAGGGATGTTATTAATCCCTTGCGATAGCAATAAAGTTGAATGAAAAAAAAATCTAAAAAAAGCAATAATTCTAGCGCCAAAGCTTACATTTAAGTGTACACTGATAACCTGGAAAGTCTTTGTAAAGCATCGCCTATGGACAATTTTAGATACTGTTGTTTATCGCCATCTCACAGGCATTTGAAATTTTAAAGCATGATACAGTATGTTTGATATCTATTTACTTAATGCAATCTTTTATATTTTAGAAAAAAATGGGTATTGTATTGTGTTTGTGTGCACTAAATTGCATTAAAGTGTATATTTTCCTTAAAAATATGTGTTTTAAAAATGGCTGCACAAATTTCATGTTACATGAAACATTGCAACAATGTCCATTATATTCTCCAGGGCCTCTGTTTTCAGAAAATATATAATGGGGGTTGTAAGAAATTTTATAGCAAAAAAAAAAAAATGCTGATCTTAACATGTTTGTGAAAAATGGCAAAGTTGTCCCAGACAGACAGACAGACAGACAGGCCTGCGACTGGTTACCATGTCGCTAAAGTGGCCCTCACTAAAAGGTGTGTGTATATATATATATATATATATATATATATATATATATACACACACTTTTTTATTTTTGAGGTGGGGGGATGGGATCTTGGGTGAGTTCCCACACTTTTTTTCTCAGGACTTGACCCCTGGGGCCATGTATTATGAAATCTTGGATGGGAACCTTCTTCCCTCCCCCAGAACACAGAAGATGGATTATGGATGGGTCTTTCAGCATGACAATGACCCAAAACATACAGCCAAGGCAACAAAGGAGTGGCTCAAGAAGAAGCACATTAAGGTCATGGAGTGGCCTAGTCAGTCTCCAGAGCTGAAACTTCGAGTTGCCAAGAGATAGCCAAGAAACCTTAAGGATTTAAAGAAGATCTGTAAAAAAGAGTGGACCAAAATCCCTCCTGAGATGTGTTCAAACCTGGTCACCAACTACAAGAAACTTCTTACCTCTGTGCTTGCCAACAAGGGTTCTCCACAAAGTACTAAGTTATGTTTTGCTTGGGGATCAAATAATTATTTTACTCACTAAACTGCAACTTTATTTATAGCATTTGTTTTATGTGATTTTTCTGTCAATACTGCTAATACTAGATATAGCTGCATCCGGAGCTCATTGTTACACTGATGATGAATTGGCACATGCAGGTGCGTGCCGTCAAGAATCAGCGAATGCACATTATGTGACAGACGCCAACGCCTACTGGCCTATAAAAGACTTCTGCTGTGCTCACCAGATTGCTGGATGATCGTCACCCCCCCCCCCCCCCGTGTACCTGTGCCTCTGTGTGTTTGATTTTGGATTTCCTGCTACTGACCCAGCTTGCCCTTGATCTGTCTCCTTTCCTGGCTTTGACCCCTGGCTTGTAATACCGACTCTGCTGCTGTTTGATCACCCGTGTATGACCTCGGCCTGCATTATTGACTCTGCTACTATCTGCCTATTTGTGTATGATCCCAGCCTGTTCCCATTTCTACTACCTGCCTCCACTACTGACTTATCCACCATACATGACCCCTGGCCTAGCTTGTGTTACCACTTTCTGTTTGCCCTGTTGCCGAGTACACCTGAAGCTTCTTAGGGACATCTACCCTACAGCACATGCTGCCTGTTCCAGAAGTGATCTGGTGGTCAGCTCCCCAGCTCTTCAGAACACTACTGGCAACCTGTGCTTCTTTGGGCACTGCACCTCCTGTATGACCTTCAGGGGTGATTTTCAGCCTCTGACCAGGTACATGACAATGGCACCTCCTGGCCCCAGCGAAAGAGGATAAGAAATCCTTTCAATGTTATATGATGAGCTCAGAGGCAAATGCTACATTGTATTATATGTTAGTATGCCCCTTTATAGGGTTAATTTCTTATCATGATTTATTCAAGCACAGTGATTAAAAATGTGTAATCTGCAATACAAGCACATTTAACTTTTGGTTCACGCAGTCAGGGTGCATAATTGTGGCATGTTGAATTTATTTTCAGTCATTGTATTTGCATATTTAAGTAACTAATTAATTAATAAATTAATTCATTAATTATGTTTCAGGAACTAGAGTTGAATGATAAATGTCACCAAAGATTTGTTTTGCTTATCTTAATCTCTCTCTCTCCCATATATGCATATACAGTGCCTTGCGAAAGTATTCGGCCCCCTTGCACTTTGCGACCTTTTGCCACATTTCAGGCTTCAAACATAAAGATATAAAACTGTAATTTTTTGTGAAGAATCAACAACAAGTCGGACACAATCATGAAGTGGAACTAAATTTATTGGATATTTCAAACTTTGTTAACAAATAAAAAACTGAAAAATAGGGCGTGCAAAATTATTCAGCCCCTTTACTTTCAGTGCAGCAAACTCTCTCCAGAAGTTCAGTGAGGATCTCTGAATGATCCAATCTTGACCTAAATGACTAATTCTGATAAATAGAATCCACCTGTGTGTAATCAAGTCTCCGTATAAATGCCCCTGCACTGTGATAGTCTCAGAGGTCAGTTTAAAGCGCAGAGAACATCATGAAGAACAAGGAGCACACCAGGCAGGTCCAAGATACTGTTGTGGAGAAGTTTAAAGCCGGATTTGGTACAAAAAGATTTCCCAAGCTTTGAACATCCCAAGGAGCACTGTGCAAGCGATAATATTGAAATGGAAGGAGTATCAGACCACTGCAAATCTACGAAGACCTGGCCGTCCCTCTAAACTTTCAGCTCATACAAGGAGAAGACTGATCAGAGATGCAGCCAAGAGGCCCATGATCACTCTGGATGAGCTGCAGAGATCTACAGCTGAGGTGGGAGACTCTGTCCATAGGACAACAATCAGTCGTATACTGCACAAATCTGGCCTTTATGGAAGAGTGGCAAGAAGAAAGCCATTTCTTAAAGATATCCATAAAATGTGTTGTTTAAAGTTTGCCACAAGCCATCTGGGGGACACACCAAACATGTGGAAGAAGGTGCTCTGGTCAGACGAAACCAAAATCAAACTTTTTGGCAACAATGCAAAACGTTATGTTTGGTGTAAAAGCAACACAGCTCATCACCCTGAACACACCATCCCCACTGTCAAACATGGTGGTGGCAGCATCATGGTTTGGGCCTGCTTTTCTTCAGCAGGGACAGGGAAGATGGTTAAAATTGATGGGAAGATGGATGGAGCCAAATACAGGACCATTCTGGAAGAAAACCTGATGGAGTCTGCAAAAGACCTGAGACTGGGACAGAGATTTGTCTTCCAACAAGACAATGAGTCAAAACATAAAGCAAAATCTGCAATGGAATGGTTCACAAATAAACATATCCAGGTGTTAGAATGGCCAAGTCAAAGTCCAGACCTGAATCCAATTGAGAATCTGTGGAAAGAACTGAAAACTGCTGTTCACAAACGCTCTCCATCCAACCTCATTGAGCTCAAGCTGTTTTGCAAGGAGGAATGAGCAAAAATTTCAGTCTCTCGATGTGCAAAACTGATAGAGACATACCCCAAGCGACTTACAGCTGTAATCACAGCAAAAGGTGGCGCTACAAAGTATTAACTTAAGGGGGCTGAATAATTTTGCACGCTCAATTTTTCAGTTTTTTATTTGTTAAAAAAGTTTGAAATATCCAAAAAAATTTCTTTCCACTTCATGATTGTGTCCCACTTGTTGTTGATTCTTCACAAAAAATTACAGTTTTATATCTTTATGTTTGAAGCCTGAAATGTGGCAAAAGGTTGAAAAGTTCAAGGGGGCCGAATACTTTCGCAATGCACTGTAGCAAAGCTTTTCACTTTTTGGCATATACAGAATATACAGAAGTTACAATAAAATAGTCACTTACCTTTGAGATCAAATTTTCCCAAAAATGCTATTAACAATATTAAAGCCGAACTGAAGGCAAATATAAAATACACAAATGAATACAGCTCTGTAATCGTTAATACATCATTAAATATATGAATTAAATGCAAGCATTGAAAGTACCTCATAGCAGCTTCTTGCAGTTCCTGTACAGCGGAGCTCAGAGTGTAGAGCTGGCCATACACTGATTTGTCTGGTTCAGCACAGTTTACATACTAAATGTGAAAAAAAAAGCCTGAAAAAAATTAAGAAAGGGATCTAGTTGAAATGCATTGTGGTTCACTATCTACATTTCTTAGATCAGTACTGAATTTATAACCAAGTCATCATCTCAGCTCAGTTCCTATGAAAAGCATCAGGTATTGTTATACATTTTGTAGGCGCCAGACGGACATATTTATAATTATTTAAGAAATGCTCATCGAGTATTTAATTTTTGATAAAATAGTCAAAGTACTTTTTGTGATTTGTGGTAGAAAGTCAGTGTAAAAAGATATGATGGGGAATAAGTCATTCTCCTTAACCACTTTACCACTGGAGGATTTTGCAGCTTAAAGACCAGACCCGTTTTTTCAACTTGGCACTTTGTGACTTTAACTGATAATTGCGCGGTCATGCAATGCTGTACCTAAACGAAATTGATGTCCTTTTTTTCCCACAAACAGAGCTTTCTTTTGGTGGTATTTGATCGCCTCTGCGCTTTTTATTTTTTGCGATATTAATAAAAAATAGCGAAAATTTTGCAAAAAAATGACATTTTCAACTTTGTCTTTTAAAAAATATCCAATATACTCAATTTATGTCATTTTTTCTGGCCAAAATATATTTAGCTACATGTCTTTGACAAAAAAAAAAATCAATGAGCGTATTTTTATTGGTTTGCGCAAAAGTTATAGCGTCTACAAACTATGGTGTAAATAGTGAAATTTACGCAGCTTTAATTTCTGACTGCCTATCTCATTTCATGAAGTGCTAAAATGGCAGGGCAGTACAAACCCCCCCCAAACTACCACTTTTTGGAAAGTATACATCCTAAGGAATGTCCTGACAGGCATGTTGAGCTCATTGAATAAGGTTGTCATTGAAATGATATATTGCTCACACATGCCATGGGTATATGTGTAATTACACCCCAAAATATATTCTGCTGCTTCTCCTGAGTACAGGGATACCACATATGTGAGACTTTTTGGGAGCCTAGCTGTGTACGGGAGCCCGAAAACAAATCACCACCATCAGAATTTCAAAGGGCGTACATTTTTCATTGCATTTTCAAACTACCTATAACGGTTTAGGAGGTCCTGAAATGTCAAGATACCACAAAACCCCCCCCAAATGACCCCATTTTGGAAATATATATATATATATATATATACATATATATATATATATATATATATATATATTTTTTTTTTTTTTATTTTTTTTTACACAAAGTTGTCAGTAAATGATATATTGCTCACACATAGGGTATATGTGAAATGACACCCCAAAATACATTCTGCTGCTTCTCCTTAGTACAGGGATACCCCATGTATGAGACTTTTTTGCAGTCTAGCCGAGTACAGGTCCCCGAAAACCCGTATATATATATATTTTTTTTTTTACACAAAGTTGTCAGTAAATGATATATTGCTCACACATGCCATGGGTATATGTGAAATGACACCCCAAAATACATTCTGCTGCTTCTCCTGAGTACAGGGATACCCCATGTATGAGACTTTTTTGCAGTCTAGCCGAGTACAGGTCCCCGAAAACCAACCCCCACTTTCAGGCTTTCCAAGGGCGTAAATTGTTGATTTCACTCCTGACTACCTATCACAGTTTCGGAGGCCCTAAAATTCCAAGATAGCACAAAACCCCCCCCAAATGACCCCATTTTGGAAAGTAGACACCCCAAGCTATTTGCTGAGAGGCATGGTGAGTCCATGGAATATTTTATATTTTGCCACAATTTCCGGGAAATATATATATATATATATATATATATATATATTTTTACACAAAGTTGTCAGTAAATGATATATTGCTCACACATGCCATGGGTATATGTGAAATGACACCCTAAAATAAATTCTGCTGCTACTCCTGAGTACAGGGATACCCCTTGTGTGAGACTTTTTTGCAGTCTAGCCGAGTACAGGACCCCGAAAACCAATCATCGCCTTCAGGCTTTCCAAGGGCGTAAATTGTTGATTTCACTCCTGACTACCTATCACAGTTTTGGAGGCCATGAAATGCCAAGACAGCACAACCCCCCCCCCCCCCCAATGACCCCTTTTCGGAAACACCCTGAGCTATTTTCAGAGAGGCATGTTGAGTGTTTTGCAGATCTCACTTTTTGTCACAAAGTTTTGGAAATTGAAAAAAGAGGGAAAAAAAAATGCATTTTCCTGTTTTTTCTTCATTTTCCAAAAAAAATGAGAGCTGCAAAATACTCACCATGCCTCTCAGCAAATAGATTGGAGTGTCTACTTTGCAAAATGGGGTCATTTTGGGGGGTTTTGTGCCATCTTGGCTTTTTATGGACTTCAAAAGTGTGATAGGTAGTAAGGAGTGAGATCAACAATTTACGCCCTTAGAAAGCCAAAAGGTGCGGATTGGTTTTCCAGGTCCTGTACGCGGCTAGACTGGCAAAAAGTCTCACACATGGGGTATCGATGTACTCAGGAGAAGCAGCAGAATGTATTTTGGGGTGTCATTTCACATATACCCATGGCATGTGTGAGCATTATATCATTTATTGACAACTTTGTGTAAAAAAATAAAAAAAAAAATTTTCCCCGAAACTTGTGGCAAAATATAAACTATTTCATGGACTCACCATGCTTCTCAGCCAATAGCTTGGAGTGTCTACTTTGCAAAATTGGGTCATTTGGGGGGGTTTTGTGCTATCTTGAAATTTCAGGGCCTCTGAAACTGTGACAGGTAGTCAGGGGTAAAATCAGCAATTTACGCCATTAGAAAACCTGAAGATGTAGACTGGTTTTCGGGGTCGAGTACACAGCTAGGCTCCCAAAAAGTCTCACACATGTGGTATCCCTGTACTCAGGAGAAGCAAAAGAATGTATTTTGGGGTGTCATTTCACATATTCCCATGGCATGCCTGAGCAATATATCATTTAGTGACAACTTTCTGTAAAAAAACAACAACAAAAAAAAAAAAAATAATTTTCCCAAAACTTGTGGCAAAATATAAAACACTCCATGGACTCACCATGCCTCTCAGAAAATAGCTTTGGGTGTCTACTTTTCAAAAAGGGGTCATTTGGGGGGTGTTTGAACTGTCCCGGCATTTTATGCTCAATCTTATCCACACTTTACCCCACTCTTCTAACCACTTGAAAACCAAGCCTTTTCTGTGCCTTTTTGTTTACATGAAAAAATATTTTTTTTTTACTAGAAAATTACTTTGAACCCCCAAACATTATATATTTCTTTAAAACAGAGGCCCTATAGAATAAAATGGTGGATGTTGTAATTTTTTTTGTCACACGGTATTTGCGCAAAGATTTTCCAAACGCAATTTTTGCGAAAAAAATACATTTTTTTTAATTTATTGCACAAATACACTATATAATTCCAATTTTTTGGGTAAAATTTAAAAGATGATCTTATGCCGAGTACATAGATACCAAACATGACATGCTTTAAAAATTGTGCACGCCTGCGCAGCAGCAACAACGTACGTACATTTTTAAAAACATTTAAAAGTCTCTAAAGGTTACCACTTTAGACTTACAGAGGAGGTCTACTGCAAGAATTACTGCACTCGATCTGGCGATCGTGGCGATACCTCACATGCATGCTGCAATTGCGGTTTACATTTGACACTAGACCAACGCTTGCGTGCACCATTGCGCGCAAGCACAGGGGGAGGGGGGGGGGGCTAGATTTTTTTTTTCTTTTTTGTTTTGCTTTTTTATTTTATTTTGACACCTTTCCTTTAATTTTTTTTATTTTAATCATTTTTATTGTTATCACAGTGAATTTAAATATCCCCTATGATAGCAATCTGTAGTGACAGGTACTCTTTTTTTAAAAAATTGGGGTCTTTTAGACTCTAGATCTCTCCTCTGACCTTAACGCATCTGACCACACCAAAATTGGTGTGATAAAATACTTTCCCAATTTCCCAATGGCCCTGTTTATTTCTGGCGAAACAGAAGTCATGAAATGCTCGTAGCTTCAGGTATCTTAGGCCATAGAGATGATTGGAGCCATTCTCATCTCCAATTAGCTCTATGGTTAGATAATTGAACCACCGGCTGCACTCTAGGGTTAACCGGTGGGACAGGAGAGCCCGAGAAAAACCACGGAAGGCTGTGGAAGGCGGCGGTGGGGGGGAGGCCCATCCCACTGCATGTAAAAGCAGTCTAGTGGCCAATTACCTGCTAGGATTGCTTTTACATGTAAGCCGACCGCTGGCTGTAAAAAACGATACCAAGATGATGCCTAAATCTGCAGGCATCATCCTGGTATAACCAAAGTCCAGCAACGTACCAGTACATTGCTGGTCCTTGTTTGGCATTTGGGTTTTTTTTTTTTTCATGCAGCCTGTGGGCTGAACGGAAAAAAAGAGAACCTATCAGAAATCAGCACAGGAATAATGCGTAGTATTACTCATCATTAACCGCCCAAACAACCACCCACTGAATTTAATGATGGGTATACACGACACTATCCACGTATACCAAAGTAGGATTTTAACTGCAGTGCTGAAATCAGAAAATCACCACAGCTGCTATCAGCAAAGGTATCCATATATGCTGAGCGCAAACACTGTTTGTGTCAGAATATATAAAATCAATGTCATGGTAGCCGACAAGTACCTGCAAGAGAAACAGGTCACAAAGGAATGAAAAAACAAACAAAGTACATTAAAAAAAGTACAGTCGGAAGAGTAGAAGAACATATAAAATGACTGACACAACAACAGTTTTTGGATCCTTTTATTTTTCTTTCTGTTTCTTGATGTCTTGATTTGGGACTGCGATCTTCCAGCTTGGGTCTCTGAAAATGTCGATGGACATCCATCATCCTTCGAGACCCTGTGTTTGTGTGCCCTACACTGTGTCGTGCTGTACCCTACACTAATACTCCACTAGTGTATGGTAGCGCTGAAAACATTCCCCGATGCAGAGACCAGGTTGGTCAGGACATTTGGGACAATAATAACGGGTGTCACGCCTAAATCCGCGCCTGCTACAGACACGACATCTTTTTTGGGGGTATCTTTGGGTAGGGGTACTCGGGAGGACATAAGAAAAATGTCTCTCATGCAGCCGGCTCACTGCATCTGGAAGGGGAAGTTGGGCAGGCATGCCTCCTGGGTACAGGTAGGCAAGGATGATCTCTTCCTGGAATTCCCGGAAAGATCCAGTTCGTCCTGATGCCCTGTATAGGACAAAGGCGTTCAGCATAGCCAATTGGTAAAGGTAAACAGACACTTTTTTGTATCAGCGTCTGGCTTTACGGGCAACTAAATACGGCGCCAAAAGCTGGTCGTTAAGGTCCACCCCTCCCATGTTAAGGTTATATTCGTGGACACAGAGGGGTTTCTCCACAACGCCAGTTGCCGTAGTGATTTGGATCGTCGTGTCTGCGTGAAGGGAGGACAGAACATAAACATCCCGTGTATCCTTCCACTTCACCGCAAGCAATTTGTCCGTTTTCAAGCAGGCTCTCGTCCCCCGACTAAGACGGGAATTTACAAGCCGTTGGGGGAAGCCCCGGCGATTAGGTCGCACGGTACCACATGCGCCAATTTGTAAATCGAGAAGGTGACTAAATAGTGGCACGCTTGTGTAAAAGTTGTCCACGTACAAATGGTACCCCTTTCCGGATAAGGGTGACACCAAGTCCCAAACAATCTTACCGCTGCTCCCTATGTAGTCTGGGCAGTTCGGGGGCTCCACACAGCTATCTTTTCCCTCATAGACCCGAAAACTAACTGTATAGCCTGTGGCCCTGTCACACAATTTATACAGTTTGACCCCGTACTTGGCACGCTTGCTGTGGAAGTACTGTTTCATAGCAAGGCGGCCAGTAAATTTAATCAGGGACTCGTCAATGCAGACAACTTGTTCGGGGGTAAACAAGGCTGCAAACCGCTGATTGAAGTGGTCTATGAGGGGCCGAATTTTGTGGAGCCGATCGTATTCAGGTTCTCCCCGAGGACGACAGATTTCATTGTTGCTGAAATGCATAAATCGCAGAATTTGCTCGTATCTCACCCTGGACATGGAGGCAGAGTACATGCGCATATGGTGAACTGGGCTAGTGGACCAATATAGCCGCAATTCACTCTGTTTAGTTATGCCCATGTGGAGGGAAAGGCCCAGAAAGATTTTAAATTCGGAAACCGTTATAGGTTTCCAGCCGAATTGTCTGGCAAGGGGCGAATTTGGGTTGGCGGCGATGAACTGTTGTGCATATAAATTTGATTGATCCACAATAGATCTGTAAAGATCTTCCGTGAAGAACAGCTCATAAAAGTTCAGGGGCGTAAAACCAGCTGTCTCCACGTGGATTCCAGGTTGGGCGGTGAATGGGGGAAGTACTGGTGCTGTAGAATCAGTGGGTTGCCAATTGGGATATGCCAGCGCATCAGGGAGGGCACTATGGGCTCTACGGGCCTGTCTACGAATACGCGGTGGCTGCGTGCCACTACTTGTGCTAGCCACCGCACCAGCTTCAACTGCACTTAGGGGACTCGCCACGTCACCAGGTGATACTGCAGTGCTGGTTGTACTAGGTCCAGGGTGTACTAGGCCGCTGGCGCTTGCCAGGTCGCCAGAAAAATGAGCGGCACTAGTAACCACACTCTGCTCTATACGAGCACCCTGCGATTCCTGCATCTCAACAACTCCAGAATGGGGTCGGGTACGCCTGGGTCTAACAGGGACCCATCTGTCGTCGGAGCTATCTGTCAGGGAGACGCTGCTGTCATCTGGTTCGTACACTGACAGTAATTCGATCATTGTAGCTTCCCCATCGCTATCAGATGATACGGCCAGTATACTATAAGCCTCTTCACCACTGTACAAACGTTTAGACATTTTGGTAACTAAATTTACCTGTACAGTGGTGCGACTCACAGGTAATAAAAGCACCTGTTTGTCAAGGAATATATCAAGCGCTACCAAAAAAACTGCTAATGCTAGCAGGGATCAGGCCTGACTCTGCTAACACAGCGGTTTTGTGTGTTGTGTTTTTTTGTAAGTGACAGTAATCTATTGATTACTACATTTACCTGGGTGAAAGGGTTAAACGCAGGTGCTGGCCGGAATCAGTGCTGATCGTGCAAACACCGTGTTTTGGGAACCCTAAACTATGGGGGCGCTAGTATAGTTCTGATCAGATCAGATATTGATCTGTTCAAACACTATACTAGTAATGGAAGTGTATGTGCGTGCGTGTGTGTGTGTGTGGTAATCAAGGGGTTATTTCTAACTATGCGCCGGGGATCTGGGGGGGGGTGGCGGGGACCCTAAACCTCCTTTGTAAAAGAAACTAACTCGCTAGCGCAACCTCAAGTCACAATCACACTAATACAAAATACAGTAAAAACAGTATATTATGTGTGTATTATGTGATCAGGGGGGAGTCAGGGGGTTAAATCTTTATTGGAAGGGGCTGGCGGGTATCCTAAGGATAAAAGGAACGGTGGCAAGCGCTAAACCTGGTCACAAGTCACACTTATACGGGTATATAGAAAATGCTATATACTGTATACAGTGTGTGTTGTGGCAGGGGGTGTAGGGGTGATCGGGGGGGGGGGGGGGGTCAGGGGGTTAAATCTTTATTGGGTGGGTGGCGGGGACCCTAAACCTTCTTGGGACAGAAACTTAGTCGCCTGCGCTATTTCTGATCACAATCACACTAATACAAAAATACAAAAACACTGTATATTACGTTTGTATTAGTGCTGATGTGACAGCGGGGTAGGGGTTAACTGGCGGTGATCAGTGGTGGATCAGGGGGGATCAGTGGGTTAAATCTTTATTAGGGGGGGTGGCGGGTAATTCAAGTGGAAAAGGGGGGGTCGCAAGCGCTACACCTGACCACAAATCACACTTATACGGGTATATAGGAAAATGCTATATACTGTATACGGTGAGTGTTGTGGCAGGGGGTGAAGGGGTGATCAGGGGGGGTCAGGGGGTTAAATCTTTATTGGGTGGGTGGCGGGGACCCTAAACCTTCTTGGGACAGAAACTTAGTCGCCTGCGCTAATTCTGATCACAACCACACTAATACAAAAATACAAAAACACTGTATATTACGTTTGTATTAGTGCTGATGTGACAGAGGGTGTAGGGGTTAACTGGTGGTGATCGGGGGGGGGGGGGGGGGTCAGGGGGTTAAATCTTTATTAGGGGGGTGGCGGGTAATTCAAGTGGAAAAGGGGGGGCCGCAAGCGCTACACCTGAACACAAATCACACTTACACAGGTATATAGGAAAATGCTATATGCTGTATATAGTGTGTGTTGTGTCAGGGGCTGTAGGGGTTAATCGGGGGGGCAATCGGGGGGTAAATGTGTCTATCTAGCTGTGTGTGACTGTGTTTGGTGCAGTACTTACAGTTAGATGTGCTCTCTTCTCCAGATGAATCCAAAAAGGATCATGGGAGTAGAGGGCACGTCTTTTCTGAGTCTGTGTTTACATTTCACAGACTCAGAACAAGATCTGATTGGGCATGACCGATCTACAGGTCCAGGCCAAAAATCATTGGCCTGGACCTGATGACTGATCGGTTCTGAACCCAATCGAGCCATGGTTGTCGGTGGGGACGCGCGGGAGCGCGCACAGGACCGGCGGGAAGTAGCGACGTACACCTACGTCACTCTGCCTGGCCGGGGCTGACTGCAGCAGTAAATATACTGTGCGCAGTCGGCAAGTGGTTAAAAAAGAATTTCATGTATAACTATTTTTACATATATACATTGGTAAAACTTGGACCAAACTAACTATGTAGATACAATAGCTGGAAATCACTGTAGTCACTGTATCACTGTAGTCAGCACTGCTAGTCCACTCATCTCCACTGCCTTTCGGGTCTGATGCAAAGTGGCTACCCTGCTGCATTGTGAACACAGGCGGTTGCCTGCTCCTCATGGGTTCCATTCAGAAATTGCTTTTACATTGCTCAATTTATGTGTAGCATCCTCCTAATTAGGTTGCTAATAGTATTGGGGCAAATTTAGTTTTTTGGTTCCCCTTTAGTCAGTGGAGTGAAGTTTGATTCGTTTTGAGTTCTGGTATCGGGTGGTTGTAGGCCCAACTGCTTCCCTCTGGTTCCCTCTGGTTTCTAGTAAGTTCTAGAATTTAGTGGGTTGGAAGAGGCAGACCCTAAACCTGCATATTCATACAGTCTCAGCTAATCCCTGGAAGGAAGTGTGACCAGTAGGGGGCTGGGGTGTGTATTAGTAGGCTGGAGCCTGGAACAGAAGACCCAGCCTTAGATGAAGTCTGCTGGAGGCCATCAGGGTCCCAGCTCAGAGAGAGTAGGGGGACCTGTGTCTGATGTTGCTGAGAACAGTTGGGAGGGGGTCTAAAGAGGATCTGACCTGGAGGCTTACAGTATAGAAGCTGACTGGTACTGCAGGAAAGCATTCAAGTACACAAGGCACAGTGAGTACAGGTCTGAGAGAGATCCTAGGAACTGTCCTTGTTAACCTTTGGAGAGACTGTTCCAGATTTGCTGGCTCAGGTTTGCTCTTGCATTGCAGTCCACTTAGCTGTAGCTCACCTATTAGTAGCCCCAGGAGGGGTTTTGCCCTGAAGAGTCAGTCATAGTCAGAGAATATTCTCTAATAGGCTCCATGTACACGGGACGTTGTTAAAAGTCCCTTTGAATGCTGGAATTTTTAGGACGTTTGAAACGTCCGTTCGGTCGCGTTTGTACCCGCGTTTAGCGGGCGTTCAGGGGCGTTTGTGGGCGTTTGCATTTAGAACCGTTCCTAGATGTCAAAAAAATTATTCCCCCTTTAAAATGGAAAAACGCGAACGCTAAACGCGGGTCATCGCGTTCGGACGCGTTCGTGCGTTTGAAACGCCGGGAAACACACGTTCGAACGCAAATAATTGCGTTCTAAAAAAAGTCCCTGAACGCAACTGCCTGCAAATGACTGTAAACGACCTGGTGTACATGGACGGATAAGATAAAATGTAGATGGGTTCAGGGGCTTCTGAAAAAAACGCCCAACTGCTCCTAAACGGCCATTTCCAGCGTCCCGTGTACATGGAGCCTTACTGTATATCTTGTACTAAATTTGGAGTATCCCAAGTCTATGCCACACCGCCACACCCTAGCAAGTTCAACCAGTATTGCACTACAAAAAAGACATGCACTTTCTTGAGTTGTAAGACAGTGGAACCGCTGTCTATTTGGCTGCCGTGTGCCTCATAGTAAAAGGAACCTGGAACAAAACCGCCAGCCCGGTCTAGGGTCTGTTCTACATATGCAAGGCATTCTCTGATTGAATCAGGTGGAGAGGCAGGGCGGTGATGTCACAATCTGCAAAATGGTCTCTGAATGGCACCTTTGCTGAACGCAGGACCTGGATGTCAATGGAGATCACTGTAGTAGTGGTGCCTACTTCAGTGATTTCCAGCTTCCAGGTGATCAGAAAGGTATGGTATGTTCAAAGATATACTATTTTACCAAAAGTATTGGGATGCCTGCATTTATGGCATCCCAGTCTTAGTAGGGTTCAATAATGAGTTGGCCCACCCTTTGCAGCTATACCAGCTTGAACTCTTTTGGGAAGGCTGTCCACAAGGTTTAGGAGTGTGTCTATGGGATTGTTTGATCATTCTTCCAGAAGTGCATTTGTGAAGTCAGGCACTGATGTTGGATGAGAAGGCCTTGCTCACAGTCTCCACTCTAATTCATCTCAAAGGTGTTCTATTGGGTTGAGGTCAGGATTCTGTGCAGGACAGTCAAGTTCCTCCACCCCAAACTCTCTCATCCATGTCTTTATCGACCTTGCTTTGTGTACTGGTCCAAATAATTTGGTGCAGGGGGGATTATGGTGTGGGGTTGTTTTTCAGGGGTTGGGCTTGGCCCCTTAGTTCCAGTGAAGGGAAATCTTAAGGTGTCAGCATACCAAGACATTTTGGACAATTTCATGCTCCCAACTTGGAGGGAACAGTTTGGGGATGGCCCCTTTCTGTTCCAACATGATTGAGCACCAGTGCACAAACAAGATCCATAAAGACATGGATGAGCGAGTTTACGTGGAGCAACTTGACTGGCCTGCACAGAGTCCTGACCTCAACCTGATAAAACACCTTTGGGATGAATTAGAATGGAGACTGCGAGCCAGGCCTTCTCGTCCACATCAGTGCCAAACCTCAGAAATGCACTTCTGGAAGAATGGCCAAACATTTCCTAAACCTAAACGCTCCTAATCCTTCCCAAGAGAGTTGAAGCTGTTCTAGCTGGGTGAGGCTATAGGGTGGGCCAACTCAATATTGAACCCTACGGACTGAGACTGGGATGCCATTAAAGTTCATGTGCATGTAAAGGCAGGCGTCCCAATGCTTTTGGTAATATAGTGTATATTGTTCCAAGCTAAATACTTGCCAATTATTTGTATTCATCATTTAGTTACTGGACAGTGTGAATGTTGCTTTAAATATTAGATTATGTTATGTTACACCCCACCCTATAATTTAGGCTGCATTCACATGTCAGCTTATAATCGCGGGCAGAACCGCCGCAGTTCCGCCCGCGATTCGGAGATTTATTGCAAAATGCGGGACGCCTAGCGTTGCCCGTTGATTTGCAATAGCCCCCCAAACGCCGAGCGATGTTGCCGCGATTTACGCCCGCCGAATCGCGGCAACATCGCGCAAACAAAATCGCGGGACGCAATACGCTCCAAAAAAGTACAAGAGCTTCTTTGGAGCGTATTGCGTCCCGCGATTTTGTTTGCGTGATGTTGCCGCGATTCGGCGGGCGTAAATCGCGGCAACATCGCTCGGCGTTTGGGGGGCTATTGCAAATCAACGGGCAACGCTAGGCGTCCCACGATTTGCAATAAATCTCCGAATCGCGGGCGGAACCGCGGCGGTTCTGCCCGCGATTATAAGCTGACATGTGAATGCAGCCTTAGGGAATTTATTGCATCTAAGTTCTTGTGAGTTGTCTATTCTTGATTTTTATTTGTGTTTTGATTACTTATGATTCTATGCATGATAAAAAAGAAAATCCATACCCAAGTCATAAGATATAATATTCAAATTCTGAAAGCACAAACAAAAAACAATGTTACACTTTTCCCAAGGGGTTGTTTTTGTATAGGTTGACATGCAGGCTGTTACTCCAATAATCCATTGATCCATGACCCTTCTGCTGGAATTGCCAGCTAATAGTACAAAGTCAGTTCCCCACGGAATACTCCCAGTTCTGCAATGGAGCCATCTGTGGCAAAGTCTGATCTTGTATGGTTCAAACTCAAACAGATAACTATAAAGAAAAATTCTTTACGGTAAATAGTTTAGTTTTCATAACTTATATCTAATAATGAGCAAATTTAACATGAACTGCGAAGATTTATGAAAACACTGAATATTTGAGAAAATAATTGATCTTCTTTGCAAAATGATTTCCCCACTTCCTTCTTGTAACTTTTCTCCAGTTCTCCATGTCCAAAAAGTCAACCCTATTGGCTAAATAATGTAGTTGCAGTAATGTAATTAATTCATTAGTGTAATAATATCGTGTGCCATTACCTATCCCTATAGCCTTCCCTGTGATTGGACCTTAACTTGTCACTTCATGTGGGGAGGTTGAAAAGCCAAGAAATCCCGGAAAACCATTTGAAATAGGTAATGGAACAGAGGTGGAATTTTAAGATACCATAAAGAACATATAAATCTTTTAGTCTTTTTAAACCATTACATTAATATCATAATACACTGAACAAAATTATAAACGCAACAATTTTGCTTTTGCCCCCATTTTTCATGAGCTGAACTCAAAGATCTAAGACTTTTTCTATGTACACAAAAGGCCTATTTATAGGCGGATCCGTGCTGCTCAGCGGGGATCGATCCGCCGATCCCCGCTGAGCCGGGGGAATGACAGCTCCGTCTCCGCTTGCAGTTCGGAGAGGGAGGTGTCACAGCTCCCGCTGCTCTCTATGGGGGATCGGATGAGAGCGGACCGCCTGTCCGCTCTCATCCAATCCAATCCCTGAACGGATGGAAAAATAGGGTTCCATCCGTCCAGATTTCACGGACAGGATCGGATACGGATGGCAGCGGGCGTCAGCGGAGGTGTCTCCGCTGACATCCTCTGCCCCATAGAGCTGCATGGAGGATCCGATCAGATCCGCATAAAAAACTGACAGGAGGATCTGATCGGATCGCCCGTGTGAAAGAGCCCTAAATCTGTGTTAGTGAGCACTTCTCCTTTGCCCAGATAATCCATCCACCTCACAGGTGTGGCATATCAAGATGCTAATTAAACAGCATGATCATTACACAGATGTGCCTAAGGCTGGCCATACATTATACAATTCTCTAACAATTTTCTGTACAATTTTCTTTAGATTTATCTTCAACTATGTAGTGCAAAGACCTGGCTAATTGGATACAAATGAAAGTGTTGTTTAGTATTTACCTCATATTATGTGTTTTGTAAATCTAACAGAACATTGTACAAGAAAATAGAACATGTATGGCCTTAGGCTGGCCACAATAAAAAGGCCACTCTAATGGCGCTTTTCCACTGCATAGAACCGTACCGGCTCGGCACGCTTTTGTGCTTTTCCACTGCGGTACCGCATGGTATAGGGTCGGAACGGTTCGGTACGGTACGGTATAGGTTTGCTTTTCCATTGCATGGAACCGAATGGTACGGTACGGTACGGCTCTGAAAAAACAGTACCTACTCGATTGTGGTTCCAACAGGTACCATACCTGGTACCATATCCCACAATCCTTTGCATGCAGTCACTACTAGCCACTGATTGGTCAGAGAATCACACCCACCCCGTTGTTATCCCACCCACTTAACTTTAGTACTACTTTAGTGGAAAAGCAAACCTATACCATACCGTACCGAACCGTTCCAACCCTATACCATGCGGTACCGCAGTGGAAAAGCAAACCGGGCCAAGCAGGGCCGAGTAGAGCCGAGCCGGTACTTGCAGTGGAAAAGTGCCATAAAATGTGCAGTTTTATCACACAGCACAATGCTACAGATGTTGCAAGACGTTGCAAGGGAGCGTGCAAATTGGCATGCTGACTGCAGGAATGTCCACCAGAGCTGTTGCCCATGAATTGAATGTTCATTTTTCTTCCATAAGCCATCTCTAAAGGCGTTTCAGAGAATGTGGCAGTACATCCAACCGGCCTCACAATCCCCGACCACGTGTAACCACACCAGCCCAGGACCTCCACATCCAGCATCTTCACCTCCAAGATCGTCTGAGACCAGCCACCCGGACAGCTGCTGCAACAATCGGTTTGCATAACCAAAGAATTTCTGCACAAACTGTCAGAAACTGTCTCAGGGAAGCTCATCTGCATGCTCATCTTCTTCATTAGGGTCTCCACCTGACTGCAGTCCATCGTCGTAACCGACTTGAGTGGGCAAATGCTTACATTCGATGGCGTGTGACACTTTGGAGAGGTGTTCTCTTAACGGATATATCCCGGTTTTGTTAGGTCTTTGAGTTCTGCTCCTGAAAAATGGGGGAAAAAACAAGTGTTGCGTTTATAATTTTGTTTAGTATAGAATAAAACAATAATAGAACTTAATTGCTTGCAACAAAATGTCATATATCACAGTGTCTTAGGGTCCATTCACACAAGTCGCGGTGGGTCGCCCGCCATTGATTAGCACAGGACCCGTTCTAATAGGAGTGACACAAGTCGCGGTGGGTCGCTCGCCATTGATTAGCACAGGACCCGTTCTAATAGGAGTGACACAAGTCGCGGTGGGTCGCCCGCCATTGATTAGCACAGGACCCGTTCTAATAGGAGTGACACAAGTCGCGGTGGGTCGCCCGCCATTGATTAGCACAGGACCCGTTCTAATAGGAGTGACACAAGTCGCGGTGGGTCGCCCGCCATTGATTAGCACAGGACCCGTTCTAATAGGAGTGACACAAGTCGCGGTGGGTCGCTCGCCATTGAATAGTACAGGACCCGTTCTAATAGGAGCGACACAAGTCGCTCCGACTTAGAAAAAGGGTCCTGTACTACTTTGGGGCGACCTGGAGGCGACTTGCATTGACTTCAATTATATGAAGTCCGTGCAAGTCGCGCCGAGGTGAATGGCACCGCGACTTCACAGGTCGCCCCCACCAAGTCGTGTCGCCGCAGTCTGAACGGGGTCTTAGTTTTTATTTTAGCCCCCCCTACACACACACTTATAAGTATGCAATATACTGTACACAGCTCATAAACATTACTAAAGACACAGGTTTTGGGGGATTATGTTAATTTTTATGGCAAAGAGGGACTTTGCAAATAATTGCAATTCATCTGATCACTCTTCATAACATTCTGGAGTATATGCAAATTGCCATCATAGAAAACGGGGGCAGCAGACTTTGTGAAAATGAATATTTATGTTGTTCTCAAAACTTTTGGCCATGGCTGTATTATAATTTAGATGTGGTATACCTAATATGACAGCGCAACCCGCTATTGTAAGAAAAATCCTAAATATATCAAACCAAAACACATTGCAGGAGCAGATTTTAAGCATTGTTGCTGCAGCATATTCCTTGCTATTCATTCATCTGTACTATCAACAAGAACCCTGCGAAACAAAGACAGTTGGCAGTTAGCTTCTGCCCACCATCATCTATTCGAAATCTAAATGCTTAGTTTATTTATTTTTGTTTAGTTAGTTTGAAGATGCGATCACAGGCATCTTTCATTGATGTGGCAACCCAGAAGGAGTTACTTGAGGTTTACAGCTGATTTCGGTGAACCGCTGTTGCTTAACACAGCTGTTGGTATTTCATGTTTTACCTTGTTATCTTCTGAACTTGATATCATTAGTCTAAATTGCATGAGCTGTTTTTGCAAAGAGTCGAACTGCACAAAATAAAATATTCTGATGCAATCTTAGCACAGACTTTATTGAGTAAAAACAGTGATAGATAACCACCTGACAACATTATTGAAAATATTCATCCAGATAGAAATTTTCATGTCGTTTTCCATTGTTCAGTTATGACTCCTTCATATATAATGCAGCAGTGCTGCTTTTGGCAAGCTTTTCAACATACGCTGAACACTGTGTGCTGTTCTTATGAAAAAAATAAGATTTCAGAGGTTTGACCATTTTTAAACAAGTAGAGGCCCCGGTATAAGTGTACCTTTAACTGAAGCCGAGACGAGGTTCTCTGTCTTTGGTACAATGCTCAACTCCATTGTGTTTCACTAAATTCATTTCTAGCATTGTGATCTATTGCTATTGTAATATTCTGAATAAATTATTTGAATATGTCATGGCTATGACAGGAGTATCTATTATACTTTTTTTTCCTCTGTATGCATTGTGTTTTTTCTTTGTTTTAACAGCTAAATGCATTAGGATTTTCAAATGTAATTAGCAGGGAAGTCCATTTTGTAACGTGGGCTGTTTAGAATAAATTCCAGCTCACGCAGTAATTGGAAATCATCTCCCATCTAACTTGTGGGTCAGGAACCCACACTGAACTTGCAAATTACAGGAGCTATTCAACAGAAATGGCATTACCTGAATTATCTCTTCCACTAGACTGCTACACCAACAGATGCGGGGAAGTGGAGGGGTCTACTCCCTATAAGAAAATTAGGACTAAAACAAATGTAATAGTAACATACACTATATTGTTTAAAGTATTAAGACGCCTGCCTTTACACACATCTTAAGCCTCGTACACACGCATCGAAAATCGGCAGGGAATTTTCGTCCAACGACCGATCTGCCGATTTTCGGCTTGTTAGTATGATGCTTTCGACAACCAACTCCGACTTTTCGGCCGAAAAAAAATCTGGTGTGCAGGCTATAAAATTTTTGTCCGCTGTCAAAACACGGCCGATTTTCGTGCTGTCAGTACAGATTTCGACAGGGAAAAACCTAATGAGCAAGTCTGGGCATGCTCAGAGAAGAAAGAATACAAAGAAAGCAAACCAACACATGACATCACTTCTGAAGCAGAATTTTGTTGGGCGAGAAAATTGGTGTGCAGTCTAGGCACATTCCAACCAACAAAACACCACTCTGGACAAAAGACGGACGATCGGTCGGCCGATAATCGTTGCGTGTGTACGAGGCTTTAGTCCGTAGGGTTCAATATTGAGTTGGCCCACCCTTTGCAGCTACAACAGCTTCATCTCTTCTGTGAAGGCTGTCCATAAGGTTTAGTGGTGTGTCTATGGGAATGTTTGACCATTCTTCCAGAAGTGCATTTGTGAGGTCAGGCACTGATGTTGGATGAGAAGCCTGGCTTGCAGTCTCCACTCTTATTCATCCCAAAGGTGTTCTATCAGGTTGAGGTCAGGACTCTGTGCAGGCCAGTCAAGTTCCTCCATCCCAAACTCACTCATCCATGTCTTTATGGACCTTGCTTTGTGCACTGGTCCAAATCATTACTGGATAGAGATGGGTTCAGGTAAGTATTAAGGGAGTCGCTGCGCACACATAAGGTTTTTTATCTTAATGCATAGAATGCACTAAAATAAAAAACCTTCTGACTTTACAAACACTTAAAGCTTTGACCAGAATACCTGGAAGCTGATTGGTTTCAATGTAGAGCTGCACAAGATTTTACACTCTCCAGTTTTAGTGAATCAACACCTACAGTATCTCACAAAAGTGAGTACGCCCCCTCACATTTTTGTAAATATTTTATTATATCTTTTCATGTGACAACACTGAAGAAATTACACTTTGCTACAATGTAAAATAGTGAGTGTACAGCTTGTATAACAGTGGAAGTTTGATGTCCTCTCAAAATAACTCAACACAAATTGGGCCTAATGAGCTATTTCCCTCCCTGGTGTCATGTGACTCGTTAGTGTAACAAGGTCTCAGGTGTGAATGGGGAGCAGGTGTGTTAAATTTGGTGTTATCGCTCTTATTTTTTTCATACTGGTCACTGGAAGTTCAACATGACACCTTGTGACAAAGAACTCTCTGAGGATCTGAAAAAAAGATTTGCTGCTTTACATAAAGATGGCCTAGGCTATAGGAAGATTGCCAAGACCCTGAAACTGAGCTGCAGCACTGTGACCAAGACCATACAGTGGTTTAGCAGGACAGGTTCCACTCAGAACAGGCCTCGCTATGGTCGACCAAAGAAGCTGAGTGCACGTTCTCAGCATCATATCTAGAGGTTGTCTTTGGGAAATAGACGTATGAGTGCTGCCATCATTGCTGCAGAGGTTGAAGGGGTGGGGGGTCAGCCTGTCAGTGCTCAGATCATTCGCCCTACACTGCATTAAGTTGGTCTGCATACTGTAGCTGTCGTCCCAGGGGGAAGCCTCTTCTAAAGATGATGCACAAGAAAGCCCGCAAACAGTTTGCTGAAGACAAGCAGACTAAGGACCTAGATTATATTGACACTTTGGGCCCAATTTAGACATTTTGACTTAGGGGTGTATTCACTTTTGTTGCCAGCGGTTTAGACATTAATGGCTGTGTGTTGAGTAATTCTGAGGGGACATCAAATTTTTCACTGTTATACAAGCTGTACACTCACTACTTTACATTGTAGCAAAGTGCAATTTCTTCAGTGTTGTCACATGAAAAGATAGAATAAAATATTTACAAAAATGTGAGGAGTGCCGCGGCGATTTTACTCCTGTGTGCATGCACAACAGGGATGTCAGCTTAACCTGACCATTGAAGCAGACATAGATACAGAACCTGGAAAGATGAATGGGCAAAGATGGAAGTGCTGGGGACTGGTGGTGCCATGGGAGTGCAGCGCTGGAGGGCTCAGTTTACATGCAATTCTATCATAATGTGCTAGTATGCAGTGCAGACTAGTACATTATCCCTTAAACCTGCAAGGGTACTTTTTTAACAAGACCTTACTACAGCTTTAAAGTGGCTAACGGAAAAAAAGAAGGAGTAAGTGGCCTTAAATATATTTGTTTTCCATGCCTGCAATAGATCATGTTACATTCTATTTCATTTGCTTACTTTTCCACTATTTTAGATTTTTACTTTGATTTTCTTTATCATGGATAGCGTATTGTTTTTTCCCAGGTATTTTCAGACATCTGGAAAAATAAATTCTTCTTTTGCACTCCATGTTCTTAAATCAAAAAGAAATCAAATTGAACCATGGATTGCCTTCTAATTTGAAGTAGCTATGGTGCACAATTAAAGGGATAATGGTTCTCTCCTAGATTCCCACATTCCATCTATATGAACAGATGTTTCTCTTTCTCTGTGCTCCTATGAATAAAAGCACACATGCTAATCTCTAAAAGACCCCTTCTGATGAGGCTGTACTTCTGTCTGACATTATACGATTTGCAAGGCAACACCTTCATTTCATTTTCCACGACTTTCCAATGCCCCTTGTTTAAGTGTGAACAGTTTGTGCTACCATATGGCAAGGTGGAGGTCAGACAGATAAAATGTTTTATTGTTACCAGGATGCTTAACAACATATGAATGTAAATTCTAACACACCCAAACACATTTGCAAAGTAACCCTGAAAAGGGTCTTTATGAATTGGGGGAAATCTGTTTTCCAGCTCCACCTCAGACTTTCCAGTTCATTACAGGTATTGTAAAGAGAAATAAAGAGCTTTGTGCTCTCCCTAAGCAATCTGTGGCCTGCTATTTTACCAGATTTCTAATGAGTCTTCAATGATGATTTAGGAGATTGGGCTATAAAGGATTTCAATGATGCCTCCTTGCATAGACACCCTCTAATGTGTCCAGCCATTCTGTCGACACCAATGGCCAAAACTGCAACTTTTGTCCCATTTTCGCTTGACTGGTTGCATTGCTTCACTCAGGCCTCCAATTCTAAAAGAGGTCACCAGATCAACCTAATGGATGCAGCCTTCCTTCATATCTCAATGGCTTACAGAAAAAGGAAAAATTCATTGCAATTTGTTGCTATGTTGGTGGTAAAACCCCTACAATGCATCTTTCTGCTATACTTTGTTTTGCACATTTCCTTTTTTTACTTCTAATTCCTCTCATAACTCTAGTGTGAATCATTCCCAGCTAACCCTGCACTTAAAAAGATAATGAAGCAAGATTAACAAAAGAAACACACACAAAGAAAGAGGCTAAGAAGAGTTTGTTTCAAGGAGCAATCACATGCAAATTAAGGGTAATGTATAAACATCATGATAAGTACCTCTAAACCAAATGAGTCTCTGAAATGCAATAAAAGGGCAAGGAGGGGTCTTAGTAAAATAAAGAAAAGCACCTTCAGGTAAAGGCATATCAGTGGTAAACAGTGAACTCCTGTGAATGCTAGAATACATTAAAGTGTGCCTATACCCATGAACCAAAATGTAATATACAGCAGCTTACCAGTTCTTAGTTTTGGTGGCTGCATTGTTTTCTTCTTGGACTTTTTTACCTTATTTTTCCCTTGTAATCCTGCCACCACCACACTTCCTGTCCTAGGGTGACAACCCTTACTCACTGCACAGTATCTATGGAGGAGTAGCATTGTTAATCTAGGACAGTAGGTGTTCTTCATAATATATGCTGTATTTATGGAAAAGCAGCATTGTTACTCTAGGACAGTAAGTGTTCTTCATAATATATGCCGTATTTATGGAGAAGCAGCATTGTTACTCTAGGACAGTAATGCCTTGTTTCCACTGAGCGGTACCGTACGGTACGCAATTTTTGCTGTTTCCATTGTCAAATGTTGTAAATGGTACCCTAATTCCAAACCGTACCGTACCACTTTTTTGGTACCCCTTTGTTGGGGTACCAAGCACATTAGTACCGTACTAACAGGGTGGAGCAATACTGTTGAGGTACTGTTGAGCTTAGGTACTGTTGGCGGTGGAAACGCAACCCTGATGAAGGTGTACCGTACCGAACCATACTAAACTGTACCGAACTGTACCGCTCAGTAAAAATGAGGCATAAGTGTTCTTTATATTGTATACTATATCTATGGAGAAGTAGTATTGTGATCCTAGAACAGTAAGTGTTCTTCATAACACATGCCATATCTATGGAGAAGCAGCACTGTTACCGTAGGACAGTAAGTGTTCTTCATAATACATACTGTGTCTATGGAAAAGCATCATTGTTTCCTCAGGGCAATAGGTTTTCTTCATAACCCATACAGTACTATATCTAGGAGAAGCAGCATTATTACCATAGGTCAGTAAGTGTTCTTCACAATATAAAATATATCTATGGAGGAGCAGTCTTGACACTTTAGGACAGGAAGTGTTCTTCATTTAGCACTGCCCCCTAGGGAGCTGCTGAGAATTACAATTCTTGGGTTCCCCTGGGTACCATTAGCAACTGACAGCAGATACACAGCATTAAAAGTTAGTGGCTCAGACAATGAACAGTCCAGGGGATTTGTTTTTTTTTTGTTTTTATTGGAACTTGGATGGGAGAAGGGATGAGTGGGATACTCCAACTTGAACTATTCACAATTCCTGAGGACAACTGACCGTAGAATGTGGCAAGGCTGCTGCTTCACCTTGCCACTGAAGTGAAGATAAATATTATTTACTCTCGTTTAGGTTCCTCTACAGGGTCTAACTTGGTACCCCCTTTCTCACTGACTGTGCATGCTGACGTCCTGTCCACTGACACCTTACTGGAGTGGTCCCCTTCCTGGGCAGACCCCTGGAAAGCTTCCCGGTACTCACGGACACTGTTTTTCCCTGGGTCATTCTGCCTCCAACTCCATTGTCAGCATCCATTGGACCTCCTGGCTCAGCACCACACTTCTGGTCCACAAGGCCCACGGCCTGTGACCAGTGACCACCTTCCTCAGCAACAGGAGGAGAGACAGCCGTCACCCTCCTCCTGGGACCTGGCTTCTCTCCCGAAGACACCCTGTCATATGTGCCCGTGGCTTTTATAACATATCCTAGGATGCACCACTGTTGTGCCTACCCACTGGGATAGTCATAAAAGCCTGTGTGTCACTGGCTGGGTTTCCTCCACTGTCTAACATGCTCCCCTATTGGATACAGTGGGGACACTCCCTCAGACCAGATGAATCACACATGGACACATGTAACAGGCCTAACTACTGATCAGGCTCCCCTGTGAAGCAGGCAGAGCAAACTATTCTTTTTCTTAGCACCTACCTAGGAGGGTGCTACATCCATAATACAGGGGAGATTTTTTCTGTAATAGTAACATACTATCTGAAAACATTGCCTGAAATAAAACTGCAGAGTGCACAGGACACGGGACACAGGAGAACATTGGATATGTGGTAGGATCAATTGATATATAGTAACAGAATATGTCAATGGTATATGTGACAGCCCAGTCCCATCGGGTCAGTCTCAACCCCACTATTGCTCTTAAGTACCCACCACTCTCGGCTCACAGTGGCCATTTGAACTGTGTGGCAGGCACGCATGTCCAAGTAAAAGGAGAAGAGAAGCTCCTTTAATGGTTCTCTCAATGAAAAGAGTGGTTTGCACGCCCAGTTAATGCTTCAAATGGTTGATGAAAGGTTAAATGTTTCAGTACCACTTGTTATTGGCTGTACAGATGGTCCTGCCTTGTCCATCTTATGCTGTTGACCACCCTTCACTGTGTCCCGACTAGTGATTGGGTGGGAGGTGGAACCTGACTAGCAGGCAAGGGAAGCTGACACGGCGGACATATTTTTTGGAAGTACCGGGGTCCATCACAGTATATTTACCAGAAGGAAAAATGTTAGGGCTTACATAAGTGTGGTAAGTTTTGAGCCTTCTCTAGGCAAGGCTAATGATGGTCATACATGCTTCCATTTTTTTTATCCGATCAATTGTGTTTGAATCTGCCAAAACATCCATTATATACAGAATAAATAAGGCAAGTGCTACAGTCATTCAAATACCACTAACCATATATCCTCATCCTGTGCATCGATATAATCATAAAACATATAAACGATGTGTTCAAATGTCCATCTAGTTAAGCAATCTTTGGCTTACTCCAAAGAAAAAGGTCCAAATAATTGTCACATATATTATCCCTTTTGTGCTGAAAGTTAAATGTCTATCTGTAATATCAGTTGCAATCCACTGCTTTTTGAACAGCCATACCTTCCCTTCTAATCAATTTAGACTCAATTTCAATTGGATTCAATCAAACTGAATCAACTGATCAGGGCGAAAAAATACTGATAGTTTTGCATTGATTGACAGCACTGAAATACTTTGTTCATGAAAATGATCCTATTTTAATTGATCAGATTGTTAGATTATGTGGTGGAAACCGAAATGTGACCATAGACTTATGATCTTAAGTTATGATCATATCTTAAAGTGACACCAAACAGTTTTTATAATATAAAATAAATGCAATAGGTTTTAATATACGTAGAATGTGTCTCGAATGAAAGCCACTTTCCTGTGTGTGGGATATCAATCGAATGGGTGGTTGACTATAACTCAATTATTTATATAAGGAGAGATCAAAAAAGAAATCAGTAATTTATGTATGGTCAACAATAACACACTGTGCCCAAAACACACATTAAATGTACAGTTGTGATCAGGGCTTAAGTAGACGTCTGGCCTAAATATACCTATGCTTACACCTGCTCCCAGCTCCATTCTAAGCCCTATACTAACTACCCTATCCACTTCTGAGCCGGAAGGATTTGCCCCCTTAATAACCAGGCCATTTTTTGTGATTTGGCACTGCGTTACATAATGGACAATTGCGTGGTTGTGTGACGCTGTACCTAAATAAAATTGATGTCTCTTTTTTTTCCCACAAAAAGAGCTTTCTTTTGGTGGTATTTGATCACCTCTAAAATTTTTATTTTTTTCGATATAAACCAAGTAAGAGCGACAATTCTGAAAAAAAACTATACTTTTCACATTCTGCTATATAACATTCCCAAAAAAAAAAAAATATTTTTTTTTTAACATTTTAGGCCAATTTGTTTTCTGCTACATATTTTTGGGGAAAAAATCCCAATAAGCGTATTTTGATTGGTTTGCGTAAATGTTATCGCGTCTACAAACGACGGGAAATATTTTTATTGTTTTTTTTTTTACTAGTAATGGTGGCAATCTGAGATTGCGGCGGACAGATCAGATACCTAACTGACACTTTTGACACTTTTGGGGGGACCAGTGACATTACCACAGTAATCAGTGCTAAAACTGTAATAATGACACTGACAGGGAAGGGGTTAACACAGTGGGTGATCAAGGGGTTAAATGTAAGCCTAGGGTAGTGTGTCTAACTGTATGGGGGTTGGGCTTTTGAAATGATCACAGATACCTGTGATTCTACATAAAAGGATCACAGGCGCTCTGTGATCATTCCATTGAGAAGAATGGTTTACAAGAGCTGACTGTCCTTCTCTCTCAGCAGGGAACGATTGCGGGTGCCGGCGGCAATCGGAGCCGCCAGCCCCATGCTTTGGAGTCCCTGCTGCTGAGTGGGGGCAAGAACGTGATGCCGGCAGCACGCACTCACCCCCTAGCTACAGGTGTGACCAATGTACAGCTACATCGGTTCGCGCAGGAGGGGCTGCCTACCACAGTAAATCTGGGGGCGGTCCTTAAGTGGCTACAAAGAAAAAATGTGTATATTTAACTCATCTAAGGCTGCTCTGGCCCGGTAATGTGATCGACTCCCAGCTCCAGCTTCAGGGCAGAGAAGGGACAGTGGACAGGAGATGTCCCATTGTAGGCCTATGGGTGATGCCACTGCCCAGTCTCACTGCTCTCAACTCAACCCTGAAACCAGCCCTTGAGGAGATCACATGACCAGACCAGAGCACCCTTAGATTAGATAAGTATACACATTTTTCCATTACAGGCTAGTTAGTATAGGAGTTAAGATGGGGATACGAGCAAATTTAAGCTCAGATTAGGTTAGGACCAGACTTCTATTTTAAAGTACCACTTTCTTAGCAGTGTAGCACCCTACAGGTATGTGCTAGATAAAGTATAGTGGGCCTTGGCTGCCAAACAGCAGGGCCATGGTTTCAGCTGGCTGTCATGTCTCCCAGGTGTGTCTGCTGAGAGGGGAGTCTGCCCACTGGCTCCATGAGAGGATTCTCATTGGACAGTGGAGGAAACCCAATCAGAGACACACTCAGGCCTGTATCTACCCCAGAAGGCAGATTATGCCTCAGAGGATTCTGGGAGTGGGTATAAGTTCTGAAGGAACCCATGACGCAGCGTCTTTGGCGGGAAGCAGAGTCCCAGGGGGGAGAGTATGGCTGTCTCTCCTCCTGTCAGAGGAAGCGGGTGTCCCGGGTGGTGGCCTGGGAATCCAAAGAGTGTGGAGCTGAGCTGCATTGGGGATCCGGTGTGCTAAGAACCAGCGGAGAGAGAGAGAGGGGTCCTGTCAGATCACTTCTTGGTAGAGGCCGAAATGCTGAGAGGGCTTCCCTTGCAGCTCGGTGCGAATCACCCCTGGAAGTGGGACAGGAGGTGACGCGTCCCAAGGAGCACTGGATGCTTGTGGAGTGCAGGTAAAGGTTCACAAGGATATCCTGGAACAACTTGCAGGGCCTCCAGGGAATCAAGCAATGTGCAGGTAAAAGCCAGGCCGAGGGTCATACACAGGTATCAGTCCAAACAGGTCGCCAAGACAAGGGGATTGAGCAGAAGCAAGTCCGTTGAGCAAGCCGGGATCGGTACACTGGAAGTCAGGCAGAGGACAAGAGAGCAAGGATGGTCACACAAGCCGAGGGTCAAACACTGGAGCAGGATCGAAGGGTCAGATGAAGCCGTGGGTCAAAGCCAGGAGAGAGAGCAGACAGGTCAGAAACAAGCCGGGTCAAACTGGAATCCAGGAAGTAGCAATGCACAGGAAACAGGAAGAGCTGAAGACAATCCAGCAATCAGATGGGCTGAGCAGAGTCCTTTTATAGGCCAGTGAATTAGTCTATGGCCTGAGTCCATTGCAGCCATTGGAAGTACTGGCGGAGTTGCCAGTTGCAGCATGGCCGTTTCTCTGACAGTGCCCCCCCCCCAAGGGGCAGCCTCCGGATGCCCAACCGGGCCAATCTTTCCGGGAATCTCCTGTGGAATTCCTGTACCAGCCTGGGGGCATGCAGGTTACTAGCGGGTTCCCAGGAATTGTCTTCAGTGGGGTAACCTTTCCATTTAATAAGATACTGTATGAGCTCACCCCTTCTTCGACAATCCAGAATGGTTTCCACTTCATATTCAGGTTCACCCTCCACTGAAACTGGAGGTGGAGGCAATTCTTCCCTCCCTGGGAAAGGGCTAGAAATTGCAGGCTTTAGCAGGGAAACATGGAATACAGGATGGATCTTGTATGAATTAGGTAAAGCCAGTTCAAAAGCCACAGGGTTTATCATCCTTTTGATTCTAAAAGGCCCAATAAACCTTGGTCCCAACTTTTTAGAAGGGCAAGATAGTCGTAGGTTGTTTGAGGAGAGCCACACCTTATCCCCGACCTTATACATAGGATTTTCCTTTTTCTTGCGGTCATAAAATTTCTTGTACTCCTGTTGGGCTTTGGATATGGAGTCCTGTAGCACCCGGTAGTTATCCCTGATAGCCATTATCCGGTCTTGCACTGCAGGAACTGATGTTTCTGAGAAAGCACTGGGCAAAAAAGAAGGATGGAACCCGTAATTCACCCAGAACGGGGTCTGGTTGGTTGCAGAATGCAGGGCGTTATTATACGCGAATTCCGCGCACGGAAGTAAAGAGACCCAGTTATCTTGGGAGCAAGTGCAAAAGCAACGTAGGTATTGTTCAAGGGTCTGGTTGGTCCTTTCCGTTTGACCATTACTCTGCGGGTGGTAGGCTGATGATAGGCATATCTTAATGGACAAGGATTTGCAAAGCTCTTTCCAGAATTTGGAAGTGAATTGGACGCCTCTGTCCGATACTATACTGTCCGGGAGACCGTGTAGCCTGACCACTTCTTTAATAAACATGTTAGCTGTTTCCACGGCAGAAGGTGTGCCAATCATAGGCAAAAAGTGCGCCATCTTCGAGAGACGGTCCACCACCACCAGGACAGTAGTGAAACCTTCTGAAGGTGGTAATTCCACTATAAAATCCATGGAAAGTTGCTTCCAGGGCTGTTCCGGGATGGGCAATGGCCTTAACAGGCCCCAGGACTTGGTCTTAGCCCCCTTGTTACGCTGACACGTAATACAAGAACCCACATAGGATTTACAGTCCCGAACTAAATTGGGCCACCAAAAGTGGCGCTGAATGAGTTCACATGTCTTCCTGACCCCGAAGTGCCCGGCAAGCTTGTGATCATGCAAAGTCTTTAGGACCTGTAGTCTGATCTGTGAAGGAACAAAAATCCTTTCTTGGAACCACAAGAATCCCCCGCGTTTTTCCAAGGAAGAGGTCCCAGGCTCGAGACATTGAACTGAGGCTTGCTTAATTGCTGATTGCAGATCCGTTTGAATAAGCAAAAAATTTTGAGCCGAGAGGATGGTGTTAGGTTCGGCTGTGTTTGGGGTATCTCGAAACATTCTGGACAAGGCGTCTGCTTTTCCGTTCTTGGACCCTGGCCTGTAAGTAAGATGAAAATTAAACCGGGAAAAGAACAAGGCCCATCGAGCTTGACGGGGTCTCAGGCGTCTTGCTGTCCTGAGGTATTCCAGGTTTTTGTGGTCTGTGAATATTAAAATGGGATGAGTAGCCCCTTCAAGCAAGTATCTCCACTCTTCCAAGGCACATTTGATGGCCAAGAGTTCCCGATCCCCTACGTCATAGTTTCTCTCCGGAGGTGTCATCTTCCGGGAAAAGAAAGCCACAGGGTGCAGAAGAGTCTTCGGGCCTTGTCTTTGAGATAAGATTGCTCCAGTGGCTATTTCTGAAGCATCCACTTCAAGCACATAAGGTAGGGTTGGATCAGGATGCTGGAGAATAGGTGCTGAGGTGAACAACGTCTTCAGTTTGTCAAAGGCCGTTTGAGCTTCCTGTGACCAATGGAAACGGACCTGTTGGCGGGTCAATTGGGTAATGGGGGAGATAATCATAGAGAACCTCCGATAGAAGTTAGCAAACCCCACAAAGCGTTGAACTCCTTTCTTATCACAGGGGGCTGGCCAATCGAGAATTGACTGCACTTTCTGTGGATCCATGGAAATGCCGTTTGTTGAGATAATGAGACCCAGGAATTGAATGGAGTCTTTCTCGAATTCGCATTTCTCTGGTTTCACATAAAGTCCGTGTTTCCTTAAAGTAAATAGTACCTTTTTAACATGGGTCCGGTGGAGTTCCAGAGTGGAGGAAAAAATGAGTATGTCATCTAGGTAGACAATCAGAAAGAGATCCAGGAATTCCCTAAAAATGTCATTAACTAGATGTTGGAAGGTAGCAGGGGCGTTACACAGCCCGAAAGGCATGACCAGGTATTCAAAATGGCCAAACCGCGTTCTGAACGCCGTCTTCCACTCATCTCCTTTCCTAATGCGAACAAGGTTGTAAGCTCCACGGAGATCCAATTTGGTAAAGATCCGAGCTGCCCGGAAACGTTGAAACAGTTCTGGGATAAGAGGTAGAGGATACCGGTTTTTAATAGTAATTTTATTAAGCTCCCGGTAATCTACACAAGGTCTTAGTGTGCCATCCTTTTTTTCGACAAAGAATATCCCGGCCCCTGCTGGTGAGGAGGAGGGGCGGATAAAACCCTTTTCCAAATTTTCGTTAATATAAATCCGGAGGGTTTCCAGCTCCTTCTCAGATAACGGGAATATCCTTCCGAAAGGAATCTCGGCTCCAGGCAGAAGTTCTACAGGGCAATCATAAGGCCTGTGAGGAGGCAGAGCTTCAGCCTTTTTCTTATCAAATACGTCCATGAATTCCTCATAAACTGCGGGGACATTCTCCGGGAGATCATGTACTGGTTGGACGGCCAGGCAAGCAGCAGAAGTATCAGATCCAGGTAGGAAACAATGGTTCAGGCAGTAATTAGACGTGAAGGAGATCCTTCTCTTAACCCAATCAATCTGTGGGTTGTGGGCCTGTAGCCAGGGAAGTCCTAAAATAATGGGAAACATTGGTGAGGAAAGGACGTCAAATCGGAGGAATTCCTGGTGAAGAGAATCTGTCGTGGTGAAGATGGGGCACGTCTCTTCAGTAACAGGCCCGGAACTGGGCAAAGAACCATCAGCCAGAAGAATATGGAGTCGCTGTTCCTTAGCTTGCATGGGGACACACAGTCTTTGAGCTAAAGAACGGTCCAGAAAGCAACTACATGCCCCAGAATCAACGATCGCCAGAAGCCGAATCTTCTTTTCTGCTACCTGTAGGGAGACAGGGAGAATAAGATGAGTAGGGGATGACCCAGCGACTTGACAGTTCAGCAGAGGCCGTGAATAGGACTTACTGGGTCTCACAGGACAATTGCGTAGGAAGTGGCCAGATTCCCCACAATAAAGGCAGAGGTTAGCTTGACGGCGACGTTGTCTTTCCTCGGGGGTCAAGGCAGAACGGATTAGACCAATCTGCATGGGTTCTCCTTCTGATCCCCCGGAGACAGAAGGCCCAGGATGGGGTGAAGCAGCAAGTGGGACTTTCGGGAGAACCCAGGTAGGTCGGGCCCCTTGAAGGCGCTCTGAGCGTCTCTCCCGCAGGCGCCTGTCCAGTTGGATTGCCAGTGAGATTAGACCTTCCAAAGACGTAGGGGTTTCTACCCGAGCTAACTCGTCCTTAAGGGCTTCAGACAATCCGTGACGGTACTGGTACTTGAGTGCTGGCTCATTCCAGTCTGTATCCGCGGCCCATCTGCGGAAGTCAATGGTATAGTCCTCTACAGGACGTTTATTTTGTTGTAAGGCATGTAGGGCTGATTCAGCCGTAACAGTCCGTTGGGGGTCCTCATATAACTGGGCCATGGCCTGGAAGAAGGAGTCTACAGAGTTCAATGAGGGGCTCTTTTGCTCAAGGAGGTTATGGGCCCAGGTCTGGGGTTCTTCTGACAACAGAGAAATTATGAATCCTACTTTGACAGTCTCTGAAGAGAAGGTTCTGGGCTGAAGGGCTAAATACAAGAGACATGCGTTCTTAAAGGATCTGAACCTTCTCCGTTCCCCACGGAAGCGTTCGGGTGTAGGTACCCTGGGTTCAGGTGGGAAAACCATGGCTGCCTGCGCAGGGCCGGCTGGTCCTTGCTGAGTGGAGGTGCCCCCGGAGCTAGCGGGCGTTTGATTGGGGTCGGAAGGAGAGGGTGCGCCAGCTAGGTTCAACACTCGACCCTCTAGTTGAAAATAACCGTCCTGCAGTCTCTGGACCGCCTGTGTTAAAGAGGAGACTTGCTGACAAAGAGCCTCGAGCTGGGAAGCACCTCTGTCGGCCTCTGACATGGCTGGATTGTACTGTCAGATCACTTCTTGGTAGAGGCCGAAATGCTGAGAGGGCTTCCCTTGCAGCTCGGTGCGAATCACCCCTGGAAGTGGGACAGGAGGTGACGCGTCCCAAGGAGCACTGGATGCTTGTGGAGTGCAGGTAAAGGTTCACAAGGATATCCTGGAACAACTTGCAGGGCCTCCAGGGAATCAAGCAATGTGCAGGTAAAAGCCAGGCCGAGGGTCATACACAGGTATCAGTCCAAACAGGTCGCCAAGACAAGGGGATTGAGCAGAAGCAAGTCCGTTGAGCAAGCCGGGATCGGTACACTGGAAGTCAGGCAGAGGACAAGAGAGCAAGGATGGTCACACAAGCCGAGGGTCAAACACTGGAGCAGGATCGAAGGGTCAGATGAAGCCGTGGGTCAAAGCCAGGAGAGAGAGCAGACAGGTCAGAAACAAGCCGGGTCAAACTGGAATCCAGGAAGTAGCAATGCACAGGAAACAGGAAGAGCTGAAGACAATCCAGCAATCAGATGGGCTGAGCAGAGTCCTTTTATAGGCCAGTGAATTAGTCTATGGCCTGAGTCCATTGCAGCCATTGGAAGTACTGGCGGAGTTGCCAGTTGCAGCATGGCCGTTTCTCTGACAGGTCCAGTCCCAGGAAAGCCTACAAAGGTCGTGAGTACTGTGGATTGCCCCCGGGGGTCTGCCTAGTGTCAGAGGGGACAACTCAGGAGAAGGTTCTAGGGATCCAGGGGGTGCCTGGTCAGAGGACCCTGAAGTATTAGAGGGGGTACCTAGTCAGAGGACCCTGAAGTATTAGAGGGGGTACCTGCAGTTTGGGCCCTGAAGAGTCAGTGTACAGAGTGAAGTGTACAAAGTTGAGAGTTGCAGCAGCACAAGTAGTGACAAGGAGCTACCTCAGCCAGTGAAGGTTTAGAGGCAGCTGTTCAGTGACTTTTGAGCTACACAAAGTATCAGGAGTCAAGAGTTTTACAGTCCAGGAGCTTCTGAGCTAACAATCCAAGTTAAAGTCGAGGTTCCAGCACTAATTCAGTCAAGCAGCATTTGAAGCGTCAGGAAACGCTGGTCGGCATTCAGCTGGCACTAAAACAGCGTTAGCGAGAATTTTTATACAAAGTCCCAGTTAAGCCTAGAAGAGCCAGAGGAGTATCCCACTCATTCCCTTCTCCCATCCCCTAAATACATTAAAACAAACAAACCAAAGATGCCAGAATGGTCATTGTCTCAGTTCTCACACCTGGGTTCACAACTTAAATGTGTTGGAAGTGTTACTGGTACTGATGGCAGACCCACCTCATGCCCAAGGTCTGGAAATATTGCTACACCAGAATGAAAAATTCTTGACCTATGCTAAAGGCCACACTGTCTCTGGTCAATGGGGAATTATGGGTGTTTCACTACATTACAGACTGCAGAATGGTGAGGATAGAAAATTTTTGTTGTTATTTGGATGGAGATGAATTAAAATCTTCATCAGGTTTTTGTTGCTGTCTGTATTCCTGTTAGGAAGCTTTGATCTGACATGCTTTATGGTAAAGAGGACAGGTATCTCTTAAGTATGGCATGAGGACCAGTTTACTGACATATATTAATTAACTGTGTATTTTTTTATTTTAGTTTTTTTGCATGAAAATGTAATTTTTACATACACAAGCATAACTGGGAATTTGTATAAACTAATGAGCAAGAGGACGGGGTTGATAGTGGTGCATGAAGTTCAATAAGGCATGAATAGTTGTAATTTTCATTGTCCCTTGGTGAAATATGGGGCCATCAGTGGCAGAGAAATAAATATTATTGTATCTGTGGTGTCACTGGAAGAAGAAAAATGTCCCTGCATTGGTGGCATCAGTGGGAGGAAACATTATCCTAGCAACAATATCCTAGTTATTGCTCATATAAACCCACATTAGAAAGACACTGGCAAAACAATATAGATAAGATTGTAAACAGCATATACAAACAGAAAATTGCCATGCTAAAATGACAAAGAAATGAAGTCCTATAAATATTACAGTCCAATTAGAAGTGATATAGTCCAATCATTAAACAAGTAGATCGTTCCAAGGAAAATGCGAGGGAGGAGGTGTTAACATACACTATACTGTCAAAAGTATTGGGAAGCCTGCCTTTACATGCACATAAACTTTAATGGCACCCAAGTCCTAGTCCGTAGGGTTTAATATTGAGTTGACCCACCCTTTGCAGTTATAACAGCTTCAACTCTACTGGGAAGGCCGTCCACAAGGTTTAGGAGTGTGTCTATGGGAATGTTTAACCATTTTTTCAGAAGTGCATTTGTGAGATCAGGCACTGATGTAGACGAGAAGGCCTGGCTCACAGCTTTAATTTATCCCAAAGGTGTTCTGTCTGGTAAGGTTAGGACTAGGGCTGCACGATATTGGAAAAAAAGTACATTGCCATATTTTTTTTTCAATGATATATATTGCGATATTGAGAGACCCGTAAATCCAGTCGATTCAGTGCAGCCTTGTACCATATACATTACAGGGTTAATGTTACTGTAGGGTAGGGAAGTAGTGCAGCCTTCTGATTGTACAAGGGACACCTGGGACAGCCAGGGTTAATGTTACTGTAGGGATGGGATGTGTTTTGCAGCAGCCTTCTTCTGATTGTATATATATACTCCACTGGGAGTCCGGGACAGCCAGGGTTTATATTACTGTAGGGAAGGATGCTGGGGATGGATGGAAATCATGAAGTATTGCAGCAGGGCATGCAGTCAGCAGCACAGCCTTCTGATTGTAATTGCAGATACAGGGCAGGCCAGGGTTAATAACGGTATTGTACTCTCAGTGACAGTCAGTGTGGAATTGTGCATTATTCACAGTCTCACTCTCGGGACTCACAGTGGTGGTAGGAGCCGGTAGAAGAACACAGCCTGACAGTGACTCACTCGACATCCGTGCAGCCCACACGTTCAGTCTGCCGCCCTGCAGCTAGTTTTCTTCACCGGCACAGCGAACCAATCACGCCGTGAGTAGCGGCACAGCGAACCAATCAGGTGTGCAGGCACGCGTGATTGGTTAGCTGTGCAGCTGCTCACGGCACGCTGCTCACCGTTGAACGTTTGGGACGGATGTGTCGGCTGCCTCCCTGCCTAATGCCTAAACATCGTGTCTCCGGCGATGTGAATATCGCCCACGCCCGCAGAACGATAGTCGATATCACATCGACTATCGTTCAGCCCTAGTTAGGACTCTGTGCAGGCCAGTCAAGTTCCTCCACCCCAAACTCACTCATCCATGTCTTTATGGACCTTGCTTTGTGCACTGGTGCACAGTCATGTTGGAACAGGAAGGGGTCATCTCCAAACTGTTCCCACAAAGATGAGAGCATGACATTGTCCAAAATGTCTTGGTATGATGATGTTTTAAGAGTTCCCCTAACTGGAACTGAGGGGCCAGGCCCAACCCCTGAAAAACAACCCCACACCATAATCCCCCCTCCACCAAATGATTTGGACCAGTGCACAAAGCAAGGTCCATAAAGACATGGATGAGCGAGTTTTGGGGCTTGCCAGCGCAGTCCTGACCTCAGCTCGATAGAACACTTTTGGGATGGATTGGAATGGAGGCTGCGAGCCAGGCCTTCTTGTCCACATCAGTGCCTGACCTCACAAATTCACTTCTGGAAGAATGATCAAATATTCCCATAGACACACTCCTAAACCTTGTGGACAGCCTTCCCAGAAGAGTTGAAGATTTTATAGCTGCAAAGGGTGGGCCAACTCAATATTGAAACCATATACAGTGTTGCGCCAGAAAAAGTATATATAACATAGAATTAAAGATAAATAATGTATACAAGTGTTTTAAGTGTCCCAAAAAATAATGTATACAGGTGCTTCCAGTGTCCACAAATAGTGATATCTTAATAACAGTGACTCATAGAAAACAATCTTCTGTGATCCACACAAAAGCAATCCGTGATGTGCTCCACTTCACCACCACCAGAAATCAAAGCCTCTCACCTTACACACTGACCCAAGAATCAACCCAGGTCAGATACAGCTTTACCCCACCGGGGTCACAGGATAGTGTATAGCAGGCATGTCCAACTTGCGGCCCAGAACCTCAGGCAATGCGGCCCACTGCCCCCTGACAATTTTTTTTTTTCTGGGGAGGAAGGAAGTCAGGTCGGCGGCACGGCCACAGCAGCTGCCAACTAACGGTAGGCAGAGGGCAGGGGGGGAGGGGAGCATGTGCAGTGTTTCTGACACCATGACCACTTTAACCACCATGACCACTTCAGTGATTTAGAGAGTGTTCCTTTATTATCGCTCAGAAGAAGTAAGCCTCTGTATACTGATTCCATTTCATTTGATCATCCTCTAGTTGTGTTAAATTAGTGCGGGGGGCGTGGCGGCGCGGGAAGGGTGCAGCGGCATTTTATTACTTATATACTTATTACTTATATACCTTAACTATAGTATATATTTTATATGCGGCCCAAGAAAATTTCTCTACACTCAATGTGGCCCAGAGAAGCCAAAAGGTTGGACACCCATGGTGTAGAGGATATTCATCTTCAATAGGACACACATAGAGATTCCCAAAATAAGTTCCAAAACAAACACTTGGATAGGTGCATATATGATAACAGCTCCACACAGCTGAAAGGATGCAGTGTCCGGCAGGATAGGCGCCGCCCCTATACGCGTTACGTGTTCGGCGGGTGTGGTAACGTCGCGAGCATGGACTCACATCATTCGGGACAATCAGAATTGTACAACTTCAACTTCAAATAAAAGTGATTTGAACATTTCCCTTTGCTGGCTAGAAATTAATAGTACCCTCATTCTCCCCAGATAGAAATAAAAAGCATAAGCAGGACCCTCCCAATCTTTCTGTATTTAACTCTACTGTAACTCTACTATCTCCCTTTATATTGTAAAGCTCCACAAACTGTTATAAATATATAAATCCTAAATAATAATAATAGGTACTAGGGATCGACCGATTATCGGCAAGGTCAATATCTCGAGGGCCGATATGCACTTTCCCCGATATATCAGTATCGGCCCCGGAAGTTATATTTTTGTGACATCATTCTGCCTTCTTAGGCCACCTCCCTCACCTTGGACAGCCTCGTCTGGAGTCGAGACTAGTCTCGCAGGAGTGTATCACAGCCATACACCCACCCACAGCACCCCGGTGCCAGCTAGCCACCCACACCCACAGGCCCTGTACCAGCCAGCCACAGGCACTGTACCAGCAAGCCAGCCAGCCACCCACCCACAGGCCCTGTACCAGCCAGCCACCCACAGGCCCTGTACCTGCAGGCACAGACACTGTACCAGCCAGCCAGCCACCCACAGGCCCTGTACCAACCAGTCACCCACAGCCCCTGTGCCAGTCAGCCACCCACCACAGGGTGCCAGCCAGCCAGCCACCCACCACAGGGTGCCAGACAGCCAGCCACCCACAAACCCTGTACCAGCCCACCAGCCACCCACAGGCCCTGTACCAGCCAGCCACAGGGACTGTACCAGCCAGCCTCCCACAGGCCCTGTACCAGCCAGCCACCCACAGCCCCTGTGACAGCCACCCACCCACCACAGGGTGCCAGCCAGCCAGCCACCCGCCACAGAGTGCCAGCCAGCCAATCACCCACCACAGGGTGCCAGCAAGCCAGCCATTAAACATTAAACAAAAATTAACATGTTCAGTACCAGATTTGTGTCAAAAATTGTCTTAATTTTTCAAAACTTTAAATGTACAAAATATTGGCCCATATTGGCCGATACCAATATGCGATGGCCAAAATATCGGTATCGGCAACGAAAAACCGATATCGGTTGATCCCTAAAAGGTACATTTCCTTTCCCCAGTAGAAATGGATGGTACGCTCTGTTTCCCCAGCTAGAAATTAAAAGTACACTCCCTCTGGCAAGATAGCAATTCATTGTACACTCCTGCCAGGATAAATGAATAGTATACTGTATGTCCACCTCAGGTAACATTTGTAGCCCCAGCCCAACATTAACAGTATATAGCCAGCAACAGCTAACTGCCATGCCTGCAGGAGTGTTCTTCTATTCTCTCGCACCCATCTTCTATTCTTTCTCACCAGACACATAGTGGCAATTCCATCTGGAAGAAAGACTTTCTGTAGGGTACTGGGAGGAGCTGGAGGAAGAAGAATCTTAGCCTGCTGGCTTTCTTCTACTTCCAAGTGTCGGTTTGTGGCTCTGTTTGTTATCTGACTGGATTAGTGACACTGCTGTCATTGCTCCTGTCAGGCTATAGCAGCGGAACTGGAGGGGACTCCTGCAGGCCCGGAGACCTGGCAGGCAAGTTCATTAGCGGGAGTCTTTGAGCCAGATCCAGAGAGTTCCCTGGTACATAAATACTGGATAGGTGTGGAATGGTTATTTTTGTACACATTATTCATTCAACTGTTGGAAACTTTTCACATGAATCAGTATTTTTTTTTCTCAGCGGGCTCAGTTTTCTACTTTCCATAGCAGACAAGTCAAACAATCTCACAATTAATGCTAGCCAAGAGTTGTAAAGTGATATTTATAGCAGCAAAAACCAGCGCAATCATTTTTGTGAATGAACATTTACATAACAAACCCTGCACTCATTTGATAACATAATGTGTATGCAATATTTTTGACTTTTCAGCATGATAATTTATTTTAGTGAGTTTAAAAACTATTTGTGATCCTGAGAAATACCAAATGATGTCAGTAATAAAATACCAGATGCATTATGCTTTACAAAAAGCAATAAAAGCATTTTTTTTGTGGATTAGGAAGGATTAGAGTTTCAATCAGAGTTGTAATTGCTGTCTGTGATATCATTCTTATATGACTGGCTCACTACTGTTCCCAGCAGTTTTTCTATTATAACAATACTGGGGCTGATCATCTATCTATTTGAGAATCATAGGAGGAGCCTCCCACAAGTACCTCCCGGAAGTAGAATGGAATCGATATTTGAGCTTCAATACCAATGGCAGTGGGGAGGATGGTTGCCAAAATCCTTGTAATGTATGAAACGAACTAGAAGAGGATTGGTTTTTTTTTGTTTTTTTTTGTCTTTCAGGAAAAGTGGAGCTTCACTTTAAATATTCAGTAAGCAATATCTATTAATAAAATTCTGTTATCTTGGTGCATTATGAGAATAAATCACAATTTGCATATAAGACATTTTTTGTAAGAGTCAATGAGACATCTCTCAGAAGCTGAATATTACAGTATGGCAAATATCTATATCTGTATGTACAGTGGGTACGGAAAGTATTCAGACCCCCTTAAATTTTTCACTCTTTGTTATATTGCAGCCATTTTCTAAAATCATTTTAAGTTCATTCTTCTTCCTCATGAATGTACACATAGCACCCCATACTGACAGAAAAACACAGAATTGTTGACATTGTTGCAGATTTATTAAAAAAGAAAAACTGAAATATCACATGGTCCTAAGTATTCAGACCCTTTGCTGTGACACTCATATATTTAACTCAGGTGCTTTCCATTTCTTCTGATCATCCTTGAGATGGTTCTACACCTTCATTTGAGTCCAGCTGTGTTTGATTATACTGATTGGACTTGATTAGGAAAGCCACACACCTGTCTATATAAGACCTTCCAGATCACAATGCATGTCAGAGCAAATGAGAATCATGAGGTCAAAGGAACTGCCTGAAGAGCTCAGAGACAGAATTGTGGCAAGGCACAGATCTAGCCAAGGTTACAAAAAGATTTCTGCTGCACTTAAGGTGCCTAAGAGCACAGTGGCCTCCATAATCCTCAAATGGAAGACGTTTGGGACAACCAGAAACCTTCCTAGAGCTGGCCGTCCGGCCAAACTGAACTATCGGGGGAGAAGAGCCTTGGCGAGAGAGGTAAAGAAGAACCCAAAGATCACTGTGGCTGAGCTCCAGAGATGCAGTCAGGAGATGGGAGAAAGTTGTAGAAAGTCAACCATCACTGCAGCCCTCCACCAGTCGGGGCTTTATGGCAGAGTGGCCCGACGGAAGCCTCTCCTCAGTGTAAGACACATGAAAGCCCGCATGGAGTTTGCTAAAAAACACCTGAAGGACTCCAAGATGGTGAGAAATAAGATTCTCTGGTCTGATGAGACCAAAATAGAACTTTTTGGCCTTAATTCTAAGCGGTATGTGTGGAGAAAACCAGGCACTGCTCATCACCTGTCCAATACAGTCCCAACAGTGAAGCATGGTGGTGGCAGCATCATGCTGTGGGGTGTTTTTCAGCTGCAGGGACAGGACGACTGGTTGCAATCGAGGGAAAGATGAATGCGGCCAAGTACAGGGATATCCTGGACAAAAATCTTCTCCAGAGTGCTCTGGACCTCAGACTGGGCCGAAGGTTTACCTTCCAACAAGACAATGACCCTAAGCACACAGCTAAAATAACGAAGGAGTGGCTTCACAACAACTCCGTGACTGTTCTTGAATGGCCCAGCCAGAGCCCTGACTTAAACCCAATTGAGCATCTCTGGAGAGACCTAAAAATGGCTGTCCACCAACGTTTACCATCCAACCTGACAGAACTGGAGAGGATCTGCAAGGAGGAATGGCAGAGGATCCCCAAAAAAGACTCCTGGCTGTATTAGATCAAAAGGGGGCTTCTACTAAATACTGAGCAAAGGGTCTGAATACTTAGGACCATGTGATATTTCAGTTTTTCTTTTTTAATAAATCTGCAACAATGTCAACAATTCTGTGTTTTTCTGTCAGTATGGGGTGCTATGTGTACATTCATGAGGAAGAAGAATGAACCTAAATGATTTTAGCAAATGGCTGCAATATAACAAAGAGTGAAAAATTTAAGGGGGTCTGAATACTTTCCGTACCCACTGTATATGTGTTTTTCTAAAGCACTTCAAAATCCTTCTTAATAAATCAGTGCCTTTGAGATATTTATCATTTCCTTACAGAGTAATAGAAATCAGGGGTTGAGAAGTGAAAACAATACTACTGGCATTCAGACACAGCCACTAAGCTCTTCCCCAGCATTAATTCAATGGCATTTTCAGTTTATTTTCCGTTATGAAACTTTATACATGATTTAGGGAAGCTACATCTTCAGTAAAGCTTGCAGTAATGAAGTAACTCCAACATCTATAACAGACTTCATTAAAATTCGAGGTCAATGAAGTGAACAAAGAATGTGATTTTTAAATGTGCATGCACCATTAGGAAAAGTCTGGAGAACTCTCATTAAATATTTTTACATTACAATATATGTTCAGCGGATGAGCTGTAGCTAACAGGCAGCCGATATCTTTATTTCTGGAAATAAAACATCACTGTCTCTTTTTTTTTATCATCTCCATGTTTGCCCTATGTTAAAGTGCAACTCCAAGTCTCACAAAAAGCTATATCTACGTATTTTACAGGAGACCTAATTCATTCTGATTTTTAGGCAAAATGATAGGCTAAACCCATTTTTGTTACTTAACAGCCTTTTTTCTGTAACCCCATGTGCTTTTTATTATTGAATGATTATTTTAATACCCTTGCTCATGCTTTTTAACCTTCTTCATGGTACCAGTCCTCATACCTAGAGCTATTTTTCTAAGCAGAGTCGGCTTTTTGTCACTGGAGCCTGTAGGCACACATATTTTTGGAGCCCTTATTAACATCCCACAGAAAGTTTCAGTTATTTTATAAAAATGTTTCCTTGTCTTCTTAGGATATTGTAATGTTGTGTAAATAATCTGGTATGAGATGATTTAATTAAACTGATCATGATTCATGAACAAAAATCAAAATGTGAACAATAGCTACACAGGGTCATTTATTTGGTCCCCTATAAGCTGTCAGGGCTTGGACTTGAACCTGGGACCCCTTCTGTGTTTGGTAATGGCTCTGATCCAATGGACAACCCTGCCTTGTGCCTTGACTTCTGCTGAACCTTGAAATGTTTTCTCCTCTAATGCACTTCCTGATTTAAGCCATGTCTCTGCACTTCCTGTTTGCCAGATTATTGTGCTCTCTCCTGCTAGTATCTGACTTTTGTCTTTCCTGCTGCCATCCATATCTTTACTACCACTTGTTACTGACCCTTGGCTTGTTCCTTGACTACACTTTAGCATGATTCCAACCTGCAACTGCTTGTTACTGACCATTGGCTTGTTTACTGACTACACTTCTGTTTGATACTTACCTGCTATATCTGCTACAGGACCCTGGATTGCTCACTTTCTAGTAGGGCAATCCTGAGGACCACAACCTTGTACTAAGATGCAGCTAAATCCATCTCCATCATCAGGAGCTCTGGTGAACACTGGTTAGTACTAAGCCTCCTGTGTTATTTGCCAGGGTGATCTGCTTGTATACCATTTCTGCTGCTTGCTGGGAGTCCCTCTACTGCTATAGCTACTGGTCTCTGAGCTGGACCCCTGGCTGTGACATAGGTATAGATTTAAATGGGAATTGGCCTTGATTCTAAGCCTCTGAAAGTGACATTGCCTTCACCAATACAGTTTAAAAGTAGTTCCCTGTAATAGAAGAGTTATTATACTTACTTTTCTGGGTGGCCCATGTCTTTTTTCTTTGCTCTCTTCAAGAGCTACAGCCTCAGATTCTTCAGAATTAGACATGTCTGGTGTTGTCTGCCTCTGTTCCCCTCTGTGTACTGTGGCTTCATCCTCTGACCCCTACATCCCTACAGGACATTCAAGACATGTAAGTATAATACCTGTTCTCTTACTGTTCTCATTACGTGCAATTGGTGGGGCGCTCATGCAACCAGCTTCTGCTGTGATTAGACACAGCGGAAGCCAATCGGAGGGTCTGGTGGTCCCAATGTCCGCCGGGAATCTGGCGATGGTTCCAAGAAAGGCAGAATAGTGGATTGTCTATCTGTCTATGTAGACAAGGCAGATCACCTTTCTGTCGGAGGGGAAGATGAAGATCTTGTGTTTCTGCTAAGCAGGAACACGGATCTTTGTCTTCCCACAGTTGAAGCACCCCCCAAACAGTTAGTAACCACTCCCTAGAAACACATTTACCCTTTCAATGCACCTGATGTTAACCCCTTCCCTGCCAGTGTCATTAGTACAGTGACAGTGCATTTTTTTTAGCACTGATCAGTGTAGTGGTATCATAGGTCCCCAAAAGTGTCACTTAGTGTCAGATTTGTCCTCCACAATGTCGCAGTCCCACTATCAATGGCTGATCGCCATCATTATTAGTAAAAAATAAATAAATAAATAAAAATTGTATAAATCTATCCCATAGCTTGTAGACGCTATACCTTTTGCGCAAACAAATCAATATACGCTTACTGGGATTTTATTAACCAAAACATGTAGCAGAATACATATTAGCCTAAACTGATGAGGGAATTTGATTTTTACATCTTTTATTGAATATGTTTTAGAGCAGAAAGTTAAAAAAAATATATATACATTTTTTTTAATTGTCTGTCTTTTTTTGTTCATAGCTCAAAAATAAATACTGCAGAGGTGATCAAATACCACCAAAGGAAAGCTCTATTTGTGGAAAAAGAGCTCATCGATTTTATTTGGGTACAGCATTGCACAACTGCGCAATTGTCAGTTAAGCTTACGCAGTGCCATATTGCCATATTGACATTACCATATTGCAAAAAATGGCCCAGTCATGAAGGGGGTAAAATCTTCCAGGGCTGAAGTGGTTAAATGTTGTATCTTGCATGGCTGACTGGCAAGCTGACTTGGTCATTCAGTGAGCTTACATTAAAGCCAGGGGAGACTAACAGAACAGTAGCATTAAGGTTAGTTAGTGTAGGTAATACAAGAATTTTCTTGTGGAGATGGAATTGAGAGTTATATAGTTTGACTACTAATGTTATGCAAGTTGGACATTTTACCACTATCTGCGCCATGTATGTGTCTTGGACTACAACAGTTTTGCTTTATTGTACAAAGACATGGCTTTAAATATTGAAACCATAAGATCAGAACAGCAATCAGTCGACCAACATTTTCAGAATCAGCCATTGCAACCCTTGTTTTTTACTCAAAACTGGTCTCCTTTAATTGTACAGGTAGAGAAATAGCATTGATTAGAGTGCATGTATTCCACAGATACAATTCTCAGCCCCCTTCCCTCATGACCCAATGACCTGCTAAATGGCATATGTTGTCATAGAGTCTCCATGAAAAGTAGAAAGTAAGTAGGACTTGGCCCACTGCTCCCACATTTTTTGGAATTTTTCATATAGTGTCAGTTTGTGTAGAGATAAGTGTCTCAAAGAACATAATCTGAAACCAGGGCTTTATTTCTGTGATATTGCAGGGATTTCCATGTTCTGGCTATACCTGTTCTTGCCTCTGTGAGGCTATGGGAAACCAGCTTAGTTTAAGTAGTGGTAGGGGCTTCAAATCTTTTATTTTTAAGCCAAGTCTTACTTTGTTTCTACTTTTTATGGAGACTCTATGACATTCTGAACTCAACAAGATTAGACAGATTTGATGCCTGGACTTTATTTTTTGGGATGGCAATTTTGAATTTTCACGGTGGCAGCATTCTCCACCATGATCTATTCCCTACCTTCTTTACCCCCTCTTTCCCTCCACCCTTTTTCCCCATATGTCTGCTCCACAACCCCACCCCACCCCCACCCCCACCCAAAAAAGAAAACCAAAACTCTTCTCTGCTTTTTCCTCTTTCCCCCACTACTTTACTTGCATTGTAAACCACATACCTAAATTTCAGACTATGCCACATGTAGTCTCCTATTTTGCAACTACATTACATGCCTAGGTTTATTTCATTCCAATAGCTTTTTACAACTCCTGTAATGGTTTGATCTATCATTAACTGTTGAAAGATTATTATTATATTATTTTGAAAACTATGCCAAAGTTGCATTTTGTTTTTAGGCTTCTTTCACACGGCCATTCAGTTTACTTAGTCCGCTGCGGCACTTTTTTTTTTCACGAACATGGATGACATTTGTGTCATCCGGTCCGTATGTCCGCATATCATCCCATCCGTTTGCGGATGATATACGGACATAATCTATGTCTATGGGAGTGCAGATGTCAGCGGATGACACCGCTGACATCCGATTTTGTGTTCGTTCCGTTTTTTTAAACGGAAGAAAAAATAGGGTTCTGTTCCGTTCCAAAAAATGGAACAGAACTGAAAGGACTCAAATCGGATGTCAGCGGATGGTCATCCGCTGACATCCGCAATCCCATTGACATGCATTATGTTCGTATATCATCCGCAAACAGATGGGGTGATATACGGACATACGGAACGCCCGTGTGAAAGAGGCCTTATTCTTTTTCTTCCAAGTATTTGCATTGGTTAGGCATCACCCTACCAATGTACGAATCCCTCATATGCCTGTATTACTCTACTTTTTTGAAAATAATAAAAATGTATTAAATGCAACAAATATTGCGTAAACACATAATACAGGGTACAACAATAACACTGGATTCACAAAGCATTATGGGTTTTCTATATAAATAGCAGAACTGAAACTTTGTAAAAAATTCTGTAAAGGGAAACATATGTATTAAAATATTAGTTCTGACCTAATAAAAAAACAAAAGAAAATATATACAAAAACAACATATAAATATTCCTTTTAGCACTGTTATGATAATGAGATGTCAAGGGAACACTTGAATACAGGAACACTTTGACAGTAGGTCTCTAGAGGGACAGTTCAGATGGACAGCTGTACATTTTTTTTTTTACTAATAGAGGCATATATTAAGAGTAACTCAGGTTGGTCAGCAGACATGCACTGTATGGAGTAGTCGAAGTACTGGATGGAGACTTTGCAGGAGCGTAAGTACAGGGGTTGCAATTGCAACCGGGCTCCATGCTCCAGGGGGCCTGTGTGGCTCCCCCGTACACCTGGATAGAAGGGGTGGCGGGGGCAGCATATAGAGAAATCACTGTCCTCCTTTTTCCTCCTGTAGCTGTAGGAGGAAAATGGAGAAGATTGTTTCCTCTGTATGCTGCCCCCCGCTGCCCCTCCTATCCAGTTCACTTGTGTTCTGCTGTCTCTGGGCCCCTGTGTGCTCCCCTGGTCCCCCCCCCCCCCCCACTGTGCTCCCTTCCCTCTCCTGACGGCTGCTGCAGGGGATGTGTCACAATAGAGAACCAGGAAGGGGTTGGTAAATATGTAATTTACCAGCTCCTTCCTTTTCTGAATGGATAGTCATAGTCAGTGACATTGTAAAAAAATAAAATAAAATGATAAAAAATGATACAATTAAAATAACAAAAAATAAAAACACTGACACCAGTGGGTGAACTTTCAGGATTGCAAAGGTCACACTTGTGACCAGGCCCTGGCATTCCACCACCGTGGGGAGGCCCCAAGATGGCAGGAAGGGGGCCCACTGCAGTACTTGTGAAAGGGCCTGGCTGCGGGACCATAATAAAGGGCCCCACAACGCGAGTAAAGGGCCCCAGGAAGAGCCCCAGGCTTGAAGAGAAGGGCCCCGGACAGCGGTCCGGGGGGCCCTTTATGGTTTCTTGCACCGGGCCCTGAAGGTTTTAGTTACGCCATTGAGACTTCGTTCAGGCATTTTGCCGCCTGTCACTCTAAGTAGAAGCTGACATTTGCTTTTCAGTTCTCTAGACTGTGCTTGTACATTTTATTCTCTGAAATAATCTGACTGCAGCTCAGTTGATACCAGTTGTTTTGTTAATTCCCAGACATAGAATGCTATAAAAGCTGACAACCTAACCTAAGTAGGGTTGAGCGAACACCTAGATGTCCGTGTTCGACGGGTTCGGCCGAACTTTAAAAAAAAGTCCGGGTCCGTGTCCCGGACTTTTACCGAACTTTTCCCGGACACCGAACCCCATTGAAGTCAATGGGGACCCGAACTTTAAGGCACTAAAATGGCTCTAAAACACCAAAGGAAAGGGCTAGAGTGCTGCAAATGGCAGCAAAACGTAATTAAGAGCATGGCAAGTGCTCTGCAAACAAATGTGGATAGGGAAATAACTTAAAACAACAAAAAAAAACAGAAAAATAAAACAATGTTCTTCTTCATCTCTGAAGGACGAGGCCCATATGGAGTAGGAGGGAGGTTAAGGTGGTGGTGGATGTGGCGGTGACATAGGCGTGCGCACAGGGTGTGCTGGGTGTGCCTGGGCACACCCTAATCACCTAGGGCACATAGCATTGCCAGTGAGGAGATGGGAAAGATCTCCCTGGGACCTGCTCTGCTCTATTTCTCCTTGCCTACAGGTACATGGCCCCGATACATTACTCTCCCTGCTGGCAAACACATGCATGTGTATTTCAACTTTGGGGTGCACACCTTAATGCAATAGGCTGCGCACACCTATGGGCGGTGTAGGTGGAAGCGGCGGTGGAGGAGGACCAGGGCCGGATTAACAGCATCATGGGCTTGGTGCTGAGGATTTTGAAGGGCCTTAGGGCCGTGCCTTGCCATGCACCCAGAGGAGGAAGGGTGCAGCCATGCATGCCTAATTCAACATGGGATGCTGTCTCTGAAGCCCATAAACACATCCATGCATCGCCAACTGTCCCTCCTTGTCCGGCCTTCACGCTGTGTGGGGAGGTTCTGAGGGTGCTGCCTGGGGAAGCGAGCATAGAAGCCAGACTTCTGTGTTTTCAAGTGACAGAAGAGCGGTAACAGTGAATATGGCCAACCCGGGGCCTATATAAAAGGTAGGGGCCTGGAGCTGCAGCTCCAATAGCCCCTACATTAATCTGGCCCTGAGGAGGAGGACGAGGTAGCCAACACTGCTTCTTTTCACAAATTTTAAATGAGGGTACACCCCAAAAGAGTGAGAAAGAGCAAAAATGGAACAATGGGTGGGTAAGGTCGGTATCCATTGCTATTCTGCATAAGGTACGGAAAAGTCCCGTGGGATCCATGCCTGGTTCATTTTAATGAACGTGAGCTTGTCCACATTGTCTCTGGACAGGCGGCTGCGCTTGTCTGTTATAACGCCCCCAGCCGTGCTAAATACCCGTTCAGATAATACACTGGCTGCAGGGCACGCCAGCACCTCCAAGGCGTAAAGGGCAAGCTCAGGCCATGTGCCCAATTTGGAGACCCAGAAGTTGAAGGGGGCAGACCCGTCATTCACTACATGTAGGCGTGTGCACACATACTGCTCCACCATGTTGGTAAAATGCTGCCTCCTGCTAAGACGTTCCATCTGAGCTGCTGGTGCTGCTGTTTGTTGTGGCGTGCTGACAAAGCTTTTCCACATTTCGGCCATGCTAACCCTGCCTTCTGAGGTGCTGGCGGTGCCCTGGTTGCGTTGGCGACCTCCTCCTCCTCCTCCTCTGCCTTGTGCTTCCACTGTGGCCCCGCTGTCAGATGGGAATGCCAGCAGCATGGCGTCTACCAGCGTGCGCTTGTACTCGCGCATCTTGCGATCGCGCTCCAGTGAGTGAATTAAGGACGGTACGTTGTCCTTGTAACGGGGATCCAGCAGCGTGGCCACCCAGTAATCAGCACAAGTTAGAATGTGGGCAACTCGGCGGTCGTTGTGGAGACACTGCAGCATGTAATCGCTCATGTGTGCCAGGCTGCCCAGAGGCAACGAAAGGCTGTCCTCTGTGGGAGGTGTATGGTCCGTGTCCTCTGTATCCCCCCAGCCACGCACCAGTGATGGCCATGAGCTGGCCTGGGTGCCACCCTGCTGTGAACATGGTTCCATCTCCTCCTCCAGCTCCTCCTCCTCCTCATCCTCCTCATCCTCCAGAACTGTGCCCCTGCTGGACAATTGCGTCCCTGGCGTTTGCGTGTGCAGGAACCCACCCTCGGAGCCCCTTGCGAATGACTGCCCTGAAAGCCTTGGAAATGTTACCTCTTCATCCTCCTCCTCCTCCTCATCCTGTGCCACATCCTCTTCCATCATCGCCCGAATTGTTTTTTCAAGGAGGCATAGAAGTGGGATAGTTAAGCTGAGAACGGCGTCATTGCCACTGGCCATGTTGGTGGAGTACTCAAAACAGCGCAACAAGGCACACAGGTCTCGCATGGAGGCCCAGTTAAATTAAATAGCGGAATAGAAAATATGATCCAAAAAAAGTGTATGTATATCACACGTACACAACCACACTAGGCCCCAATTACTATTGTTTGTACCCCTAAAAGGCTAGATGAGGAGTAGGGGGAGTATGGAACAGGCAGCACCCTCAAACCTTCAGAAGTATGAGATGAACCCCAACAACTTGGAAAGGTGGATCTCTCTCACACGTACCGACACAGACTATCCCGCAATTCAATTGATCCTCAAAGGTTTTTATTGAATAGCGGAATAGGAAATATGATCAAAAAAAGTGTATGTATCTCGCACGTACACAACCACACTAGGCCCCAATTACTATTGTTTGTACCCCTAAAAGGCTAGATGAGGAGTAGGGGGGGTATGGAACAGGCAGCACCCTCAAACCTTCAGAAGTATGAGATGAACCCCAACAACTTGGAAAGGTGGATCTCTCTCACACGTACCGACACAGACTATCCCGCAATTCAATTGATCCTCAAAGGTTTTTATTGAATAGCGGAATAGGAAATATGATCAAAAAAAGTGTATGTATCTCGCACGTACACAACCACACTAGGCCCCAATTACTATTGTTTGTACCCCTAAAAGGCTAGATGAGGAGTAGGGGGGGTATGGAACAGGCAGCACCCTCAAACCTTCAGAAGTATGAGATGAACCCCAACAACTTGGAAAGGTGGATCTCTCTCACACGTACCGACACAGACTATCCCGCAATTCAATTGATCCTCAAAGGTTTTTATTGAATAGCGGAATAGGAAATATGATCAAAAAAAGTGTATGTATCTCGCACGTACACAACCACACTAGGCCCCAATTACTATTGTTTGTACCCCTAAAAGGCTAGATGAGGAGTAGGGGGGGTATGGAACAGGCAGCACCCTCAAACCTTCAGAAGTATGAGATGAACCCCAACAACTTGGAAAGGTGGATCTCTCTCACACGTACCAACACAGACTATCCCCCAATTTAACTGATCCCCAGAGGTTTTTGATTAAATAGCGGAATAGAAAATATGATCCCAAAAAAGTGTATGTATATCACACGTACACAACCACACTAGGCCCCAATTACTATTGTTTGTACCCCTAAAAGGCTAGGAGTAGGGGGAGTATGGAACAGGCAGCACCCTCAAACCTTCAGAAGTATGAGATGAACCCCAACAACTTGGAAAGGTGGATCTCTCTCACACGTACCAACACAGACTATCCCCCAATTTAACTGATCCCCAAAGGTTTTTGATTAAATAGCGGAATAGAAAATATGATCCCAAAAAAGTGTATGTATATCACACGTACACAACCACACTAGGCCCCAATTACTATTGTTTGTACCCCTAAAAGGCTAGGAGTAGGGGGAGTATGGAACAGGCAGCACCCTCAAACCTTCAGAAGTATGAGATGAACCCCAACAACTTGGAAAGGTGGATCTCTCTCACACGTACCAACACAGACTATCCCCCAATTTAACTGATCCCCAGAGGTTTTTGATTAAATAGCGGAATAGAAAATATGATCCCAAAAAAGTGTATGTATATCACACGTACACAACCACACTAGGCCCCAATTACTATTGTTTGTACCCCTAAAAGGCTAGGAGTAGGGGGAGTATGGAACAGGCAGCACCCTCAAACCTTCAGAAGTATGAGATGAACCCCAACAACTTGGAAAGGTGGATCTCTCTCACACGTACCAACACAGACTATCCCCCAATTTAACTGATCCCCAAAGGTTTTTGATTAAATAGCGGAATAGAAAATATGATCCCAAAAAAGTGTATGTATATCACACGTACACAACCACACTAGGCCCCAATTACTATTGTTTGTACCCCTAAAAGGCTAGGAGTAGGGGGAGTATGGAACAGGCAGCACCCTCAAACCTTCAGAAGTATGAGATGAACCCCAACAACTTGGAAAGGTGGATCTCTCTCACACGTACCAACACAGACTATCCCCCAATTTAACTGATCCCCAAAGGTTTTTGATTAAATAGCGGAATAGAAAATATGATCCCAAAAAAGTGTATGTATATCACACGTACACAACCACACTAGGCCCCAATTACTATTGTTTGTACCCCTAAAAGGCTAGGAGTAGGGGGAGTATGGAACAGGCAGCACCCTCAAACCTTCAGAAGTATGAGATGAACCCCAACAACTTGGAAAGGTGGATCTCTCTCACACGTACCAACACAGACTATCCCCCAATTTAACTGATCCCCAGAGGTTTTTGATTAAATAGCGGAATAGAAAATATGATCCCAAAAAAGTGTATGTATATCACACGTACACAACCACACTAGGCCCCAATTACTATTGTTTGTACCCCTAAAAGGCTAGGAGTAGGGGGAGTATGGAACAGGCAGCACCCTCAAACCTTCAGAAGTATGAGATGAACCCCAACAACTTGGAAAGGTGGATCTCTCTCACACGTACCAACACAGACTATCCCCCAATTTAACTGATCCCCAAAGGTTTTTGATTAAATAGCGGAATAGAAAATATGATCCCAAAAAAGTGTATGTATATCACACGTACACAACCACACTAGGCCCCAATTACTATTGTTTGTACCCCTAAAAGGCTAGGAGTAGGGGGAGTATGGAACAGGCAGCACCCTCAAACCTTCAGAAGTATGAGATGAACCCCAACAACTTGGAAAGGTGGATCTCTCTCACACGTACCAACACAGACTATCCCCCAATTTAACTGATCCCCAAAGGTTTTTGATTAAATAGCGGAATAGAAAATATGATCCCAAAAAAGTGTATGTATATCACACGTACACAACCACACTAGGCCCCAATTACTATTGTTTGTACCCCTAAAAGGCTAGGAGTAGGGGGAGTATGGAACAGGCAGCACCCTCAAACCTTCAGAAGTATGAGATGAACCCCAACAACTTGGAAAGGTGGATCTCTCTCACACGTACCAACACAGACTATCCCCCAATTTAACTGATCCCCAAAGGTTTTTGATTAAATAGCGGAATAGAAAATATGATCCCAAAAAAGTGTATGTATATCACACGTACACAACCACACTAGGCCCCAATTACTATTGTTTGTACCCCTAAAAGGCTAGATGAGGAGTAGGGGGAGTATGGAACAGGCAGCACCCTCAAACCTTCAGTATGAGATTGTGTTCATTGTACCCCCCAAAGATTGTGTTCACTGCACCCCACAAAGATTCTGTTCACTGTACCCCACAAAGATTGTGTTCACTGCACCCCAAAAAGATTGTGTTCACTGCACCCCAAAAAGGATGTTGTTCACTGCACCCCAAAAAGGATGTTGTTCACTCCACCCCAAAAAGATTGTGTTCACTGCACCCCACAAAGATTGTGTTCACTGCACCCCAAAAAGATTGTGTTCACTGCACCCCAAAAATGATTTTGTTCACTGCACCCCAAAAAGGATTTTGTTCACTGCACCCCAAAAAGGATGTTGTTCACTCCACCCCAAAAAGATTGTGTTCACTGCACCCCAAAAAGATTGTGTTCACTGCACCCCACAAAGGATTTTGTTCACTGCACCCCAAAAAGATTGTGTTCACTGCACCCCAAAAAGGATGTTGTTCACTGCACCCCAAAAAGGATTTTGTTCACTGCACCCCAAAAAGATTGTGTTCACTGCACCCCACAAAGGATTTTGTTCACTGCACCCCACAAAGATTGTGTTCACTGCACACCAAAAAGGATTGTGTTCACTGCACCCCAAAAAGATTTTGTTCACTGCACCCCAAAAAGATTGTGTTCACTGCAGCCCAAAAAGATTGTGTTCACTGCAGCCCAAAAAGATTGTGTTCACTGCAGCCCAAAAAGATTGTGTTCACTGCAGCCCAAAAAGATTGTGTTCACTGCAGCCCAAAAAGATTGTGTTCACTGCAGCTCACACACAGAAAAATGGATGTGGATCACTGACACCTGCCTATCTCCAATCCCACACCACACAGCAATATCGATTGTAGTTTGTAGAACACAGTTTCCCTAAAATTCAGCAGACTCTGTCCCTAACAGGATTGAGAAGAGATCGTAGATCAGGATTGAGTGCAGACCCCACCCCCCACACAGCAATATCGATTGTAGTTTGTAGAAGACACTGACCCTATATAATTCAGCAGACTCTATCCCTAAAATGCCTACAACTCGCCCTGCCTAAACACTCCGACCTGTCCCTCAATTCTATCCGGACACAAATGGTTTTTTCCTGCCTATCTTTCCCTAATCAGCAGCCAGCACGTTGATGTGTGCTCTGTCCCTGAATCTAAGCAGCATAATGACGCCGCTGCGGCTGCCTCGAACTTATAAAGACTTGGTCACATGCTTCAGACGGCCAATCACAGCTACTGAGACATTTGCAGGCATGGCTGGGATGGCTTAAGGCACACCAGTTAAACGATTGTTGATTGGCTGTTGAAAGCCCGCCATGAAAAGAGCGCCAAAGCATGCAAAACCCGGAAATAAAACGACCGAACACGGATTTTTACCCGAACATACAGTAAAGTGTCCGTGTCCGTGTTCGGGTACAAAAAATCCAATTATTCGGTACGAACACGAATAATACAGTCCGTGTTCGCTCAACACTAAACCTAAGCTATCTCTGTCTATGTCTCTTAATTGTGTGTGGGTGCTGATTGTAAACACGTACATAGCCTATAGTGACTTTCAGCCAGTTGTTATGTGGTGTAAGATTGTTTTCCTCTATATATTACAACTTAAATTACATTATAACCAACCTGTGTGAGTGCTCTTTAAAACCTTAGCTATTCATAGTCTAATATTAACAGGTCAATTTGCATGCTCCAATACTAATTGGTAAAACGCATATGGTCTTCTGGCACGTTAATAAAACAAATTCTTTCATTTTTCTCTTTCCTTTTTATTTAAAAAATATATGTTGTTACTATTCGTATTATTATTATTTATTTAAGTTACTATCATTCTGTGGCCAGGCTCTGGACTACAGTAATACGAAGATCAAAAAGTTACTTTATTATATATTTTTCTTTTTCCGTGATACTGAAAACATGCTGCACTATCCTCCCTCCCCGCTCAGCATGGGGATAACTAAAAGGATAGGAAAGAGAGAAAGCGCATGGGCCTAGTGCATTATCCTCACAACATGTTTTAATAAATGGTATAAAACGGAGGTGAATGTACTCACAAACCAATGCTTGCATCATAGCTTAGACATAACATCATCTGCTTAAAGCGGAATTCCGGCCACGGAAACATTTTTTCAGTGAACATACCCCCGGGACAGTCAGGGCTAGTACATTCCACAATGGCTAGCCTCTGATCTGTCCCGGTTCGCACTTACCTGCAAGAAGAAATACTCACTTTTAAAATTTCTTCCACAGCGTTGCCATCTCTGTTGTCTGCAGCTGAAGCCAGCGCGATCCTCTTCTGCGTCCTCTTCCGCATCTTCTTCTCCCAGAATGCGCCTTCACCGGCCCCTCTCATCACTTACGGCGCGGCGCTGCATTCCTACACAGCTTCTGGGCATGCCCAGAAGCTGTTTAGCAGGGAATGTGGCGTCGCACCGGAAGTGACGAGCGGGGCCGGTGCAGGCACATTGATTCCTGGGAGCGATGACGTTCAGCTCCCAGGCATCATTGCAAGCCGGAAGAGACGGCGCGGGCCGAGGCCGCAGAGGGAGGAAGTGATGAAAGGTGAGTATTTCTTTCTACAATTTCAAGGTAAGTAAAAAAAAATAATCCTAACTATCCAATTCCTTTTCAGGTGAAGCAAAGCAAGCGGATGGGCACAAAATCGATTAGGTCGCTTTAAGTCCATATACGTTAATTCACAATGCACGTAGACACATCGCCTAACACATTTCGAGGTTACCCTCTTCTTCAGAGCCTTGTCTGGATGAATACTGGTATAGCTGAAGGACTTTATGGTCCGATTCCATGTCTCTCAGCCTGGTGTTGTCACCTTGCAGATCCTCCTCTCATATATGACATACTGAGACATGAGAGGAGGATCTGCAAAGTAACGGTACCAGGCTGAGCAGAGGATGTTATGTCTAAGCTATGTAAGCATTGGTTTGTGAGTACATTCACCTCCGTTTTATACCATTTAATAAAACATGTTTTGAGGATAATGCGTTAGGCCCACACGCCTTCTTTGTTTCCCATACTTACAGTCATATCGGATGTCCCCAGTCTTTTGAGGGCAGCAAGGGGCACATTGTCCACATGCAGTAAAATGTCAAGATAGGAGTTTGACACCACGTTGAGACTTATCGCAGGTCCGCTCAGCCAATCGCTAGACGCGTTTCGCCGTCCAATCACGGCGTCTTCTGTAGCAGAGCTACATTTAATATTTATTTACATTTAAGGATGGATTCCAACTTACTTATGTGTTCAAGCTGGCAAGGAAAGCTGACATTTCTTGATTGAACTGCAGATGACCGAGCGATTTGTGGTGAGTACATTACCACAAGGGGGTGAGCACCCGAATTAACCCAGCAGAAGCACTATTTGCACTTTGATGGATTTATATGGACTTTTTTACGAAATTATCACAGTTTTATTCCAATGTTTTTTGATCAGCACATTTTTTATGGAGTTTTAGCATCACTGTCTAGAACACATTGTATGATTCACATATGTATTTGCACTTTATATGCATTGTTTACACAAGTTTTTATTGGTTTTAAATAGCAGCGCTGCGACACCAGTATCACATTTATTTAAAGGCACATGCACTTTAATTTGCAGCTAGCAGCTATTGCACAGTCACTTTAGAGTGACAATTACACTTATATTTATTTATATATTTATTTACTATTTGGATGATCACACCATAAGCGCAAGGTTTATTTCACTGTTTCCTATTCAGTGGCGCCTACTGGGGTTGCACTACAATTGTAATAATTTATATTAATAGTAGTAGTGGTAGTAGTGGTGGTAGCAGTAATTGCAGTAATCATAATTGTGAGACTGGCAATACTGGCACCTGCCCTCTGCCTATCCATTATAATGCATGCGCTTCCACTGTGGTGGCTCTCAAAAATTAGAGTTAGGACTGCAAAAAATACTGGGGACGATTAAGTTAGTTGTAGGCTGGTCAGTAGGTTAAGCTGGGAATTTGTTTGGTTTTGTTTAACCACTTCTGCAGCGGAAGATTTTTCCCCCTAATTACCAGGCCATTCTTTGCAATTCGGCCCTGCGTTACTTTAACAATTGCGCAGTCGTGCAATGCTTTACCCAAAAAAAAAAAAAAAATTATGTCCTTTTTTTTCCACAAATAGTGCTTTCTTTTGTTCTTTTGGTGGTTTGATCACCTGTAAGATTGTTTTTGCGCTACAAACAAAAAAATAGCAACAATTCTGAAAAAAAAAAAAAAAAAATAATATATATTTTTCACTTTCTGCTATATAGCATTCCCAAAAAAAAAAATAAAAAAAAATACATTTTTTTCATAATTTTAGGCCAATTTGTATTCTGCTACATATTTGTGGGAAAAAAAATCCCAATAAGCGTATTTTGATTGGTTTGCGCAAAAGTTATCGCGGCTACAAACTAGGAGAAAGAATGATGTCATTTTTATTTATTCTTATTTTTTTGCTAGTAATGGCGGCGATCAGCGATTTTTTAGCGAGGCTGCAACATTGCAGAGGACAGATCAGACACCTAACTGACATTTTTGACACTTTTGGGGGGACCAGTGACATAACTACAGTAATCAGTGCTAAAAAATATGCACTGTTACTGTACTAATGACACTGGCAGGGAAGGGGTTAACCCAGGGGCGATCAAATCGTTAAATGTGAGCCTAGGAGGTGTTTTAATAAATACAACGAATCAACACAAAAACCTGTTTTCCTAAATAGGAGGAACACAGGATCTCTGTGTTGATTGCTGAGAGAACAATGGTCTGCTGTGTTTACAACAGCAGATCACTGTTCTCTCTCCACAGGGAGTGATCGCGGGTGCCCAGTGGCAATGGCCTCACGGATTAGCTTCCCCGCTAGCAAATGGGTGAACGTGCTTGCCTCCAGGTGGCGTGTGCGCACCCCCAGATCGCTCCTGCGAAATGCTATACAGGTCCAGCGATTCGCGGGAACCTGCCGACCTGCCACCAAATATGTGCGGTGGCTGGTTGGCAAGTGGTTAACATTAATCTAGAGGTATCTTTATTAATAACTATATATACCGGGGTACCGGGCCACAAATCTACCAGGACTCTTGTTCCCTTTGCTGATAGTACCTGCTTGTACATTGGATGTACAAATAATAATATTTTCTTACATAAAGCTTGCATTGTTTCTATACTGGTATGCATCTATATAATTATGGTTAATGTTAGATGCTGGTTGAAGTAGTTCCTCTGCTCCCAATTAATTAAATTAGATTACTGGTTAATTTCTCTGGAAGAAAATCCCATCCTGGGTGGAGGCACTGCCAACTTTATTATCATACCGACTCTTCCGCTTAGCAAAGGTTGTGGTTCTCTTATTTACCTACAGGTTTAGAGCAATATCCTGTTTGGGGAGGGACATTTCTCATAACACCCCCCCCCCCCCCCAAAAGACAGTTATGCTTATGTTGGTCCAAGCTGGATCAATGTAACTGTGCAAAAATTGCCATACATGGAATTCAGCTTTAGACATTTGCAAAGAGTTAAACTCCTTGCAGGCATATAAGAAAATTAATATATATATTAAATTAAATATAAAAATGTCTTCCTAACTTTTTGCTTTTATTACATGTGTATGTATTCTGATGAGAGAATCGGCTGTGTACGTCTAATTCCATACAAAATTCTGCACAATGTCTGTAGCTCGAAATGAAAATTATTGTTATTATTTTATCGCTAATCATTGCCTGTCACAGTAAAGACTGTTTGCAATTAGGCAAAACAGAGGTAACCACTAGCACAAATCCTTAACGCCGCATTACACAGGGGGTGCTCAGTTCTCTGCTATGGGCACAAGCTAGTTATTTTAATAAAGTGAATTGATGCTTGTTGTCAGCCTATAACTTATTTGCAACCCACTTTCTGACCAGTGGCACAGCAGTCTCTTGTCATTAAGCATATAAACAACAATACAAACGAAACCGAGTCTGAAGTAAAAAAGTAAATCTAATTATGTATATCCAGAAATGATTATCAATTAGTAACAACATTTATTAATTGAAAGCAGATAAATACTGAAATGCATAGGCTTGTGGTGGTACTTGAACTAGATTCACTTTTCCTCTATTTTTTTCTTTATTTCTAGCTCGCATAATGAGCCATCCTTGAAGGTGTAACATCTCTACAGGATTGCCTGAAAACATGCTCATTATGTAGATAATAAAATAGGCGCCGGTAAAAATCTAGCATTAACAACAGCAACCTTTTAAAAAAAGATTTCAGCCATTTTTCATAATATTTAACATAAAAGAAATTGGTCTGCTGCCTGACTTCAAAAAGTGCTTTGGGTATCACAGCTAGCATTTCAGCACTGGTTGTGCCCTATGGCAAAGGTATTCTCATTTTGTTGAGAAGACTGAAAAAGCTTTATTTTAAAAGTTAAGTGTTGGGAAATATCAGTACTGCAGAGCTGCCAGAATATCAGGACTCTTTGAAGAAAACATAAGCAGTGGCCTAATGCTTATTCCTATGACCTGAACGATAACACATCCGTTTACTTATGACACATCAAATAATTAGAGTGGCACTAAACTCTGGTTTAAAAAAAATTCTATTGAAGCGTATATTCTTAACTCAAAAAGTACTTTATATTGCTCTCAGACTCCTCCAAACCTCCAAATTATTATTTTTTTTTTTTTTTTTTTTTTGCTGCTGTGATCCTGTTTGCTGTTGAAGGGTGGTTATTCTCTATGGTCCCACCGTATGTAGGAGCATAGCCACCATCTCCTGATCATTCCCGAGATATTGTGTTTACCTTAAAGTATGTAAAACTTGGCAATGGACATCTCCTATTTGGTTAATTTTGGTCTGGGAAATATACCATTGAAAGTGTTTGGTTATGCCTGTTCCTTAAGTGCTAAAACTCCTCTCATAACTTCCTGTGCTCTTTGCCTGTGCTGCACTGAGTCTCAATTAATGGTATGGACACTCCCTAGATGGAAGCATTAGGGATCCACAGGGCTGTCCTCCAGGTTTCGGTTTGGATCTTGGAGGGCCGTCAGTGGTAATGTGGGTCATAGCAGGGCTGTTTAGGGCCAAGTCTAGGCCCAGATCGGAGCAGGCCCTGCAATATGTCATCATTGGTGGACCAGATGTGTCTCCAATGCCCGCAAAGACAAGGCCCAGCATTCAGGAAGCAGGAGAAGTGTCACTTCAATCTGCAGATGACAGCTATTCTGAAGGGGAATTCACTGCTTTTGACTCCAAAGAGATACTTTCAGAAGTTCAGCTGTCTGTAGGGGTGTCCAAATCTGCGGCAATTGGATCTCTTTGTTCTGAGCAGCCTATTGAGTTCCATACCCATTATGTTTTTTTACATTCTGCATTAGAGAGGTTGGTAGGGGCATCTCAGCAGGGACAGAAGGTGACAAGTTAGAGGTCCCTGTTGTGGGTTCAGGGGGATCTGCCCCTTTTTGTGCACTCCACAAGATCATTTCACCAGAAAGCAGTCTTTGTAGGTGCAGGATATATAGACCATTTTCATTTTATTTTCTTCACTATTTTGAACCAGGGTCTATAACAGCATCATCAAGAGTGGCAGCATGGATACAACAGTTGAGTACAGCTCTGCCTGTCACTAAGGTATGTTTGCCCCCCTGTAACTCAATTGTCAGCTTTGATGGCGCACTGACATACAGCAGTAATCTGATGCTAGCTCAGGGTCAGACAACTAAACCACCACTGGGAGTTGGACAATCCAGAAAAAAGCTAAAGAAGTGTATAGAGACACAGATAAGGTACATTTGGTGGACTCAGCGAAGTCTGAGATATATGTTTGCTTCATGGATCCACTAGGTGCCCATTTCAAACTAAAGAAGAAAGAGAAGATGTGGAAAGGTGGGTATGTGAAGATTTTTTCCTTCCACTCGTTAAAATTAATTTGGACAAGTTAAACTGGAAAAGAGCAAGAAGGAAGATGAGGAGAAACACATACACTATATTACCAAAAGTATTGGGATGCCTGCCTTTACACGCACATGAACTTTAATGGCATCCCAGTCTTAGTCCATAGGGTACAATATTGAGTCGGCCCACCCTTTGAAGCCATGACAGCTTAAACTCTTCTGGGAAGGCTGTCCACAAGGTTTAGGAGTGTGTTTATGGGAATGTTTGACCATTCTTCCTGAAGCGCATTTGTGAGGTCAGGCACTGATGTTGGAACGAGAAGACCTGGCTCGCAGTCTCTGCTCTAATTCACCCCAAAAGTTTTCTATCAGGTTGAGGTCAGGACTCTGTGCAGTACAGTCAAGTTCCTCCACCCCAAACTCGCACAGTCATGTCTTAATGGACCTTGCTTTGTGCACTGGTCCAAATCATTTGGTGGAGGGGGGCTTATGTTGTGGGGTGGTTTTTCAGAGGTTGGGATGGCCCCTTAGTTTCAGTGAAGGGAATTCTTAAGGCATCAGTATACCAAGACATTTTGGCCAATTTCATGCTCCCAACTTTGTGGGAACAGTTTGGGGATGACCCCTTCCTATTCCAACATGACTGGCCTCAGTGCACAAAGTAAGGTCCATGAAGACATGGATGAGAAAGTTATGGGTGGAGGAACAGGACTGGCCTGATTTCAACTCGATAGAAAACCTTTGGGATGAATCAAAATGCAGACTGCGAGTCAGGCCTTCTTGTCCACATCAGTGCCTGACCTCACAAATTCACTTCTGGAAGAATGGTCAAACATTCCCATAAACACACTCCTAAACTTTTTGGACAGCCTTCCCAGAGAAGTTGAAGCTGTTAAAGCTGCAAAGGGTGGACCAACTCAATATTGAACAACAATAGAACAATAGCTGCTGAGGTGAAAGCAATAAGTGCCTTGGAGTTGGGTGCACGTCCAGTCCGCAGTCTGAGCAACACTAAGCACAAGAAAAATGTTGACCGCACTCCGGCAATAGAAGGCAATCAAAGGACTTTATTGAATAAAATTATCCAATGTAACAGACAACATGGACATAACAGGCAACAAGAAACGGTTGACCCGTTTCATGAATAAATTTACTTAGTCATAACCTCCACTAAGCTAATTTATTAGTAAAACGCATCAACCTTTCCTTGTGCTTCCTTTTGCTTATTGTAACTCAATATTGAACTCTACGGACTAAGACTGGGTACTATTAAAGTTCATGTGCATGTAAGGGCAGGCGTCCCAATACTTTCTGTTTCTCTTCTGTTATTTAGATGCCATTAGTTAAACTCATCTGGTTTATGGCAGGAGGGCCTGGCTTTGCTACAACAAGCAATTTCATTAGAAGAAAACCATCAGGCATGGCCTTGTTGAGACCACAAACACATTAGCCTGTGGATGAAGCTGATGCACTCAGCTCAGGCAAGTATCTGACTTTTTCAGGGGACAACCAGCAGTGTCCCTACTGCGGGACATCTGGCCTGACAAGAAATGGGGTACACAAGTTCATTGATGGCTTAATTTAAACATGAGTGTTCCAGGTTCAGTGTTTCAAGCAATAAAAAAGGATGTGTCATCAGTCCTTCTGGAAAAAGGGAGGACACCTGTGAAGGAGCAACGGATGTGTTCTTTTCTAAATAGTTGTACGAATCCAGTGTTTGCATCCTCTGCACCAGCCTTTTGCAACCTTATTGGTTGTTGGGAAACCCCTGAAAACAAAAACTCTGATCTAATGCTCACAGGGAATTGGTGTGATCAATGAGCTGCAGATATACTAATTAAAAAAGAATAAATACTGTAGTAACATTCATACTAACAAAGACAGTGCATTGATGCTCAGCAGATACACTAGGAGCACTATCTGCTCATCAGAATCACTAGGTGGTTTATATATAGAAAAATTTGTCTACGAAGATAGGAACATGAGGCCCATTCACTTGGAAACTAGAGACTGCTTATTGCTATTGAGATCCCCTCACATTCTACCTCAAATGTTTAAGGTCAGTTCAGCACTTAAGTGACACAAGTTGGGCCGTTTTTGGACCGTATGTGAAGGGTTTCAAAGCCAAAGGTATATACTTTATATTGAAGTGCGACTTACAGTATATCAGGACCTTTCTCAATTGTTTTGAAGAGTGTATGGTCATAGGACTTCCATACTAATATTGTTGTTATTATTTTTACCTAGACCATATGTACCACTGATATGAAGTACTGTATTTTCTGGCGTATTAGACTACTTTTGAACCTCAAAAAAATCCCCCAAAAATGGGAGGTCGTCTTATACGCCGAGTATAATATCTCCAAGGTAACCTAAGTATAAGTATTACCGGTAGATCATGTAATAGGGGGGTCGTCTTATTATACGCCCAGTCGTCTTATACGCCGGAAAATACGGTATATATAGGGCATTATTTTTCGCCTTGCACCCTCTGGGTGTATATATCGGGACCCTATGAACTGCTCTCCTGTTTGGGTGGCTGCCACTTCCATACCATCTAATACCATTCATGCTCCTATCTGCGCCTAATGATGTAAGACTTTGATTTACGTATACCCTCTTTGGGGTTGACTTTGTTTGATATTACACTCATTGGAAAGTTGTGACTATTATATGTAAATGTGTATGTTTATTACTTATAAATGAAAAGTTATCACTTATTTTCTTTTGTATTACAGCAACCATTCCTCAAAACACCCAATGTACCCCTGAGGAAGAATGCAATGCGAAACACATCAGGATAAAGCACCAAACAACCCTCCTGGTTTACTTCTACTGGGTAAAATATAGCGTTATGCTTTCGATCTCTCTACTGCATAGAGAATTTCTAGAATATTATATAGCTTAGGACAGGAAGGGTGGTGCTTTACTATCATGGGGCTGGTGTCTATTAATATGGTTTGCTGAGCTTCTGTTTTAGGGTGATTTCTCAACCCACATCCTTTTTAATAAAATATGTAATACATTTGATTTTTTACAAATATGATCTTTTTGGGTTGTTTACTGGTAGAAGGTTCCAACACCTCTAAAGTTCCACTCTTTCCATTTGAACATTTTTTGTTTACGAAAGTCTCATAGCTTGTGCAAAAGTAACAATTAATACATGTGGGTGGGGCTTGAGGCGTCCTAGTGGGGAATGTGCCCCCTCATGCCTGAATCACAGGCAAGGAGCAGCTTCCATCTGAAATAGACATTATGACAGTTTTTTCCAACTCAGAAGCTGGCAGAACTTGCACAGTTAAATCTTTGTAATCTGTGGTTGAACGTCTTTACACTGTTGACTAGGGATGATCGAACTTTTTAAAAGTTTGGTTCGACCAGAACACCCAAACTTCCCGAAAGTTCGGGTCCGGATTCCAGAACCCCATTGAAATCAATGGGACCCGAACTTCGGTAATCAAAAAACACAATTTTGAAGCCCTAAAACCCAATAAATGCCCCTAAAAAATGCCTAGGGTTCTGGGTCATGCCCAAGGGACTATTAATCACACAAAAAAAAGTTCTTAAAAATCGTCGTTTTTGATAGAGAGCCAATTATTGAAAAAAATTATTACAGCAAAAAAAAAAATGAGATTTCTTTGGATTTAGTGTCTGGGGGGTCTAAAAAGTGTACCTGTGAAGTTTCAGCTCTGTAGCATGTCCAGAACCAGAAAAAAAAAGATTGTTTGTCTTAGAGTTGCAGTAGAGCAGGGATATGGCTCCGCTATTTTCACACCTGGCTGTTTTTGTTGCAGGCGTTTATTGGGCTTTTTTGTGGACATCTTTGGAGGCAGGCATGATATCTGAACTTCTGTGCAGGGGTATATATACACACACACAAATATGTATATATACACATACACACATATAGGTGTGAAAGTAGCAGAACCCTATGCCTGCGCTAATGAAATTATTTGCAGGCATAGGGCTCCACTCCTATCACACCTATATGTGTGTATGTGTATAAATACATATATGTGTGTGTGTATATATACCCCTATATAGAAGTTCAGATGTTATGCCTGCCTCCAAAAACGCCTAAAAAATGCCCAAAAAAACGCCTGCAACAACACACCTGGGCGTTTTTGTTGCAGGCGTTTTTTTGGGCATTTTTGGGCGTCTTTGGAGGCAGGCATAACATCTGAACTTCTGTATAGGGGTATATATACACACACACACACATATATGTATATATACACATACACACATATAGGTGTGATAGGAGCGGAGCCCTATGCCTGCAAATAATTTCATTAGCGCAGGCATAGGGTTTTGCTACTTTTAAGTATGATATAATCTTCCTTTGTTCGAAGTGGTGGGAGAGTCGGGATTAAGACAAGGCAAAAAAAAAGATTCAAACACGCCCTCACTTTCTGTTGTTAAAGAAACCTGTCCATAAAGTTCCTTGCAATAGAAGGGGCGTTATATTACCCTCTACAGTGGCTGAATACCCTTCTTCTGTTCCAAAGCTGTAGCCTGCATCACTTGAAGTGCTATAGTTCCATCATCCAACCTCTGTGCCGTTACAGAACCTGGAAACATTAATTGATGAATATTGTGATGATGGTTGCAGCTCTGAAAAGAGGTATTAGAAATGGGTTGAGATGAGTATAATACCATTTTTATTGCAAGAATTTTTATCTAGGATTTTTTTTGCTATCACCCTTTTGCCTATGCAGTATGTTAGAGGTGCCAGAATCACAGATGTGGCAATTTATTTGGCAGTTCACATATGTGTATTTCACCTGTGTATCCAGCCTTTTGCCTGGCGCTCAGCTTATATGCAGAGAACAAGACTATTGTGCATGTTCCATTACACAATGGTTAACACAGGAACTCAAGTGCTGCATAAGAGCTCCAAGGTGCATTTGTTATCACAGATGAACAGCAAAAGTATATTGTGATCTAAATATTGTATATACTTATAGTATAAATGCTTATTGAAGGATGCCATTAAATGAATGTTAGAATACTGGCTGTCAATGCCAAATAAAAGATAACCTTTAATAAATAGCTCTAGATACCAAAGAGTTAGCCACACAAGTCACCTAAAGCACACTGACTGAAGGAAAAAAAAAAAAAAAAAAAGAAACTGCCTAGTTTTCATATGAAAGGCATGTGGAATTTTTTTTCCCAGTGCATTAATAATAACTGAATTGAAAAGTAAAGGTTTGAGAGGGGAGGAGAGCAGACATTGCTGTTTCCCTAAGCCTCAACAGCTCTCTTTGGCCAGCCACTCCAACCTGCCTGTGATTGATAGCTGGCCTTTTGTTTAGCCTGCACACACACTTTCCCTCCATTTGCTTTCTCTCATAGAAAATAGGACTTTTCTTTCACCTCTCATGCCTGCAAAGAACACATTCTCATGGGGTGGGAGGTGGAGAGGACAGAGAATTGAAGCTTCATTCCAAAGCACTTTAGAAATGTTTTTGTTTTCTGCATGGAAGGGCTTTGTGTTGCTTTCACCTCACTTCCCTCGCGTGTCTGAACTAAAGAATGTTATAAGGCCTGTTATAAGGTAGCAGAGATAAAGTAAAGGGAGATGGGCCCACTGAGAATTTGACAGAAAACGTAGAAAGCTGAGAAAATAAAACAATGTGTATATTACCTTGAAACTTCAGACTCAGAATCAGGAATGCCACCCATCATACGCCTCATAGTCATAATATTTTGACCGAGACAAAAGTGAGTACACCTCTTAAATTTTTGTAAATATTTTATTATATTTTTTCATGACAACACTGAAGAAATTACACTTTGCTACAATGTAAAGCAGTGAGTGTACAGCTTGTATAACCGTGTAAAATTGAGGTCCCCTCAAAATAACTCAACACACAGCCATTAATGTCTAAACCACTGGCAACAAAAGTGAGTACACCCTAAGTGACAATGTCCAAATTGGGCCCAATTAGCCATTTTCCCTCCCCGATGTCATGTGACTTGTTAGTGTTACAAGGTCTCATGTGTGAATGGAGGTGTATTAAAATTGGTGTTGTCGCTCTCACTCTCTTATACTGGTCACTGGAAGTTCAACATGGCACCTCATGGCAAAGAACTCTCTGAGGATCTGAAAAGGCTATAAGGAGTTTGCCAAGACCCTGAAATTGAGCATGGTGTCTAAGACCATACAGCGGTTTCACAGGACAGGCTCCACTCAGAACAGGCCTCGCCATGGTCGACAAAAGAAGTTGAGTGCACATAGGTTGTCTTTGGGAAATAGACGTATGAGTGCTGCCAGCATTGCTGCAGAGGTTGAAGGGGTGGGGGGTTCAGCCTGGCAGTGCTTAGATCATACACCGTACACTGCATCAAATTGGTCTGCACGGCTGTCATCCCAGAAGGAAGACTCTTCTAAAGATGATGCACAAGAAAGCTCACAAACAGTTTGCTGAAGACAAGCAGACTAAGGACATGGATTACTGGAGCCATGTCCTGTGGTCTGATGAGACCAAAATAAACTTATTTGGTTCAGATGGTGTCAAGCATGTGTGGCAGCAACCAGGTGAGGAGGAGTACAAAGACAAGTGTGTCTTGCCTGCAGTCAAGCATGGTGGTGGGTGTGTCATGGTCTGGGGCTGCATGAATGCTGCCGGCACTGAGGAGCTACAGTTCATTGAGGGAACCATGAATGCCCACATGCACTGGCTGCAGGACAGTATTCTAACATGATAATGACCCCAAACACACCTCCAAGACGACCACTGCCTTGCTAAAGTAGCTGAGGGTAAAGGTGATGGACTGGCCAAGCATGTCTCCAGACCCTGAACCCTATTGACCATCTGTGGGGCATCCCTCGAACAGAAGGTGGAGGAGCGCAAGGTCTCTAACATCAACCAGCTCCATGATGTCGTCAGGGAGGAGTGGAAGAGGACTCCAATGGCAACCCGTGAAGCTCTGATGAACTCCATACCCAAGAGGGTTAAAGCAGTGCTGGAAAATAATGGTGGCCACAAAAATATTGACACTTTGGGCCCAATTTGGACATTGTCACTTAGGGATGTACTCACTTTTGTTGCCAGTGGTTTAGACATTAATGGCTGTATGTTGAGTTATTTTGAGGGGACAGTAAATTTACACTGTTATACAAGGTGTACACTCACTACTTTACATGGTAGCAAAGTGTCATTTCTTCGGTGTTGTCACATGAAAAGATCAAATAAAATATTTACAAAAATGTGAGGTGTGTACTCACTTTTGTGAGAGACTGTAAAAAGAGTACAGAAGGATAACAGGGTTATATTGAAACCTATCAGTAATTTAGTAATGCAATAACTTAAAGCAAGCATATCAATGGAATCAAATTCAACAAACAGTATCATGGTAACAAATCAGGCAAACTGCAGGGGGTAGGCTTTTTAAAGTTACGTTTACCCCTAATTGCTACAATTAGCACATTGCATTCAACCTAAACTGTGAGCACAACCTTTCCTCCCTCTAGCAAAGAAAATAGTTTTGAAAATGGTCAATGGTAGGTGTGTCAAACTCAACTTCATCATCAGCATTATGGTTGCCCTCAGGACCAGTTGTATCTGTAAGCCTACATAAATGTATGCAGGGCTTTTTTTTCGCAGAGAATAGGTTCAGGAACTCAACTACGCTCCCCACCAAATAGCATTAAATGGTGGGTATGGCCAAATTGCACTAACAGTGCGAGTATCTTATACGGTATGTGTGGAGTGCAATATGTGTGGAGTCTAGGAATGCTGTATGCATAGAGTGCAAAGTTCAGGGGTGCACTATGTATAGAGTGCAGTTTCTGGGGTGCCCTATGCATGGAGTGCAGTTTAAGGGGTGCCCAATGCACAGAGTTACATACCGAAGAGCAGAACTCAGGGGTGGACTGTTTAGGGGTGTGCAGGGTTCAACTCTTTTTCAGAGGCCGTTCATATCTCACTTTCACCCCTCCTCCGCTCTGACCTCTGAACCACTCTCCCCCATCCTGTCCCTCCGCACACACCTCCTTCTACAGCCCTTACCCCCCCTCCTCCCCAAAGCATCTTACCTTTTCAAAAAATACCTGGCCCAGCTCTACTACCTCTACACAGTGTAGACAGTTCTGCCTTTCTTTCTCATTTGCAGTGAGATCATTGGTTGGCATTGATGCACTTGGGCACAGATGGGGATCACAGTGCTGTCTACCATGTGATTGATGCCCCATCTCACCTATGACCACACTGCACCTTCATCTTCCTTGTCCCGACATGAGTGCAGGGCAGGCCGGGATCAATGAGAGCCACTAAGACAAATGCTGTCCTTGTAAACACAGAAGGTTTCTGGTGACAAGTGACAGTGGTAAGCAGGGAGCCGAGAGCAAGAGCTGGAGGTGACAGAATGGAGCGCTGCCAATTTCCGGCCCTGGGTACGAGGGCCACATGAAATGGCTTGGCAGGCCAGATTCAGGCCCTTGTGTTTAAAACATGTGGTCTATGGTATAAATTAAAAAAATGATTCCTCACCCATGAGTATTATTTTGGAAAAAGGTAATGTGACATAGGGAAAGGGGAAGTCATCGAGGGGCGATATATTTCCCCTCGCTTTCTGTCCTATATACAGGACTAACGGAACCCGGACCAGGTTTTCAAGGGGACTTTGGTTCTGAGAAGTCTAGCTCGGGTTTTGTGTCTCTCACCTGGATTGGTAATTGGGTATTTGGCCGTCCAGGTGAGATAAAAGGGGAAAGGTTGGAGCATAATGTTGCTCTACCATGGGACTCAGACAACATTGCTGAGAGAGCTACAGACTGAATACTTTGTGAGAGAAAAAGGTTTGCAGTACTTTTTGTTTTGTGAGGTGGATGGGAGAAGCCCACCACCTGTTTAGATAGGGATATCCGTGTTTTTAGTTAGAGCCAGACGGCAAGGACTTATTTTCTGTTGTGTTTTGTTTGTTTGCAACCTTTTAAAAAATAAAAGTGCTGTCTACAAAACAGCTTAAGGGCTCTTTCACACGGGCGATCCGTTCAGATCCGCCTGCCAGTTTTTTAGGCGGATCTGATCGGATCCTCCATGCAGCTCTATGGGTCCGCTGACACCCGCTGCCATCCGTATCCGATCCTGTCCGTGAAGTCTGGACGGATGGAAACCCTATTTTTCCATCCAATCGGATTGGATCGGATGAGAGTGGACAGGCAGTCCGCTCTCATCCGATCCCCCATAGAGGGCAGCGGAGGCTGAGACACCTCCCTCTCCGCTCTGCAAGCGGAGACAGAGCTGTCATCCGCCGGCTCAGCGGGGATCGCGGATCTATCCCCGCTGAGCAACACGGATCCGCCTACGGAGGCGGACCGTGTGAAAGAGGCCTAAAAGGAACTTTGCTGCCAAACATGCCTTTTTCCCAGTAAAGGTGATCCCCACTCGAGCTGTTCTCCCACACTAATTACATATCTAGAGTGGAATAAAGAGTAACTCCACTTTTATGGGGAAAAAAAATAGCAAATAAAAAAAAAATAATATACACATGCAATACAAGTCATATTGTAATTGAATGTTATTAAAAAATGACCTTTCCTTTTCAATCTGCAGCCGCTATTACTTTCTGTAAAATGCAATGCAATATGGCTACCTGAAGGCGTTCTGTACACAGAATGTGCACTGACCCCACCCCAGAAACATCGCTTTATACTTGCGTGACTGGCTCATTGATTTTCCCAGAAGTCTACACTAAGATGCAAGTCAGATTTCAGGCATCCCCTGCAACAAAAATGTCATTTTTGGTGAGATACTCCCAATAGGAAATCACATCTAAAGGGATGCAGGCCCAGCAGCTTTCCTCATTAGAGCCCTGCAGGTGCAGCAGCTGATTGATAATTATGAAACTACTCCCATTAGATTCACTTTCCCACATGGACACAGAAAAACACACAGGGATTTCTTCAGAATAACAAAAGGTAGGAATCTGCAACAAAGTCTGTTAAAATTCTTGCAATGCACATAGATTACCCAGAGGTAATGGCATGGGGCAAAGAAGAGGCTACAGTCACCACATTAAATGGGTAAGTAGATCTCCAGACTCTGTCCATTGGCACAGATCCTGCAGATAGGACAACATACTGAACATTACTTCTCTGATGTGACTATTACTTCCACTGCTAAAACTTTAGCAGTGGAAGTAATTGGGAGCCAATGGAATTCAAAGGGAGCCAACTCCCTTTAACAGAACAGCAAACCAACTGCAGCTAAAATGGTATTCCGTTACTACAACTTTACATTAAAGCTGGCCATACCTGGATCGAAAAAATTCATCTGTTCGGCATTGATCAGAAAAATTCTGATTCATGTGTGGCCACTGTGGTTAAAGAACAGAAGTCGATCTACCAATTGACTACTGTTAAACCACCCTGTCTGTATTTTTTCACTTGATTTCCACCACAAGCAGTAACCTGCAACACTGATCTGTGTATTCTGATGGTGGGGAAATCTCCCTGCTGTCAGAATACAATGACATCTACATTGAATGTGGGGATAGGTCAATAGGGTCAAATTTTTCCATTTAACCTACTGGTTAAATGAGAAAAACTGTCCTATGTATGGCCAGATTAAAGAATGTCACTCAAACTGATGTTCTCACATTGGAGTACTCTTGATTAAGGGTCGGTTCACACTGGTCCGCCATTCGACTTCCAGAGCACAAGTCGTCTGACATGTGAAATTCAATGGTCCCCTATGAGAGCTGTCTTAACTGGTCTCACTTGTGACGGTTCAACTTTGAAAATGCTTCCTGTGCTTCCTGCACTACTTTGGTCCGACTTGGGCACGATTTCAGCCCATTGATTTGAATAGAGGTCGGGATCATTATCTTAACTGACCCGACTTGTGGCATGCAACTTGTGCTTTGAGGATTTTGAGAGGGAACCCCATGCCAAAATTGAAAAAAAAAAAATCGGTGTGGGGTCACTCCCACAATCCATACTAGACCCTTATTAGAGCACACAGCCTGGAAAGGTAGGGGCGAGCCCCTCCTGCACCATACCAGGCCACATGCCCTCAACATGGGGAGGGTGGGTGCTTTGGGGCAGGGGGGGCTCTGCACCCCTCACCCTAAAGCACCTTGTCCCCATGTTGATAGGGACAAGGGCCTATTCCCGACAACCCTGGGCTGTGGTTGTGGAGGTCTGAGGGCAGGGGAATTATCGCAATTTGGAAGCTCACTTTAGCAGGGGGACCCCCAGATCCTCCCCCTATGTGAATGAGTATGGGGAACATTGTACCCCTACCCATTTACCCACAAAAAGAAGTCTCCTTCCTTTAGTGATGTCTTCTTCCTCCAGTCTTCTCCCCCCCCCCGCAGTCTTCTCCCTCCGGTTATGTCTTCTACCTTCGGCGATTTTTTTTCTTCTTCTTTTTCTTCTTCTTCCTCCGTCACTGCCACCAACACACTCAAAATAAAAAAAACGATGCTGCTTCGACGGTGGCTCCCGTGGTTATGTCAATTATGGTGTCGGACAGTTCTTATATAGCCCCCAAATTACCCCTTTTTGTAAAGAGGACAGTCCAAGGTATTTAGTAAGAGGCATAAAGTGGCATAAAGTCAGTTTTTTGAAGTTGCAATTTTTTGCCCACAGTAGTTTGGGTATTGAAGATTTTTTATTTTTTTTTTCCACAAAATTGTCATATTAGCAAATTATTACTTACACATGGCATAGATAAACTTACAATTACACCCTAAAATATATTTTGCTATTCCTCCTGAGTATGGTGATACCACATGTGTAAGACTTTTCCACAGCCTGGCCACATACAGAGGCCCAACATCCAAGTAGCACCGTCAGGCGTTCTAAAGACATAAATTAAACATTTCATTTCCTGAGTACCTATCACATTTTTGAAGGCCCTGGAGCACCAGGACAATTGAATTGCCCACAAAATGGCCCCATTTTGGAAAGCAAACACCCCAATGTATATTCTAGGAGGCATAATGAGTCTTTTGAACAAGTAATTTTTTCCACAAGTTTTTGGAAAATGTGGAAAGAAAATGAAAACCTATTTTTTTTTACACTAAGTTGTAAATTTATAGATCTTTCTAACACATAGCATGTACATAGCAAAAATTACACCCCAAAACACATTATGCTACTCGTCCTGAGTGTGGCAATACCCCATGTGTGACACTTTTCCACAGCCTGGCCACATACAGAGGCCCAACATCCAAGTAGCACCTTCAGGTGTTCTAGGAGCATAAATTACACATTTGATTTTCTGAGTACCTATCACATTTTGAAGACTCTGTGACATATGTTGATCGCTGGGATCTGGCAGATGTTCACTGGGACAGATGTGGCAGATCACGAACAGATGTGGCAGATCATGGACAGATGTGGCAGATTATCATGGACAGATACGCCAGATGATCACTAGCAGATGTGGCAGATAATGTGTGCCGGATGTACGCCAGATGATCACGGACAGATGTGGCAGATGATCACAGACAGATGTGGCAGATGATCACGTACAGATGTGGCAGATTGTCATGGACAGATGCGCCAGATGATCATGGACAGATGTGGCAAATGATCACGGACAGATGTGGCAAATGATCATGGACAGATGTGGCAAATGATCACGGACAGATGTTCACTTTAACAGATTATTGTACTGGGACAGATGTGTGACGGGTGTTTTTAATGTGTTGGGGACACTGTGTGCTGGGGACACTGTATTGGTGTGTTGGGGACACTAGCAGGGTAATCAGTGAGTAAAGAGCAGTAAAACAGCTCTATACTCACTAATCGTTGCCTGCCAGCACTGATTCGTTCTCCTTCTCCTCACTATGTGAGGAGAAGAAGAGCCGATCGCTGTGACAATGGCTCTATTGACATCACATGATGGCTGTGATTGGACACCACTGTCATGTGATCAGGAAGGCCAATCACAGGGCCCTCCTGAGAAACGGTATTGCGCTGTGTCCAGGGAAGCCAGGCACACCGAGATCGTGCAGCTGCGTGTGCACACGGCTGCGCGATCTCCCTCCTTCTGAAGGATGTTTCTGAATGTTCACTCAGAATGGGGGAGCTCCCACCCGACCGGGTGGGAGAAGGTTAAACTGATCAAAGCTCTATTTTTCTTCTGTTAAAAAAACGGATCGGACGAAAAACAGATGTAAACTGACAAATGGTCAGTTTTTCATCTGTTTTTGCATTGGTGGTGAATGTAAAATGAACTGATGAAAAACTGATAACTACTGATGAAAAACGAATGAATACTTTATCCATTTTGATGTGACTGAACTGATGAAATGAACGGTCCGCATGTGTGAAAGGGGCCTTAGATTTACAAACACCACATAATATGAGGTCGAACCTAAACACTTTCAATTTGTATACAATCAGGTAGGCCCTTGCACTACATAGTTGAAGGTAAATCTAAAGGGAATTGAACTAGAAAAATGTATATTGTATGGCCAGCTTAAAAGGAATCTGGTATGAGAAAAGTATGTGAGCTGCCACTGCAGGCCTCTCAAAAATGCCAAATGACTGTCTGTATCTGACCTGTATATTTCAGTCACAGACCTGAAATATGCATGCAGTAGAGTGTCAGAACTAGTTATTTCTATACTTGCTCCAGGTCATCAACTCAAACAGCACGTTTAGCAAAGGTTGCCTCACTTAAAGTGTTTGTTACCTCAACACTTCATATTCCTAATATGTGCCTGCTGTACCATGTACTTGTATGATACATTCTCCTGTTCTCTATGTATTGCTTCCTTTGTGTGAAATCCCTGGTGTTACTGCCAGTTCCTCTGCTTTTCTATTAAAAACTGACCACACTAAGCAGAAGAATACACCATGGTCATTTCTCTAGCTGTGCTGGGAACTCAGTGTACTCTCCTCCAATGATCAGACTTGACCTGACACACCTCCGCTGCACAGCCATTCACTGGGAAATTTGAGGTGCTGCAGGGACATGCGGTGAGGTTAGTGGCTGGTGAGGCACTGGCTAGTATCAGAGTTAGATACGCAAAGGTTACATATTCACAAGTTACGTATTCGATTCTCAATATGTAGGCAAATTCTGTTCTACTAGTTATACTCATTTAACAAAAATATGCAGATATACTTCGGCATGGCTGTGCGAACCGCCGTACCTGTACAGCTGTTTGCAGAAGCGCTCCTGGGGGCGCGCCCCCGCCCCCATTAGGAAGTGGGAAAGCTGATCCACATTCCACTGGGCCGGGGGCTGCGATTGCCGTCAGGCACCCACGATCACTCCCCGCTGAAAGAGAACAACGGTCTACTATTGTAAACACAGCAGACCGCTGTTCTCTCTGGAATGAACACAGAGCTCCTGTGTTCCTCCTATTTAGGATCACAGGTCTCTGTGTTGATTTCACAAGTTCCTCCCCCATCCAGTTAGAAAACTCTCCCCTAGGCTCACACTTAACCCTTTGATCACCCCTGGGTTTACCCCTTCTCTGCCAGTGTCATTGTTACAGTAACAGTGCATATTTTTAGTACTGATTACTGTAGTAATGTCACTGGTCCCCCCCCCCCCCCCAAAAGTGTCAAAAATGTCAGTTAGGGGTCCGATCTGTCCACCGCAATGTTGAAGTCCCGCTAAAAATCGCCGCCATTACTAGTAAAAAAATTTAAAAAAAATAAAAATGACATAAATCTTTCCCCTATTTTGTAGACGCGGTAACTTTTGTGCAAACCAATCAACATACGCTTATTGGGATTTTTTTTTTACCAAAAATATGTACCAGAATACAAATTGGCCTAAAAGAATGAGAAAATTAGATTTTTTTTTTGGGGGGGGGGGGGGATGTTATATAGCAGAAAGCTATATATAGCAGAAAGTTATATAGCAGAAAGCTTTTTTTTTTCAGAATTGACGCACTTTTTTTGTTTATAGCACAAAAAATAAAAATCTCACAGGTGATCAAATACTACCAAAAGAAAACTCTATTTATGGGAAAAAAAGGATATAATACTATTAGGGTACAGTGTCGCACAACTGCGCAATTGTCAGTTAAAGTAACACAGTGCTAAATCACAAAAAATGGTCTGGTCATTTAGGGGGGAAATCTTCCGGTCCAGAAGTGGTTAAGATGTTTTTCAGTCACACTTTTTGTTAATGCTGGAAACAATAATACTTGCAAAGATGACAATAAAGATTGTAGAAACAAATAAAACATGTCCATTATTTTCTGAAGCCAGAAATATAACAATAATATTCAATAATAAACAAGTAAACAATAAAGGGTTATTTACTAAAAGGTGAAATGCAGGAGACATTAAGCGCCGGTTCACATACACGCGACGCTACTTCCCAGGGCGACCTCCGAGATCGCGGTGCGAGCAGCGCTCCGCGACCTCGGAGCGGCCGCCACGGACTTCATAACATTGAAGTCTATGGCGGTCGCCTCCGGGTCGCCCCAAAGAAGCTCCGGACCCTTTTTCTAAGTCGGAGCGACTTGTGTCGCTCCTATTAGAACGGGTCCGCAGCTTCCCTATGGGAGGCGACCTGCGGCGACCTGTGAGGCGACCAGGTCGCCATAGTGTGAACGGGGGCTAAAACAAACGGTAAAATAGTGAAACAGTCCAACTAAAATAATATAAATAATGTTTGGGTGTTCTGAGTAATTGATGATTTTTAGTTGAAGGAGACAAAGTTTCAGAATTGGCCATGGTGACAAGTGGTTAATAACCATAAGTAAGTAATATACAAATAATTATTATATATTGTTTTTAAGGTAATTTACTATGTTTTCAATAACTGTACTCAAGCAGATGGCTTAACAAACAAATTAGGCTCCTTTCACACGGCCGCTCCGTGTGAAAGGTCCGCTGCGGGACTTTTTTTTTTTCCACGGAGCGGATGACATTTCTGTCATCCGCTCCGTGTGCCCGCATATCATCCCATCCGTTTGCGGATGATATGCGGACCTAATGTAAGTATATGGCACTGCGGATGTCAGCGGATGACACCGCTGACATCCGATTTTCCTTCCTTTCCGTTTTTTTCACGGATGGAAAAATGGGGTTCTGTTCCGTTCCAAAAAACGGAACAGAACTGAAAGGAGGAAAATCGGATGTCAGCGGATGGTATTCCGCTGACATCCGCAGTGCCATTCACTTACATTGATGTCCGCAAATCATCCGCAAAAAAATAGGATGATTTGCGGACACACGGAAAGCAGCGGAGCGGCCGTGTGAAAGGACCCTTACTGAAGTTTGAAGTGATAACGTCAAATCAGTAATTTCACAGTAAATAAATAAATAATAAATTATTATATTATAACATATAGCATAATAATATATTATTTTGCTTGATTAAAAAAATACCTTTTCAGCAGCAGCAGATTCTCCCTCTTAACTGTGTAAGAAAATCATGGGATTATCGGTAAACCTTATACCCATAAACCCATGTTTTTTCCTTGTAGTTAAGAGGGCTGGGCTGGAAGGGAGCATTTGTCTTTTAGACACCTTCTATGACACTGCAGTGAGAGGAGAGCCTCCAATGCAGCATTTTTTTTTGGACAGCTTGGACCAATGGTGGTTTACCATTCGTCCAAAGCTCCAAGCTGTCCACTGAACTCAGTGCCTCATCCTCTCAGTCTGCTGCAAGCAGCGTGTGCCAGCTTGTATTTAAACTGGCCATGCTGTATGTAGCTTCTGACAGGCTGTGCAAGGAGCCCCGTACCTCGGGAACCATAGGTGCTAGTAGCCCCAGTGGTGGGGCAGACTTCTGCTACCTAATCCCAAAATTTGGGGTCTCTGTGACCCCAGGCCACTGAGCTACGACCCTCAAAGCTCAATCGTGTTTTTTTTTTTCATGTTCATTGCAGGTGAGGCTGCGCCTCACCAGCCTTCCCTGACTGCACGTCCCTGGTGTGCTGCTGCTTCTCCTCCTCCCAGCTCTTATGCAGCTGAGAACGTGGGGAATGTGATCACTTATAAAAAATGTAAAACAGTTGTTTATAATGTTATCTATCTATGCAAAAATGTTTTGCCTTTCATTTCTATTTTAACCACTTTACCACTAGAGCATTTTGCTGTCTTACGTCTGGGCCACTTTTTGCGATTCGGGGCTGTGCGACTTTAATTGACAATTGCGCGGTTGCGCGATGCTGTACCCAAACTAAATTTACGTCCTTTTTTTCCCACAAAGAGAGCTTTCTTTTGGTGGTATTTGATCACCTATGCGATTTTTACTTTTTGCGCTATAAACAAAAAAAGAGCGTTTATTTTGAAAAAATATCAATATTTTTAACATTTTTTTATATGAAATTCCCCCCCAAAAAAATTTAAAAATCAAATTTTTTTTAAATTTTTGGCCAATTTGTTTTCTGCTACCTATGTTTGGTAAAAAAAAAATCACAATAAGCGTATTTTGATTGGTTTGCGCAAAAGTTATTGCGTTTACTAACAAAGGGAAAGATTTGTCATTTTTGGTGTTTTTTTTTTTAACGCGTAATGGCGGCGATCTGCGATTTTTTTTGCGGGACTGAGACATTGCAGCGGACAGATCGGACCCTTGACTGACATTTTTGACACTTTTGGAGGTACCAGTGACATTACTGCAGTAATCAGTGCTATATATATGCACTGTTACTGTAAAAATGACACTGGCAGGGAAGGGGTTATGCTGAACCCTGCAATCTGACCCTGCCTGTCACTTGGGAGATCCGCCCGCTTGTGTTTACACAGGCGGGTGGATCTCCACACTAGATCCCCGACGATCGCTGCTCCTCCCCTGGTCCGACTCCCACTTTGACTGAAAACAGCGGGAGCGAGCCTCCGGCGGCACGAGCGCGCCGCCGAGAAGGGGGAGTGTCTGACGACGTAGGTCTAAGTCGTCAGACCTACAAGAGCCACTTTGTCGCAGTAGTACTACGGTACTCAGCGGTAAAGTGGTTAAACTGAATAGGTTATTTTTACAAGGTGATCGTTTACAATCACTTTAAAGCGGAGTTCCACCCTGGTTATACATTTTTTTACAAAAATACCCCCGGGACAGTCAGGGCTAGCACATTCCACAATGGCTAGCCTCTGATCTGTCCCGGGTTGCACTTACCTTTCAGGAGAAATACTTACCTTGAAATTGTCTTCTCCAGCGCTGCCATCTCAGGTGTGGGCAGCTTGAAGCCAGCACGATCCTCTTCCGCGTCCTCTTCGGTCCTCTTCCTCCTTCTTCGGTCCCACGATGCACTGCACCGGCCCCGACGTCACTTCCGGGTCGCGCGCGTCATCCCTCCACAGCTTCTGGGCATGCCCAGAAGCTGTTTAGAAGGGAATGACGCGCGCGCCCCGGAACTGACGTCGGGGCCGGTGCAGGCGCAATGATTCCTGGGAGCGATGACGTTCAGCTCCCAGGAATCATTGCAAAAGCCAGGAAGTGACGAATCGCCGTGGCCGCCGAGGGGAGGAAGAAGGAAGTAAGGTGAGTATATTTTCTCTAAAAGGTAAGTGAAAAAAAAAAAAAAATTGCGATTATCCATTTGTTTTTCAGGTGACCGGGAGCGAGAAGATGGAGGTAAGTATAAATTTCGGGTGGAACTCCGCTTTAAGCTCTTAAAGTGAAAAGCACAGTGGCTTAATGGTTAGCACTTCTGCCTGGTAGCACTAGGACCATCAGGTCAAATCCCAACCACAACACTACCTGTGTCTACATGTTCTCCCTTTGTTTGTGTGGGTTTCTTCTCATGCTCCAAAGATATTCTTGTAGGGAAATTGGCCCTTTAGGCACTTTAGAAGAACTACATTCCATAATTACTCAAGTTTTTATATTCATTGTGTGAATAAGTGTCCCTCATGGCATAGGGCCAAACCTTTACACCAAGTCCCACACCCGAAATATCACATATTTTGTGAAACACTAGTTTGTACCCACCAGTTCTTTGCACAAGTTACACTTGACACTTTACTTTCTTCAACCTGAAGGCATGGAGGGAAGCTGCTGTATATTTGCAAGGCCTCACACACTTGTGGTCTAGGCCCAGTGCAGATCAGCATTCTGCTATGCGGTGGGCCCTGTCCCAAGGTCCCTGTCACTAAGATAGTTAGACCATACCACCACCAATCCACCCCTCTTGACAGAATCTCCATCACAGGCCACCACCACCTTAACTCCCGAATTGGCTGCTTCTTGTTTTTTTCATTTGTCGCTCTCCATTACCCAGAAGAGTAACATGTAGGCATACTAGTGATCGACCAATATCGGTTTTTCGTTGCCGATACCGATATTTTGGCCAATGCATATCAGTATCGGCTGATATTGGCCGATATTTTTGTACATTTAAATTTTTTTTTCTGACAGGTACTTTTGTGGAGGGATCTGGGGGTCTAAAAGACCCCAAACCTCTGCGCTTAAAAGCATTCAAAATGCCAAATTTGGCTGTTTTGAATGCTGTAATTTTTTTGACTATGGCACCAGACAGTGCCCGGAAGTGATGTCACTCATGACGTCACTTCCGGGTTTTTGCATGGAGACCCAATCAGAGCCGAATGCGGCTTTGATTGGTCTTCTGCGGCAGTGCAGGATGGTTGCCCAGGTCTCCCGGTGGGATGGGAGACCTGGGCGAGTGGCGGAAGGCGGTGGGAGGGGGGACGTCCCCTCCCGCTCCTTGTAATGACAACCGAGCGGCTTCTCAGCCGTATCGGTTGTCATTACAAGACAGCCGACCGTCGGCTATGGACGCCGATACCGGGGTGATGCCTCTAGCTGCAGGCATCACTCTGGTACATGAGCTTTCCCGAAATATCAGCAATATCGGTATCCTCCTGGGCCGATTCCGATATATCGGGAAAAGTGCATGTAGCAGGAGTTCCAGGAATTGGGCCTGATGTGGGTCTGCCATGGTTACCAGAAACGCCAGCAGCCCCTTTAAGCTGAATACCCAAGTGTGAGATTTGAGTCAAAGACCAGTCCGGCATCTTTGGTTTGTTTTGTTTATTTTATATTGGGGATGGGATAAGGGAATGAGTGGGATACTCCTATGGTTCAATTAGGTACAAATGGGACACTTTGAAGAAAAATGCCTTTCAGCACTGTCTTGACGCCGGCTGGATGCCGACCAACGCTTGCCAGCGCTTGAAAAATACTGACTTGCTGAACTGTACTGGAACTTGACTTCTGACACTCTGGTTAGCTCAAAAGTCCCGAACACTGCTCCCTCCAGTCCTTGCTGACTGAGGTAGCCTCTGTATATTGCTTCTGCAACTCTCAACGCTGTACACTGCACACTGCATGCTGTACACTTTAACACTTCAGGGTCCAACTGCTGGCGCCCCCTCTGTACTTCAGGGTCCTCTCACTAGGCACCCCTCTACACTTCAGGGTCCTCTCACTAGGCACCGCTCTACACTTCAGGGTCCTCTCACTAGGCACCCCCTCTACACTTCAGGGTCCACACACTGGCACCCTCTTTGCTCTTCAGGGTCAACACTGGCACTCTCTTTGCTCTTCAGGGTAAACACTGACACCCCCTTTTCTCTTGCTCCTGCACCGGCTAGCTAGCTCCTGGATCCCCACGACCTTCACCAGAGTGGTCCCCTCTCTCTAGGCAGACCCCCAGGGGGCAGTTTGCAGTACTCACAAACTGGGAATGCTTTCCTGAAACTGTACCCCTCTCAGCTCCGCTAGTCCTCCGCACCGGATCCTCTCTGCAGCTCAGCTCAGCCTTCCATCCCATCTCACTAGGCAAGCCGCCTGGGACACCCAATTCCTCCGACAGGAGGAGAGACAGCCATACTTTCCCTCCTGGGACTCTGCTTCCCGCCAAAGACCTTTGCGTCATGTGCTCAAACTTATACCCACTGCCAGAATGCTGTGCAGCAGAATCTGCCTTTCTGGGGTAGATACAAGCCTGAGTGTGCCATTGGCTGGGTTTCCTCCACTGCTCAATGAGAACCCTCTCATAGAGCACAGTGGGGAGACTCCCCAATCTCAACAGCCACACCTGGGAGACATGACAGTCCAGCTGAAAATCATGGCCCTGCTGGTAAGCAGACAAGGCCCACTATATTTTACCTAGCATCTACCTTGTAGGGTGCTACATGCGTATCGGCCCTCGATACATCGGCTTTGCCGATAATCGGTCGGTCCCTAAAGCATACACTTCATTCCTCATTCCCATACTCTGTAGGATTTCACTATCACTTGGCATGCCCAGTAAATAGAACCAGGCGATTCACTTAACCAGCAACTTTGTTTATTGAATAAATGGCATAGTCAAAAATTTTTTTACATACTGTATAGTTTGTTCCAACGGTCACGTGAAAGTGCAACAGGCATTAGATTTAGATGAACAACAATTCACTTTAGCCTTGGGCAAAATCTTTATTGCTATGCTGTAGTGTCTCATACTTTTTTAGCCTTTGTAATTTACCACCAGCTGGTGTTTTGCTCATTGCCCTGTTTAGGGTCCCTCAAAGGGGTGTATCACTTAAGTGAAACACGTCAGGCACCTACAGTGCCTTGCGAAAGTATTCAGCCCCCTTGAACTTTGCGACCTTTTGCCACATTTCAGGCTTCAAACATAAAGATATAAAACTGTAATTTTTTGTGAAGAATCAACAACAAGTGGGACACAATCATGAAGTGGAACGAAATTTATTGGATATTTCAAACTTTGTTAACAAATAGAAAACTGAAAAATTGGGAGTGGAAAATTTATTCAGCCCCTTTACTTTCAGTGCAGCAAACTCTGTCCAGAAGTTCAGTGAGGATCTCTGAATGATCCAATGTTGACCTAAATGACTAATGATGATAAATAGAATCCACCTGTGCGTAATCAAGTCTCCGTATAAATGCACCTGTACTGTGATAGTCTCAGAGGTACGTTTAAAGCGCAGAGAGCATCATGAAGAACAAGGAACACACCAGGCAGGTCCGAGATACTGTTGTGGAGAAGTTTAAAGCCGGATTTGGATACAAAAAGATTTCCCAAGCTTTAAACATCCCAAGGAGCACTGTGAAAGCGATAATATTGAAATGGAAGGAGTATCAGCCCACTGCAAATCTACGAAGACCTGGCCGTCCCTCTAAACTTTCATCTCATACAAGGAGAAGACTGATCAGAGATGCAGCCAAGAGGCCCATGATCACTCTGGATGAACTGCAGAGATCTACAGCTGAGGTGGGAGACTCTGGCCATAGGACAACAATCAGTCGTATACTGCACAAATCTGGCCTTTATGGAAGAGTGGCAAGAAGAAAGCCATTTCTTAAAGATATCCATAAAAAGTGTCGTTTATAGTTTGCCACAAGCCACCTGGGAGACACACCAAACATGTGGAAGAAGGTGCTCTGGTCAGATGAAACCAAAATCAAACTTTTTGGCAACAATGCAAAACGTTATGTTTGGCATAAAAGCAACACAGCTCATCACAGTGAACACACCATCCCCACTGTCAAACATGGTGGTGGCAGCATCATGGTTTGGGCCTGCTTTCCTTCAGCAGGGACAGGAAGATGGTTAAAATTGATGGGAAAATGGATGGAGCCAAATATAGGACCATTCTGGAAGAAAACCTGATGGAGTCTGCAAAAGACCTGAGACTGGGACGGAGATTTGTCTTCCAACAAGACATTGATCCAAAACATAAAGCAAAATCTACAATGGAATGGTTCACAAATAAACATATCCAGGTGTAAGAATGGCCAAGTCAAAGTCCAGACCTGAATCCAATCGAGAATCTGTGGAAAGAACTGAAAACTGCTTTTCACAAACACTCTCCATCCAACCTCACTGAGCTCGAGCTGTTCTGCGAGGAGGAATGGGCAAAAATTTCAGTCTCTCGATGTGCAAAACTGATAGAGACCTACCCCAAGCGACTTACAGCTTTAATCGCAGCAAAAGGTGGCGATACAAAGTATTAACTTAAGGGGGCTGAATAAATTTGCATGCCCAATTTTTCAGTTTTTTATTTGTTAAAAAAGTTTGAAATATCCAATAAATTTCGTTCCACTTCATGATTGTGTCCCACTTGTTGTTGTTTCTTCACAAAAAATTACAGTTTTATATCTTTATGTTTGAAGCCTGAAATGTGACAAAAGTTCAAAGTTCAAGGGGGCCGAATACTTTCACAAAGCACTGTAAGTGTATGGTCCTTCTCCCATGACCAAATTCCAACAAAAAAAACTCTTATGACACCAACCCTTATCCAGAATAAATGTAACAACTCAAAAGGCCAAACGGCAGATACACCATAGCAGGTTAACCCTAACATTACTAAACAGAAACCGTAAATACATTACACAGTTAATACAGTTGGCACCTGCCTACATATGTGCGTGTAAAGTGCAGCATAAATTGTTGATGCTATATAAATACCTGTAATAATTAATAATAAATTAAAGTGATCCTTTAAGCATGATTTAGATGCGGCCTTGACTAATTGCATATTCCAGCGATTAGCTTCACTCAACTCCATCCTATTCACTTATATTACAATTGCAGTCAATTATAACCCATGACCATTGGCAGATGCAACGCATTTCAATAGGACATAGACATATTTCTGATTGGTAGAAGGCTTGTGTTCAAGGTGATTTTTATTAGCACTGTGACCAAGTAATACAGTTAGATCACCCATATATCTCAAGCCCTATTCTAAGTTTTCCTGCAACTCTCTGACACACCAATTTTTATTTCATGCAGCGTCTTCTAACTAGCAATCAGTCACACCTCTCTTCCCTGCAGAAACCACAAACATAAAGTGATCATGTTTGCTTTTCACATCTGTCAAATTTACTAAATGTAGTGGTTACAGAAAGCCCCCGAGACAATTCACTGATGAATATTTTAATAATAGTTGGCACCTAAGGTACATGCTGAAAGCTAGCTTGCACACGTACCTTTGGAGATTACTGTGGTTTCTTCAAACGCATTCTGCTGTAGAAAGATCTGAAATAGCTGGAGTCGGCTTGGGGTCATTGTGACCTGAAACAGCATGATATAAAGCTGGATAGTGAATTAGCTGACTATTCATCACTAACTAACAAAAACATGTAGAAATAATCATTGGCGGTACTGGCAAGCAATAGATTTATTATTACAGTAAGCTAGTATTATAATCACAGATTATTGTAGGGCTAATTACTTTATTTACAGAAAGTTTATACTAACAGTGTAAGCCCAAAGGACCTTTGTTGTAAAAGCAAACTTGCCATAAAATGTTGCCTATATGCATCAGCTAGTGGGATAGATACAGAGGTCCCTTCCTTACACATCCACTATATTGTCAAAAGTATTGGGACACCTGCCTTTTCACGCTCTAATTCATCCCAAAGGTGTTCTATTGGGCTACGTCAGTACTCCAGGCATCAGCATACCAAGACCTTTTGGACAATTTCATGCTCTCAACTTTGTGGGAACAGTTTTGGGGATGGCCCCTTCCTGTTCCAACATGACTGCACACCAGTGCATAAAGCAAGGTCCATAAAGACATGGATAAGCAGGTTTGGGGGTGGAAGAACTTGACTGATCTGCACAGAGTTGTGACCTCAATCTTGTGGAAAGCCTTCCCAGAAGAATTGAGGCTTTTTTAGATGTTGTTTAGCAAACTCTAATCTGGCCTTCTTGTTTTTGAGGCTCACCAATGGTTTACATCTTGTGGTGAACCCTCTGTATTCACTCTGGCGAAGTCTTCTCTTGATTGTTGTCTTTGACACACATACACCTACCTCCTGGAGAGTGTTCTTGATCTGGCCAACTGTTGTGAAGGGTGTTTTCTTCACCAGGGAAAGAATTCTTCGGTCATCCACCACAGTTGTTTTCTGTGGTCTTTTGGTGTTGCTGAGCTCACCCGTGCGTTCTTTCTTTTTAAGGATGTTCCAAACAGTTGATTTGGCCACACCTAATGTTTTTGCTATCTCTCTAATGGGTTTGTTTTGTTTTTTCAGCCTAATGATGGCTTGCTTCACTGATAGTGACAGCTCTTTGGATCACATATTGAGAGTTGACAGCAACAGATTTCAAGTTGACAGCAACAAATTTCAAGTAATGCAAATAGCATACTTGAAATCAACTCTGGACCTTTTATCTGCTCCTTGTAAATGGGATAATGAGGGAATAACACACACCTGGCTATGGAACAGCTGAGCAGCCAATTGTCAAATTACTTTTGGTCCCTTTAAAAGTGGGAGGCACATATATAAACTGTTGTAATTCCTACACCTTTCACCTGATTTGGATGTAAATACCCTCAAATTAAAGCTGAAAGTCTGAAGTTAAAGCACATCTTGTTTGTTTCATTTCAAATCCATTGTGGTGGTGGTGTACAGAGCCACAACGTTTAGAATTGTGTTGATGTCCCAATATTTATGGACTTAACTGTATATTATATTATATTATACCATATTATATTATATTATATTTTATTTTAATATATTATGTTCTATTATATACTGCATAGGTAAGTAAAACTATTATACTGCCATTCGATCAGATTTATAAGGGAAAAAGCAAAGTTTTATAACACCTACAACTAGTTTTGGAATAGTAACACACATAACCTAACCAATTCAAATCACATTTGCCTTCAAAACTGCATTTTTTCCCACCAGTGATCAGAAATTTTCACAATGCTGACTTAACTGCTCAAGGGAATGAGCTATTATTATCTTAGGAAAAAGCAAGTTAGTAGTGCCACTATTAAATTTACATATATTAGTTTTATACAAGGTTTATTTGTACAGGTTTTTATGCCTAGAACTTGGGAGATAAGTTATAATCAGACATCTGAATGTCTATATAAGAAAAGTCCCCTCGGTACTGCATAAAACTATTATACAAAAAAGAAAAAGTACTGCAGAACCAACACCAAGACAATAATGTCGAAGGAGCTGCTACCACTAAAAAGTATTTATCACCACACCTTCAAACAATAATGATTCCAAAAATAGTGAAGCATGCCACTCTATATAACATGCAAATTTTCAAAAATAAAAACGAACACTGAATTACTAAGCCAAACAAATAGTGAAAAAAATTCCTGTGCATGTGTATAACATATGTTATTATACAACATGTGTTTAAAGTACATAATTTCACTTGATATGCTAAAAAAAAATAAAATACAGGTGCTCTTATCAATAAACTTCAAAACAGTGTCTTATAGTAGAAGTCCATCCTAACACTAAAATCTGTAAATCTACTGGCATCCACAATCTATGACTGAAAAAACTAAAAGTCCAATTTTCGGATGATCAATAGTCCATCATATAATGTTACATATGTGAAGATGTCTATCAACTTCTCAAAATTTTGTGCTGTCACAGCCACCCAGTGCAATATATCTGCTCACCTCCAAATGTGGACCCCAATATAATATCAAGGTCATGAAAGCTTAAATCACACACATCTCCTCCTCCTCAAGCAGCTCCAGACTCACAGATAAGGATACATGCAAACACAAAATAAAATAATAGCGATCTCTGTATAAAAGTATATATTCATGCAGTTGCCAAAAAAGCACTCACAACGACAGCCCTAAATACATATAGATGTATAATCCTACGTCCATAGCATGAACGATTCCCACTGTGTATGCGGCTAATCAGTGCAATTAATCTGCTCACCTCTCACTGTGGACCCCAATACAATCAAGGTCAAACTGGCATGTTATTCCATCCTGGGCAGTATTTCCTCCACTCCACTTAAACACTCCCCTCTTTCAGCCTCTCAACATTCACAGGCAAGGCAACATGTGAACACAAAATTTGGACCAATAGTGTTCTCCGTATAAAACCACACTTTATTTAAATCACCATAAAAGCACTCTCATTCCAAGTGCACCCATAGTGCTATGTTAAGTTCTTCACAATGTATACAGGAACTCGCGAATAACTCGTACACATAAAATCTTCACTTACAGTGTGGCTCCTCTCCTATACTTGTTATCCCCAATAGCAGGGCTTCCTCAGTAGGAGCCTTGCTAAATTAGCACTTTCTAGCACGTGACTGTGCTTAGGCACTCCTGTTCTGTAGCCTAATAGCTGTACATTTATAATACAAGATTCTCTAAGGCACCGTGCCTCTAACTGCTACTCTCATGAACAGGGCCGTTTGAAGGAATTTTGGGGCCCCAAGCAAAATGGACATGGAGGCCCCACCGCACACACACAAAGCACTCTCCCCCTAGCGAGCCGGCGCCGCGGGACGTCATGCCGCTCGTCCGCTGTGCGCCCGCCCGCCGGCCTGTCACAGGCCACCTGTGTGTTGTGAGGCCGGCCTGTGTGTGTAAGCGGCGCTTGTGTTTTGGGTTTTTGGGATAATGACAGTCTGTGTCTTGGGTCTTGGGGCCCCAGGCCAGCTCGGGGCCCCAAGCAATTGCTTGTTTTGTCTGCCTTGATGCTACGGGCCTGCTCATGTAATTTGTAGTGAGATTTGGTGAAGTTATTACTGTAATGCTCACTGTTCTCCTCAGATCTTGATGGAGAGGAAGCTGAACCTTAGGAAGTTAAGTGCACAGATCTGCCAGTATAATGCACTTCTCTAGCTCCTTCCAGTATATTACTCCACCACTCATTAAATCTCCAGTCATTGAGGGACAGATATAACATAAGGAAGCAAATCCTTGCTCCTCTAAAAAGATGGCAACCTCCACACAAATATACAGTGTAGAGAAAGGCACAGTAAGTCAGCAAAGAGGAAGAGATAAAAAGCAAGGAGTTTACAGGCAATGCTGGTAATTAACATTTTGTCCTCTGGTAATTAGTAGTTTGTTCTCTGTTTGCTCTTTTGGGCAAAGCTTCCACATTACAGGTCCTCCTTAAAGTGGTTGTAAAGTCACTGTGCCTAATTACCAGAATCCCCTCTGTTATAGGAAGCCATGTTGCACAGTGTTTTTTTTAAATTATGCAGCTTAATACCTTATTTCAGAGTGCTGCTGTGAGGTCACAAGACCTCCCACTGCTCTCCTTTCCCGATCTGAGGGCTACAGCGGGTGAGGCTGAGATTCACCTCTGACAGCAGAAGGGAGGAGAGGAGGAGAGCGGTGGTAGGTCACATGACCGCATAGCAGTGCTCTGAAATAAGTTATTGAGCTGCATAATTTTAAAAAAGAAAAGACACCGTGCAACATAGCTTTTCATACCAGAGGGGGTTCTAGTAATTAGGCACAGTGACTTTATATGAAATAGCAGAAGGAGGGGAGGGGCAGGGAGCAGATTAGCTCTCACATCAATGATTTATTAGCTGACAGGCAGGGATGGAGGGGAAGAGGGAGAGCAGCGGGATAATGGAGGCAGATACACTGACCACGGTATCATTGATCAGCAGCCACAATTACCATGGTCAGCACACACAGAGGGACACAGGGACAGGCAGAATCAGCCAGGTATTTTACAGCATAGAATTGGACAAATGACTCTGCACAAGTACTATGTTGTATATTCTGCTTTAAAGGAGCAGGATTATTTTTTTAAGACTTTAAAATGTTATTGTGAATTTATTTAAAAGTCTACTTAAACCTGTCTGAAATACTATCCAGGGTACACAATGGGGTACAAAATTGCTTAGAAGTTGGTGAGCCCTGGGAAACCAAACTCTAAATGTTCTTTTATGCAAATAAATACTTCAATGTAAAAGTATTTGTTTTTTTGTCCACCATCCTTAACCTGCCTGCTTCTCATTATTGGTTGGTAAATGTGATGGTGAGGTTCGTGGCCTCTGAGTGAGAAGAAGTGAGAGGAAAGGGCAAGTTCTTAGCTCCCAGGGTGCTTAAAAGATAACTGATATTATCAGATTGGAATCCTCCAAAAGGCAACCTTGGCCTAGCTTATAATGTACAGTATGTCCAGGGGGTCAGTTATGTCCTTCAAGCTCTGGCAATAAACCAGGTGAATAGCACTATTAGTCAAAGCATCCATAGGCTATTGGTGTCTGATGGGGTTTCCATGCCAGTTCAAACAAAGCATATGGCCCGATCCTGTGTGCATATTGCCTAATCTTGATTAACATCATTTGAAAGGATAGGGGGACTAAACCTTCTACATCACTAGGACCCCATTCTTAAATCCTTCATTGGATGATATCTACAGGTTCCTGCACATACTTGTTGTTGTATCACACATGTAGTTTACTACAAATACTGTAAGTACATGTGTACATGGTAACCATTTTAAATAATATACAGTATAGAAGCAATTTGAATGTGTGTGGAATTGCTTGTAATGATTTTGATTTTGTAGCACACCCCCTAAGGAGCCGCAAGTAGAATGGGATCCCCCACCCTGCACTGCCAGGCACACCAAATTTCCACAGGCACTCAGAGCCAGAGAACAGACTGTTTTTGTTTTATTGAGGATAATAAACTTGGATAGTGATGGGAATTTATGGGATGCTCGTTTGATTTCAAGTAACCTTCATAGACAGCTTTTCCTATATACAGTCCTATATACAGTCTCTATATATAGCTTCCCTTCTTCATTCAGCACACTCTTGCTTGCAGAACTCAGCTATATCACCCTGTTGTGGTTTTGTAGAAAAAGCCCACTACAGGCATGGACTCATAGCCCCTATACTAGGTGAACAGATAGGATGACACATCCTAGCACTTCCTCTCTGTGGTCACTGCTCCCAGCACTACCTCTTTAGGCCCTGCCAGCCCTCCCACACTCCTCCAGACTGTCTTCCAGACTGACACTCACCAGCCCATCCAGATGACTGTAAGGAGATCTCCCGGACTTGCTGACCTGCTCCTTGTGTCCTTTCACTTGCCATTGTGCCTCCAGGATACAATTTCTCTGTGTATTGTAGAGGGTCTCTTCAGCACCTGAGCTCCAGGCCTGAAGCCCCCCAGACTAGAGAACGCCCTCAAGGGCCACCAAAAGCCTCCTCAGTACTCCATCTCTATCTTCCATCTGATTAAACCCTGCTGGCATGACTCATGCTTATTTATGAAGTGCCTAGCCCCCTTCCAGTCCCTTTCTGCTCGGGATTTGTCGGGGACCTCATAAATATGCCAAACAGCCCCTCCTAGCTTCCACCTACTACATCTAGAACCTTCTAGGGGGTTCCAGAAAACAGGGGGTGGCACCAGAAGAGTTGTCCGCTGAGTCATCCAGCCTCCCCGAGTCACTCAACCCTGACCAGAATCATCCCAGGACTGGCTCTCAGCCAAACCAATTAACCTACACTAACAACCGAACTATGTACACCTAGCACACTAGCTAGAGGGTGCTACAAATTAGTACTATGTTTTAACTTCACATATATTGAATTTAAACTCCCAACCATTGTCAGGAGATTGCCACTTTTTTACCTAAAGGCTATGTTTTCTCATGGGCATATCTAATTTTATAATTTCACTTTAATTCCATCAAGAGCTTATACATAAAATCTGCATTGATATTTAATCATACCTGTGCAGAAACTTATTTTAAATCTGGCGAAAGTGAAACACCAGGTTTGCATTTTCTTGCAAAAATTATAATGCTAATCTGATCTAGTCTGATTTTTCCATTTATTTACTGTAGGAGATGCAGCCATATGGAAAAGGCTGATAAGAGACTATATCTCTCACATATGAATGAGAACTGTAGATTTTATTATGGACTATGTTTGCAGATGTCTGGAGAGATGATTATTATTCATCTCCTGTTCTGCTGTTTAATTCTGCATCTTCCAATAGCAGGAACTAGTCCTCCCGCTGGTAGTGAGATACACTGCTTCTCACATCTAGTCTGAGTAAATGGATTCTCAGCCATCTTTCTGGTGACAAATAGAAACTGTGTTGTGTTGGTTATTAAAATAGGTTTTGTTGCTTTCAATGCAGGAAATAATATATTCAACAGATTCTAAATTTATAAAGTATGCTGGGCATGGAGAGGAGGGTTAACTCAACCTTTCACATACAGAAGCAGCGTAATTTTTCTGTGACCTTACGAAATCCCTTAGAACTAAAATTAAATGAATGTAACTTGTAATAATACGAGACAAAAATTATTCTGGAATATCTGTTACAATACCTGTTACAGCTCTAGAATCTATGTCCCTAATTATATCTATGCTTCTGAAAATCTCTGTCATATTTAAAGTGTAAGTTGACCTTTATAGAAAATCTTCAAGGTGACCCTACACTGGACCCCCTCACCCCCCCCCCCCCCTGGTCCCTATGTACTATAGCCCCGAAATTCTGCTCTGTCAGGGACTGCAACGCTGCTTCACCAGTCTGGGAATTAGAAATGCTCCTGGCTTTCTCTCTTCTCCTCGGAGAGCAGACAGGACTGGTTAGACAGATTCTGATTGGTCAGCAATGTCACATGAACTGTGCTGGCCAATTAGAATACCACTTGTCCATACACGCTGAGAGGTACAGAAAGGTGATTAAGCTGTGGGGATTTCCAATTCCTGAAGAGGGTTATTACAGTACAGTGCATATTTTTAGCACTGATTATTGTAGTCACTGGTCCCCCCGAAAGTGTAAAAAACGTTTATTTGGATTTTTTTTTACCAAAAATATGTAGCAGAATACAAATTGGCATAAAATGATGAAAAAAAAAATTGATTTTTAATTTATTTTTGGGAATGTTATATAGCAGAAAGTGAAAAAGATTGTTTTTTTTTTTTCAGAATTGTCACTCTTTTTTTGTTTATAGCGCATAAAATAAAAATCGGCGAAGCGGCATTCCAGTCCCTGACAAAGGAGGATCACAGGACTACGATACAGTGGGATCGGAGGTATGGGGTCCAGTGTAATGTCACCCCATATAGCTATTGTTTGTTAAATGTAGTTTTTGGCTTCCCTTTAACCCTGAGGCGCCTCTTTAATTAGGCAGATTAGGGGATCGTCTAAGGCCTCACTCTCATAGGAGCCTTGCGGCCACCTAATTTGCCTAATTAAGAGCCGCCTCTGAGGCTGGCAGCAGAGATCCCCCCCCAAAATCAACTCAGTGCTGAGTCCTGGGCAGTCTGTACAATCCGCTCAACTGCTCCGGGGAGAGATCTACACAGAGAGATAACAGGATTTTGATCGGGACCAGGTTACCGGGGATGGGAGCTCACTGACCGCTCCGGATCACAGCCAGATAGAGCCGCTCAGCAAATTCAGCGCAGACAGTTTCACTCCCCCCCCCTCCCTTCCTGCATGGACAGGAGAGGAGAGAGAGCTGCTTCTGCTCCTCCTCCTCCTCCTGCCCTCTCCTCCTGTGTCTCCAACAGTGTACTGCCTAAGAAAAGGGCCACGCCTTCCCCCATACCCAATTGGACCTACTTTCAAATTAGACATTTTCTCAAATCCTTGAATCATAATGGGGCCCTTTCCAGAGACCTCACCCCATTCGAGAAGCTTTGTACAAGCACCACTCCACAACGCCATCTTATTTCGGTAACATACAATCTCCTGGTTTCGGAAGTCCAAGAACACACTAACAAAGCTAAGCCCAGATGGGAATCAGACCTCAACCTCTCCTTGTCTGAAAAAGAATGGCAGAATCTATGTCACATTGCCCATAAAAGTTCCCTCAATGTATCCACACAAGAAAATTGCTATAAGTTGCTAACTAGATGGTACAGGACCCCTTCACTCCTACATAAATACAACCCAGATATCACTGACACTTGCTGGAGATGCCACTCTGATACAGGGACACTCATTCATATCTACTGGTCCTGTCCAAAAATACAACCATTCTGGTTATCTATCCATGAAACCATCACGAAAGACCTAAAAATTGATATCCCTTTCTCTCCTGCGCAATACCTCCTGAACTATACTATTGTCCCACCTTACAGGTACTGCAAATCTCTCTCTCCACACCTACTCAATGCAGCCAAAGCATGCATACCAATCCACTGGAAATCAGATGTAATTCCACATAAACGGGAATGGCTTCACAAAATGGACAAAATTGCTAGATTAGAAGAACTTGTTGCGATCGCTCGAGATAGAACAATCTCCTATGCTCACACTTGGGCTCCCTGGAAATTATTTCGAGACCCACAAAACCATGCATTGCTAACCATCACTCCCACTTTTACGACTGATCCTTCAGTTTCCACCACATGACTTTCTTTCCCTCTAATACTTTGCCTCATACATCATGACAACCCTTGGCTTCTCGCACACACACCAAGACTGACAGCACACCGGTAGACCCCTCTCACCCCTAAACAAGGGCTGTAAGTGAGAGAGGTTTACAGAGCACAATGCGGTAAGCCTAACACCAACCCCATATACTGCCATCTCTCATTTTCGGTCACCATATTGTTTTTCAACCCCCCCAGGCTGGCAAGGCGGAGACCGATGACTCCCTACCCTCCTTTCCCCCTTCCTCTCCCTCCCTTCCTCCCCCCACCCCCTACCCTCCCCAATTTTGATGAGTAGGTGACCTCTTCTCCCCGGAGTGGTCACCTCCCACCAAATCATCTTACTCTTACATATATTTTTAAATGTTTGACATTTCTTTCCATTTATTATCATATCAACTTCTCTCTAACAACCCAGTTGATATCTTGCAACATACCCCCTTTGTTTTACCTCAAAGTCACATACACCGAGATGTGCCTACAGTTATCTACTTTATTGTACTATGGTTAGAATAGTACTTCCAATCTGACACAATTGAGCTTCAAGTTGACACTCGTTTTGTCTCTAGCTTTTCTATTGACTTAGTATTAACGGCCACTCCTGTTGAGTCTCCTGTTTGTTAAAAGGTCAAGCCTTTCAATACGTGTCTTACGTTGATACTCGTTCTCTCTTGGATTATTTGTAATAACTTTTCAATAAGCTATGTTGCTGTACATTGTATGTACTGTCTATACGTTGACTTATAAGAGACTGTATGTATTCTTTATATTGTTATAATTCTTTCAATAAAAATTTTTTGGAAAAAAAAAAAAAAGAAAAGGGGATGTGTGGGCGGGAAGTTTAAAGTCCAGCAACCAGTAGAGGAAAGATGGAGCCTGATCCTTCCATCCACTCCCTCCCTTCTCTCTCCTTCTTCCCAGTGAGTTCTATCATGTAAGGGGCGCCCTTCCTTCCTCCTTCTTTCTTTCTTTCTTTCTTTCTTTCTTTCTTTCTTTCTTTCTTTCTTTCTTTCTTTCTTTCTTTCTTTCTTTCTTTCTTTCTTTCTTTCTTTCTTTCTTTCTTTCTTTCTCCATGTTAATATCTCCCTAGCTAGTCCCTGGTCAATATGGCAAGAGACCAGCAGGGGGTTGAGGGGGTATAAATGGACTAGAGTCCAGAGCAGAAGGCTCCTGTTCCTGGGGGAGTAGGACCCAGCCTTAGGGCTCTAAAATCTGCCTGGAACTACAAGCACCTTTTTGTGGGGTCCCAGCTACTGTTTGGCTGGGGGACCTCTGTTCTTTCCTCCTGGAGCATTTACAGAAAGCCTCCTTTCTCTTTGGCTTTGGGAGAGCAGCAGTTACTAAGTGTACACCCAGGATTGTATTCCTGTTGAGTAGTCCCTTTTGTACCATTCATCATTATACTTGGAAGGGGGTGCTGTCACCCTGACATCTTAGTGCAGAGTTAGTGTCCTCATTTTCAAATTTTTAAAGTTACTGGAGTATTCCCAGGCTCACCCTCACCGTATCCAGGCTCTACCCAAAAAAAACAAAAAGAGGTGCACAGCCTGTTTACTGACTGTCATGTCATGTGCCCCGCTGCTGTGTTCCTATCAGGGAATGAAACCCGGGATCAAACCATCAGACCAATCCTGTCTGTGCGCTATATAAAAAAAAATTGAGTTTAGTGTCACTTTAACAAGCAGTAGATTAGCTTGAAATCAATTCCTCACTGACCTCTGTAGTTGTTCACTTGAAAACTGCCAAGTTACAGCTGAGAGGGGGAAGCAAACTGAGCTGACTAAAAGAATGGCTTGGACAACTAAAGTTCTGCTACTGTGAACCTCAAGGATGAACTGCATCACAGTGTCCGTAGCTAAAGTAATCATTGAGGGCTGGGTTTAAAGCTCTTTGCTGCTAGTTATGAACGTGAAATACAATAATATCCATAGCTTGACCAAAGGTTTTCTTTTAGTTTGGTCACCCACGCCATAATTCCTGGGCATTACAACAAACAATACATAGATTCTCAGGCCCTAGTTAAGCAGCAACTCATTGTAGATTAAAGCGGGACTTCACTCTGTCAATCAACATTGCCTATTAGTAATCATTATGCTGCTAGCATTAGTAAATAGATATGTCATAGTTACTTGTTTTTGAAGGTAACTTCACTTTCATGGGAAAAATAAAGCAAATAAAAAAAATAATATAGTGTATACAATTGCTACATGATTCATATTGTAACTGAATGTTATTAATGACCTTTCCTTTTCAATCTGCAGCTGTTGTCATTTTCTGTAGATTGAAAAGCTATATGGCTATAAATGGCAACCTGGAGGCGTTCAGTATACAAAGCACAGTTTGCCTCCAAAAAAGTAATTTCCTGCTTGTATGATTGGCTTACTGATTTTTTCAGAAGCCTGCACTAAGATACAAGGAAGATTTTGGGCATCCCCTGCAACAAAAAAATGATATTTTAGTGAGATACTCCCAAAGGGAAATCACGTCTAAGGGGATGCAGGCCCTGTCAGTGCAGCAGCTGGTTAAGAATTCACTCCCACACAGACTTACCCAGCACATGGACACAGACAATTTCTTTAGAAAAACAAAATCTTTGCAATGTGCAGGATCACTCAGAGAGGAACGTTTTTTCTCAAAAAAGTGGAGTTACTCTTTAAACTTTTTTTTAAAGAGTAAAAAGAGTAATACGTTTTTTATTTCTTCAGTTACTTCCTGCTTTCCAGGACTAGGCCAGTGATGCTATACATCCCTGGAGTCTTCAGGAATGGAGGAGGGGCTTACTGAGCTAAGCACACCCTCCTGCATGCATGTCTGAGCTAAGGGCAAACAGAAACCAGGAAGTAAATATTACATAAATCATCTGCTGTTACTCAAGATGGCCCAGAAATCCTAGGTGGTGTTTTTCAATGTTTACTCCGCAAAATAAAATATGGAGACATGGACGGATGGGTGAGTTTGAGTTTGTGGTACTCAGATGTAATGTAACTCTGCTTTAAATACTCCCTAAGACCAGGGAAACCTTAAAGAAGTCACTGTTGGTGCAGGACATCATTTACAGTGGAGGAGGGACATCTATCAATTTGTTGTCACTATTAGATTGTAGAAATTGAATTATAAAATAGAAAAGAAAGGGAAGAATTTATTGGTTATTTGTTTGTTTTAATATAAGGATTTGTGCTCCTTTCCCTTTTTGTTTTGTTTGTTTTCCTTCTTTTTGTTTGTTTTCCTTCTTTTTTTCCCATATTACATACATTTAAAGTGGAGCTAAAGGCAAAATGTTTTCGTTCGTTTTGAATAGAGTAAGGCAGGGTTATAATTTATATCAGTTTTCCCAATGGGGAGTTTTACTTGAGGAAATCCCTCAAATGTGGGAATTCTTGGTTATCATCACCAGAGTCACCAGAACTAATGTCCCTGCTATTTCAGTGCTGGTAAGTAGTGACAACCCAAAATTTGTGATTTTCTTTTGCTTTTGGTGATAACAGTAAACAAGACAAATAGAAAGAGTGAATGACAGGTTTTCCAATCCATTTCCACTCTATTCAAATATAGAAAAAAAGTTTTGTCTTTAGGTATACTTTAATAATGTGTGTGTGTGTGTGTGTGTGTGTGTGTGTGTGTGTGTGTGTGTGTGTGTGTGTGTGTGTGTGTGTGTGTGTGTGTGTTAGTTTTTAAAAAAAATCAAGAAAATAGAGCAAAGGGATGTAATGCATTGTACATTGACCACAGACCTAGTGCATAAACAAATTAGTACTGAATTATGTATCTAAATGTATGCCTTTCAGGCACAAGGCCCTAGAGGTATACATGTAGGACGAAATACACTAAAGTTTATTGTTTTTTTGGGGGGGAACCTAAAGGATTAGCAGACTTGATGTCTTTCCAAGTCAATGTTCATATACCATGCGTTTCTCCTCTTTTTTTCATTTGTCTTACTATTGAATTTTAAGCAAAAAAAGAATAGTACAACAGTATAACAATGGATTCATCAGAAAGAGAATACATGTATTTTGTTTCAAGGTAGTAACAGACTATTGAAGATAACCAGCATTGTAAAGTAGCCATCAAATGCACAAGCATAATTCAAATCACCAGTGTCAGCATTTAACATAGTATAGTATGTGACAATAGCATAGTGCTCAGCAGTATTAGCAGACAATGGCTTAACGTGTACAGGTGAAGTACATATATCTGGTATTATATAATAGATACAGAAAATTAACAATGGGTGTAACGTTGGTAACACTATAATAGAAATTTTGAAAAATGAAATGCCACACACCTACTCAAGGGATGGCTGATAAAATCAAATTAATGTGAAATGGGTGAGCCATCAGAAAAGGAGGGAAAAGTATCCAAAGAACCATACAGAGAGCTATCCCAGAATGACCAAGTACGATCAAACCGGTCTGATTGATCTCTCAATTTAGTGGTGAGGTATTCAAGGTGGTGCAACTCTGCAATACCAGTGAGAAGTTTATTCAAAGCGAGAATTGCAATAGATACACAGTGGAGCAGAATCAGACTCTTAGCTACTGTCAGAATTTGAGTGACCAATTCTATGTGCATACCTAAACCTTACTGGAAAAGGCAGGAACCTTCTCCTATCACAAAAATGTGGTATGTTGAAAGGTGAAGGCTCAGCCAAAAAACAACAAGAGACAGAAGGGGATGTAAATAAAAATCCCTCAAATATGAAAATGAAGGCACCAAAATAGAGTTGCAAGTGCCTCCAGTCTGTAAATGATATGAACAGGGTTAACCAATTACTGTGGCAGTATTATAACATCTTTGCCACTCGTTGGCAAGCCCTACAACTGTATTGCAAATACCAAAGAGAAGGTGTATACAAATAGATGGTGGGCTTGGAGAGCCATTGGGGTAATCCATATAACAATCCCCTCTACTCACACGGTTTCCGCTCCCACTACTCAAATGGAAGATCACAGAAAGCCACAACGAAAAATTTTAAAATCTACCCAGTACCTCCACCACTAACCAAAGGAAGTCATTGAATACTCAGTTCCCATCCTGCTGAAACCATGCATCACTCTAAATAAAAAAAGGTACCACATTTTTGTTACAGAAGAGATAGAGATATGTATCCTATCCCCTAGCTCTCTAATGGAATATTACAAGAGCTCATGCTCCCCATTCTAATAGCATTAAAAAAAAAAAACCACACACACACACACTCAAATCCCATTCAGTAAAATCCTAATAAATGTAAAGTCTCTTGTTCTCCCAGTGGCTTTTGGTGCATTGAAATATTCTCACTCTTGTTTCTAGTGCGTTTAACAGGGAGGGGACTTGGCTACGGACACTTTCAAAAGCAGTGGGTTGTGCTAGGGCTAGAGAAGGAAAGTGTGTAAGGAAAGTGTTTGATCTGTAAGTTATAAAATAACTTACAACTCGTAACCCTTTTTGTGCGGAAAAATCTTCAAACCTTCAACTGGATTAGGAAAGTGTCCAAACTTAAACCGTTTTGCTTGGGCCCAGGCAACAACTGTCTGGGAGTTTTGAATTATACAGGACAATGGTTAAGCAAGATACATTAAATCTCAAAAGGCTAAAGCTTATTACACGTATTTCCATAATTGTAAAGTAAAAGCAACAGTTGCTAAAAACAGATGTTTCAAAGATGTTATATAGTTAGTAACGTCTGACCAAATTAAAAAGTTTAAAAAGTGTACTGGATACAAATATCCCTGTTCTATTTTCATCCAAGAATTAGAGGCATATTGGACAGTCTAGGCTGCTAACTGTCAGAGATGAGCAGCATGGTAACAGCTAAGTAGATCAGGTGTTCTTAATCCCCTTTAGTTTTTAGAGAATACATTTATAGTGCCAGATAAGTTTAGTACCGGTGTAACGTGAGAATTACCTACCCCGTGAGAATTACCTACCCCTCGTCACTTCCGGCCAGAAAGAGCTGAGCAGCGCAGCAGTGCGCATGCTCAGAGCCCCGGATACGTAATGGAAGAACAGAGGAGTTTACTAGTGCGCATGCGCACTAGTATGAAACTATCTCGGTGTACCGTGAGAAAAACCTACCGACGCGGCGCTTACATAAAACAGCTGTGCGGCAATACGAATCATCTCCGCTCCTGTCCCGGTCACTTTCCTGCTCTCGGCAAGTAAATATAAAAGCGGCTTTCGGCTCCGTGATTTATCTTTTCATACAGCCGCTGCCGCTTTTATATTTACTATCCGAGATCAGGGAAGTGACCGGGACAGGAGCGGAGATGATTCGTATTGCAGCCCAGCTGTTTTAATGTACCCGCTGCATTACATACAGTGCCGAGTACCGGAAGTGACGAGGGGTAGGTTTTTCTCATGGGTAGGTAATTCTCACGGAACACCGGCCATCTGCAAAATACGTTGCTGAGTCATGGGGATTGGTAGAGTCTCAAATAAATCTAGTAGCTTAAGGAGAATAGCTACTTTGAGTGCTGCTGTCAGGGCACAAACACCAGGAGAAGGGCTCTAGGACCCAGCAGCGCTATCAGCACTTTGGCAGGAGAAGGACTTTAGGACCCAGCAGCACTACCAGCAATTTACCTGGGCCTATATAAGGAAGCCTGCCAGTGGTTTTAGTTGCTGGTTGATCCTTGGCTCCTCCAGTTTGTTATTCTTGTGATATTCCAGTTCCTGTCTCCTGTTACCAACCCAGCTTGTCCTTGACCTGTCTCCTGATTGCTTCCTGTGTTCTACCTCGGCTATCCACCTGACCACTCTTGCTCTGATATCCACCTGGCTCCTGATTTTGGCTATCCACTTGACCACGCTTGCTCGGATATCCACCTGGCTCCTGATCTTGGCTATCCACCTGACCACGTTCCAGTCTCAGCATTATCCAAGTCCTGCAAACACCTCACGGGTGCCTCCTATCTGCTGGTTCCACTCCAGCACTCCAGGTGTACTCTGGATCCTCCTGCACACAGTCCAGCAGGTGACCCATGCTACTTTGGGCCTGACCTCTCCTGTTCTCATCCTCAGGGGGGGTCTGGAACTTAGCCACAAGGGAAGCCCTCTGTCTCCATTGGCCTCCAGCACCAGGTACGTGATAGCTGCTATACAGCTATATGGCTGAGTAGAAAGATTATAAGTATCCCACTGCCTTAATAATCTATAGACATCTTGAATAAGGGAGGATAATTAGGATGGTATAGCTCGGCATATGTGGGAGTTATATTTGTAAGCAGTTAAAAATATGCTAATTAGGTGCTGTTCTGGACGGGAGGGTAGGAGTTAATGTTTTCCCAGCTCTTTGGTTTTTTAAGGGTCATCTTTGGGTTTGACTCACTGGACCTGTGTTATAAAAGAGGGACAGTGGTCCGGAGCCTGGGTGGGAAAGAGGGAGTAGAGTTGGAGAAGAGAGGGAGTCCCCCAAGAGGCCTGGGGCCCAGAGCCCATAAGTGAGAGGATTGGAGAACAGCACCTTCTAGGAGTGAAGGAATGTCACTCACTGCTACTACTACTGTCATGAAGAAGGCCATCCAGGCCGGGGTCCATCCCTGAAGATTCCAGCACTGGGAAACACCACTAATAGATTCTATTCATCATACATGGGCTCTGCCTTTGGAGGTGTGCTGGAGCAGCACATAGCCTGAGTTAGGGTTAAGGATGTAAGTAATGTTCTCTCATGTTGAACTTAGATAGGTGGGATAGCCCCTTGCAGGAGGGAGTTGGTGTTGGTATTCTCTCTGTTAGCAGTCCATCTCACGTAGCATCACGAGCAGAATAACACCGCAGAGGCCCCAGCCTGTGCCTAGGTATGGAAGACTTAAGTAAAGTGCACACATGGAGTCCACGACATGTGCGAGGGGCGACTCCATACCATTACTGGGAATGAGATAGTGGTGATACTCTGGATGAGTGGATGTAGACAGAGCTCAGTGTGTCTCTACTAAATGCAAGTTATGGAGAAGGTGTACATTGTCATGGGGACCCAAAAGTAAACTGAAGGACAGTTATGAAGCAAGTGAACACCGTGTATATTAAACCCAAACAGTAGATGCTTGCCTTTAGGTTGAGTATTTCCCCATTCCCCATGTTTTGTATTATTCTGCAGTGTATGCCTGCTCTTCGCCAATTGGACCCTGTTTTCATTATTGCTTCTAACTTTGCGCCTGTTTCAAAAACTACAAGTTGTTAGAATACATTGTCCAGATATTTTGTACAACAACTACATTAGCCAGTAGATGGCAGTGTTTATAAGTTTATAGCTGCTCTATTGTTAAGCTCTATGTCTTTTCTCTGTATAATAAAGTTCCTGTTTCCTGTCTGCAGTCAAGCAACAGATAAGCCCAGGTGGAGTGTGCACTGTCTGTTCTGTAGGGTTATATACAGAATTTTTTTACAGGTTATGGGCCCAGGCAAAGCCCAGACATCCACCCATAGAAAAGCTGAGAACCCAGTCATAGCCCTGTCATTGCCAACTACAGCAGATAAGTGCAAGATACAGCAACAAAGTGACACATAAATATAAATATATATTATAAATAAACCAGGCCACAAAAGGTTTTAATCAGGAAAGTATTAAAGACATCCCCGCCAAACCTCTGTCCTATGTTGCTCATGTAGCATTAGAATCAGATTCATGGGATGAGATGCAAAACTTCCAACACATGACAAACAAAAGTGGATTAGATAATTTGACAAAACCGTTACCAAGAAATAGATTTATAGAATTGAGATCTAAAATGGGACTAATATAAGGAGTAGTTGTTGAGTGGGGGTGTTGGGGTACATTGTTTATGTATTTTGTGCAACAACTACATTAGCCAGTAGATGGCAGTGTTTATATGTTTGTAGCTGCACTATGATTAAACTCTGTCTTTTCCCTGTCTAATTGTCAAGGTCTTACCTTGCCCTCCTGTTGCCAGCCATCTTGGACATGTGCAGACTGCTTCCTCTTTTAAACTCTGATTGCATCATCACTTTCCTGCTGCCTGAGTGTCACACAGTGATGATGCTGCACACCTGACTATATCTTTCACCTGATTTTAACTACCTGCAAATCAGGAACTTCCTACTACATACCAATGATCTCACTGCATGGCATAGAGATGCCACCCCCTTTGAGGACCTTTGCGCTCGTAAGACCCCCCAACGTCACTTAATCTCCACTTTGTACTCCATCCTCTCGCCGAGACTCCCTCCTAGGGTTGCTCGTCTTTGTGATCGCTGGGAAGCAGACCTCGCCATCTCGCTTAGTGGAGATGACTGGGATAGGATCTTCACTCACATGCATAAGGGCTCCAGGAATGTGTATGTGCAAGAAAGTGGTTTTAAAATCTTCTCTAAATGGTACAGGACCCCTGATATTCTGCACAAATTTTCGTTGGACACGTCTCCTATGTGCTGGAGGTGTAACACTCACACCGGTACTTTGCTTCACATATGGTGGGACTGCCCTCTTATAACAACATTCTGGAAGGAGGTCCACTCTCTTATTAAACACATTACCACCTACTCCCCTGCCTTTTCCCCGGCTCAGTACATCCTCCACCATACGCCCATCCCACAAAAAGCATACAAGAAATCATTGACTCTCCATCTCATTAACGCAGCTTGAATGTGTGTCCCCTGTCGCTGGTTATCGCCCCATCCTCCCACGATTGCGGACTGGCTCCGCAGAGTGGGTAGGATAGCGGAGATGGAAGACCTGACTCACCAAGCTCACGATTCCCCTGACAAGTTTTACACCACTTGGGCCACGTAGCTGCATTTCTCCCTTTCTTCCGAATATGGCAAATTACTAGGCGCGGCAGGCTAACCGGTAGCGTTCTCCCTCTTTCAATCACGGATGTGACGGGTTCTTCTGTTTTTATACCTCCCCCCCCCCCCTTCTCTCCCCTTCTTTTTTTTTTTCTAATCTTTCTCTTCTTCTCCTCGCTTTTTCCTCTCCTCCTTGCCTGCCCCTCATGTTCCTGTCTCGTAGTCACCTTCCCATCCCTTTTGTTCTACCCCCTGATTTCTCCCCCCATCCCTTGTAAGATTGTGGACGACCTGGTAATCCACATGCACCTACTATTCCTCCTATTATTCCACCCCCTCCCTCATTTCCCTCTGCTTGCTCCCTCTATCTCCGAATATGGTACTCTCGTAGCCCCCTCGGGAGCTCGTTCGGGGGTCGCGGACACAGTGTGTTCCCCTTGGGGGGTGTCTACCCCCCCCGTTCGTACACCCGGGGGCCTTCTAAGTTTCCATCGCATGGACCGCTTCTCTCTCTACTGCGGCCATGGGATCCCACAGTGCCTTCTGCCTTTAGGGCACACATTCCCCCCTCAGCTCGAGTCCATCTTGTTATTCAAACGCCCTCTCTATGGCTCATACTGCCTTATCTTCCTGGACTAGCTCACGTGCCTTTACTCCCTTGTACGCTTCAATAAGTTCTTTGTTATTGACTGTTTGCGGCTAGTCTCATGTTATTGTTACAATTACTGAGGTTTGTTTAAACTGTATTTAGGTTTTCTCTACTTTGTGTATATGCATTCAACGTAACCCTACCTGTATGCCTATAAAAATTTTCAATAAAATGTTTAAAAAAAATATATATATATCTTTCACCTGATGAGTTACAGTCCTTGTCCTTGCGTTTGTGCTCTAAGGTGCATCTCTGCTAGCAGTCTTCTGTTCTCCGTGTCCCTCCCTGTATGACCTAGCTTGGCTGACAACTATCCAGACTCTCGACCCTGCATTGGCAGATGACCCCTCATTGGCAGACGACCCGGCATCAGCAGACTTCCCTCTTCTGGACTTGACCCCTGCTTGGATGACTACCTGCCTCTGGACTTGACCCCGGCTTGTTCCTGATTTTGCGTCCTCACTCTTGCTGTTTATTGTTGTTTGCTTCAATAAACTGCTTTATTTTACCTGCATCCCCATGTGGTCTGGTTTTCTGGCACCCCCTGACACTAATAAAGTTACTGTTTCCTGTCTGCAGTTGAGCAACAGATAAGTCCATGTGGACTGTGCACTGTCTGTTCTGTAAGGATATATACAGAATTTTCTAACACAATTTTCTAACACATGTTGCAGTAGCACTAATAAGGTTAATAATGATTTCTGTATCCCCAGCATCTTTCCCAGTATTGTACAAAATGAGTTAGAAAAATTTTTAAGCAGTAGTTGTGTTGAAGATAACACAATAGTAAAAAAATCAGGGAATATCAGGTGGTGGGAGAGGGATGTTTTGAATTTTTTAAGATGTGTCTTGAAAGTAGAATAAAAACCTGAAGCACTGGTGAATACCTATTCGACATTATAAAGAGGGTTCCATGGAAAACGAATGTCTCAGGGCTTAGATGGAGCACCCAGGAAGGAAGAAAGAAGAATACATAGTTGTATGCCTGGAGACTAAAAGTACATTGTAGTATTTTCTGTAATATAACAAGGATCAAGAGGCTCGGGGGCCCTTTTGTGCATGCATGTGATAATGTCATGGCATGTGATGACTACTGCATACATATGGATTAGGGATGTGTTTTCAAGCTTTGCACATAGGTTACTCGCCTTTAGATGTAGTAAAAAATATGGCACAACTAGATAATGCATACAGCACACAGTATGCAAGTTCAAATGTTTGTTTCCATTTACTGTTTGATAGTCATACACATGACATTCCTTTCTCTACTTATTTGAAAAAACCCATAACATAAATACATTTATCCAACATTTTCCCTGACGAGAAAGCTTCCAAATCCTGTTGTATTTAGCTAAAGCCTTACAGAAGATAAACCCACCAATGAACTTTTATTGGATTATTTTACATTTTGAAACAATGGTCCAGGATTACTTGTTAAACACAAATGTCCATTATGGGGAAGATTTAATCACATATAAATATATATTTATTTTCTTACATCCAGCTCACAGCATGGTATTTTTTAGCTAAACTGTATGAAGGAAGTAATGTGGTAGCACTGTGTGTGTGCAGGATAGAGATTAGCAAATACAAATTACTGCAAAAATATGATTTGCATAAATACTTCCAACCAACTTCATTTTCATTTTTTCTTAGATTAATCTAAAAATCCAATTTATATTGGTATTATACTACTTTATCAAAGGTTTTACGTATTATACTACTATATCAAACGTTCAAGATTGCGGATACAAAGATTTGTCAATATTTTTGAAGTGATAGCTAATCTCAAGGAAAGAAGGAAAGCAGAATGAAAAAAAAATGCATGCAACTGATGGCTGTACTAACATTAAGATATATATATATATATATATATATATATATATATATATATATATATATAGTGACAGAGTGAGGCCCTGTCACTGTGAAAATGGAGGAGAATATGATACAGGACCAGAATCCTGTGTCTGGATTTTACCAGGTCCCTGCAGCCTGTCTGAATACACTGGTGTTCAGGGTTATTACATACTCCAGCCTGAGGATAGCTCAGAGCTCCCAGTTTGGATTCAGCTCCCAATGTGGGAGACAGAAGGTCTCACCCAGGGATCAGAGGTGCCCCAGCTAGGAGTTAAGCAATAGGAGGTCTCGTTCCAGGAGTCAGGGACAAGAACCCCTATCCAGACGCCAGGATTGGACTTTGCAGCAGGGTGCTGCAACTAAAGGCTAAGAGAGCCAAGTAAACCAGTAGAGCTATACAACATAGTCAGAGGGACTGGTAAGTAGAGCAGCGATGCTACCAACAAGGGAGCCAGGTGGCTCTGTTTTTTTGGTTTCACTGTTCACATTTATGTGGAAGAACCACTGCGTGGGCAATTGATGCCTATGTGAACTTTCCTTTTTTTTTAACAAAAGTGGGCTGCCATGCCCTAAAATACAGTTTGATCTAGGACAGCTCATTAAAAAACACTTACCAAATGCATATAAGCTCCCCAATACCACAATATATACTGTATGTCCCCTTTTATTATGCATATGGATGCTTAGTGGGAGAAAAGTAGAAGAGAAAGGGATCATAAAGCACAGCCAAACATAGCCACTAACAATTGTATGAGCTCCAAGATGCAGTGAACACCATAGCTTTAACTGATATGACATTCTGCAGTATAAGTACAGAAAAGCTCTCCATGACTCTCAATTTTTCATATTGGAACTGATTCATTAAAACTATAGCAAGAAAGCTAAAGAATACCAAAGTCTTAGGTTTTTAAGGGTCATATACTCAGGACTCTTGCACATTTACATACTTCATTTTTTTAAATTAGCTTATATTTAAGGGTACATTATGACTTCATCATGCCGTATGACAAATGAGTCCAATTATGACTTTTTATTAGCAACCTGGCCCATGCCTGCAGCACGTTCCTAGAATGCAATGTGCAAGCAAGCATGCACAATACAGTCCAACATGGAGAAGATCTAAAGCCCTGTACACACGAGTAGAAATTCTGCCAGGAAATTTCGTCCGACGACCGATCTGCCGATTTTCGGATTGTTAGTATGGTGCTTCCGACAACCAACTCCGACTTTTCGGTCGAAAAAATCCTGGTGTGCAGGCTATAAAATTTTTGTCGACCATCAAAACACGTCCAATTTTCGTCTTATTAGTACAGATTTCGATGGGGAAAAATCTTATGAGCAAGATTAGGCATGCTCAGAGATGAAAGAACACATACAAAGCAATCCAACACATGACATCACTTCTGAAGTAGAATTCTGTCATATGGGAAAATTCGTGTGCAGTCTAGAGCACATTCCAACCAACAGACACCACTCTGGACAAAAGACGGACGACCGGTCGGCGGAAATTCGTAGCGTGTGTGTACAAGGCTTAACAATTGCAGCCAAAGCCAACAAGAACAGCAGATGGATAAAGTACTTTTAACAAGCTGCTAGTATTGTCTAGATATTAAGGATAACTTGCCACAAATTTGTGGCAGTGTTGAATTGTAAGCCTGTGAACTTGCTGCACATTTTCACTGGCAAATTGTACACTTGCAGAGCACTTGAAGCACAAGTTCTAGTTGACCTTTTTATAATTTGTAGCACATTTGCAGAGCAAGTTTTTAGCAAGAGCAAAGTTGCAGTGGTGAGTCTACAGCAAGAGCTCTACTGTACAAGTCTACAGCATGAAAATGTAGTCACAGTGACCCCTGTGGTGGGATGACTATTGCACAATATAACTGAACTGGAACTTGCAGCAGACTTGCAGAATGTTTGCAAAGAAAATAGATCTGCAATCATGCAATGCGGACTTGCTGCATTTGTGCAACAATCTTGTGAATCCTGGCAAGTCTTGCAATAGCTTAGCAAGCCATTTTTTAACTTGTAGCACTGTCATTTGCTTGCTATCTGGGTGGCAGCCCCTTTGCTTTTCTTTTTCCTTCTTGTTTTTAATAGAGTTCTCCTATAGCTTTTGCTCCCAAGGTATGCTAACAAATTTGAAAGTTCATTAGACATGCAACAAACAACACAGTTTATATATTAAATAATTAACTTTTATGTGATACACATATTTTCCATTTGGCTGCCAAAAATTTAAAACATATGCATCGATAGACTGCGGTCTATATTTTCAACGGTCGAAAATGTGGCTGCCAGTTCCTATTTTGTTACCCTTCCATTGTTTATTTATTGATAACGCTTATGATGACTTATTTATTGTGTTATACTTCAAGTTGTGTACAGTTAATTTTTCAGCAGTGAATCTATTCAATTACACACTTGACTAATTAAATAAAGATTATTTTTTAATTAAGACAATACACATCCTCATTTAGTAATCTGTTATGCAAACTATTTATTCATGTTAAGGTCTTTGTTGTGCTTTGAACAGCACAGATAGAAAAGATCAATAGAAACTTTGTGCAAAATACATTCCGTTTTATTAGGAGTATAGACAGTAACAGGCCAAATTAGTTTACAAATAGCCTAAGTGTAGCTAAAATTAAAAACAGAAAAATCAGCACAAGGGACATAACGTACATCCTATGGGATGTGTGCTTTGGGCTGATTCCTCCCTGGACTCCCTACAACTAAGGGGCTGTCACAGGTTCTCATCTAGAGAGCCTGACGAGGCCTGGCCTTTTCACCTAGCTGCACCATTGACAGATGCCATACCACAGCTTCTATGAATAAAACATGATCTATGAATGGAGGTTGGGCAGATAATTAATAGCTCCACCCCCTCTTTTCAAAGATTATGTTTCATTCATATATACAGTACTACGCAAACATTTTAGGCAGTTGTAAAGAAATGCTTTCAAAAATATATATTTTTGTTTACTTTTATCAATTTGCAAAATGAAAAGTGAGCGTACAGAAGAAAAATCAAATCAATATTTGGCCTGGCTACCCTTTGGCTTCAAACCAGCATCAATTCATACACTCGCACAAAGTCAGTGATTCTATAGGATTAGACTCAGATGTGTGATTAACCACTTAAGGACCGCCCGCCGCAGTTATACCGAGGCAGGCAGCCCCTCCTGCGCGAACCGACGTAGGTATACGTTGACTGCGCGCCTGCTGCTAGGCGGCGCGCTTCCACCCCCACTCGGCAGTTGAGACTCGGATGCACGCCGCAGGCGGCTCCGATTGCCGCCTGACACCAATGATCGTTCCCAGCTGAGAGAGAAGGACGGGCAGCTGTTGTAAACACAGCTGACCGTTCTTCTCTCTGGAATGATCACAGAGTGCCTCTGATCCTTCTATGTAGGATCACAGGTCTCTGTGATCAATTCACAAGCCCCGCTCCCATACAGTTAGAATCACTCCCCTAAGCTCACATTTAACCCCTTGATCACCCACAGTATTAACCCCTTCCCTGCCAGTGTAATTATTACAGTAACAGTGCATATTTTTAGCACTGATTACTGTAGTAATGTCACTGGTCCCCCCCAAAAGTGTCAAAAATGTCAGTTAGGGGTCCGATCTGTCTGCCGCAATGTCGCAGTCCCGCTAAAAATCGCAGGTCGCCGCCATTACTAGTAAAAAAAAAAACAATAAAAATGACATAAATCTTTCCCGTAGTTTGTAGACACGATAACTTTTGCACAAACCAATCAAAATGTGCTTATTGCAATTTTTTTTTGCCAACAATATGTATCAGAAAACAAATTGGCCTAAAATGTTAAAAAATTTTGATTTTAAAAAAAAAATGTTGGGGGGAATATTATATAGCAGAAAGTGAAAATTATTGTTTTTTTTCAGAATTGTCACTCTTTTTTTTGTTTATAGCGCAAACAATAAACATCACAGAGGTGATCAAATACCACCAAAAGAAAGCTCTATTTGTGGGAAAAAAGAACAACAATTTTATTTGGGTACAGCATCGCATGACGGCGCAATTGTCCGTTAAAATAAACGCAGTGCCGAATCGCAAAAAACTGGCCTGGTCATTAAGGGGCAAATCCCTCCGGTCCAGAAGTGGTTAACCAATTATACCAAGCAGGTGCCAATGATCATTAATTTCAAATATGGGTCATTAACTGAAGCAGAAACAGCTGTGTAGGAGGCTTAAATCTGTGTGGGAAAAACCAAACTCCGCTACTAAGGTGAAGATTGTTTCATGTCACAGGTCATAAACTATGACAAGGCTGGACACAGCAACAAGGGGACGGGAGACCCGGGTGAGCCACGGAAGGCAACGGGACATCCCCTCCCGCTCCTTGTAATGACAGCCGAGCAGCTTCTCCCAGCTATGGACGCCGGGAACCGGGGTGATGCCTCTAGCTGCAGGCATCACTCCAGTACAAGCACTTTCCCGAAATATCGGCAATATCGGTCACATTGGTGGCCAATTTCGATATATCGGTGAAAGGGCATATCGCCCCTCAATATATCCTCTTTGCCGATAATCGGTTGATCACTAGTATATACTATATGAAGAAGTTTCTCATGTACATTCTTTTCTCATACTAACAGCTCAATTTTACAAGAATGTTAGCTGACCTGGAAATGAATGTAACCTCTACCCAACTGCACTGACTCTTCACCAGTACATGATTAATCATTCTTATCACCTGCCTGGAGGAAATCACAGGACCCCATACAGCCATCCTAACAGGGCCCCCCCCCCCAGCCAAAAGTGCTCTAAAGCTTCCTGCTCATTCACAAACTAAAGCATAGTAAACACGGTATACTATGCTTCAGTGATAAATGGACACAGGAGTGATTGGTATTGATCACTCACTGTGTTCATTCAGGAAAGGAAGGGGCCAGTAAAAGACATCCCACCATGTGCCAGCATCAGCTGCCAGCAGGAGAGTAGGGAAGCCGGCAGTGCTGTGGGAGAAAGGGGCACACAAGGTGGCCTGAACAGCAGATGGGCGCATGCGTTAGATCCAATCCTCTTGCAGTGCAGCCAGAGGGAAGGAGATGAGGAGAAGCTGGCAGTGCTGCAGTGGGAGGCAGAAGAGGATCGGTGCCTAGCAGTTGCCTGGGCCCCCCTTTTGAAACAATGGAGCCCGGGCCAAGTACAGAAGGGCTGGCTGCACTGACTTATCAACAGCCCTGTCTGTGAGAGTACTCCATCCTAACAGAATACATACAAACAAAATGGCCACATGCACAGTCTGCAGTCATACAGTCGGCATTTGTATGCTATTTTCTAGTGTAAAGAAAACTGTGGGTGTACATGCATGGAGTCAGGACCAAAGCTTTTGAATCAGCAATATCATTATTTTATTTTTCAGAAGGAGTTTTCAGTAGGGATCGACAGATTATCATAAAAGCCGATATATCGAGGGCCGACCTGCACTTTACCCGATATATCGGAATTTCCGGAAAGTGCCACTCGGCTGTCATTACAAGGAGCGGGAGGTGACGTCTCCCCCCCTCCCGCCGCATTCCACGGCTCTCTCTGGTCTCCCGTCCCACCGGGAGACCGGGCATCCTACCTGCACGGCCACCGAAGAGAAGACCCGATCAAAGACACATTCGGCTCTGATCGGGTCTCCATGTAAAAACCCGGAAGTGATGTCATGACATCACCTCCGGGTATTTGGCGCCAGATTCAAAAAAATTACAGCATTCAAAACAGCCAAACATGGCTGTTTTGAATGCTTTTAAGTGCACAGGAGGGGTTTGGGGACTTTTAGACCCCCAGATACCCCCTGTAAAGTGTAAAAAAAAAATGTACAAAAATATCGGCCAATATCGGCAGATACTGATATTAAATGGCCAAAATATCGCTATCGGCAACGTAAATGCGATATCGGTCGATTACTAGTTATCAGGATAGAGAGCGCATTTCTTTTATATGACTGGTATACTTAAAAATGTTTCTATCAGGTGGAAAACAGATGAAATTGGGAAAGCAGATGATATGGCTGATTGTGGCAGCTTTTCCTATAAATGCCTTTGATTAATATCAACCTATAAGGTGATGGATGTTGTTTCAAAAAAGGATTACACTTAATAAAGGGGAAAAAAAACATAAACACAATGAATTAGACCTACTATGCACTGCTGCTTTAAACGCTGTGTATATGCAACGCACATTAAAATTGTGATAGAGTCACGGTAATGTGATCTGCACTAATATGCTAATGGATTCTGTCAGGCTTCTAGAACAGCTACTTGCGACCATTTGCAAAGCACAGTGAGAGGCCTGAAATGGTCATGACCGCTGAGCAGGCACAAAATAACTTAAAACACAACAACTCAAAAGACCTATACTTTTACTCTGCCAATGCCTGAATTTCTTTAAAAGGAAATGTTTGTGAGACACGAGATTATCAAATTCCATATGAGATAAAGATGCATTCACAGTTCTGAGCTGCTGTTGTTATAGTGTACTTGGGTTATCCACTATGTCCTGCTGCCTTTTAATTCTGGAGGGGGGGGGAACAAATTTAGAACACTTAAAATTGGGAATGTAGGAAATATAAATAATTTTAGTATGTTAGCACCATAAACTGATTACCTTTCCAACAGTGAGAACTGCAATTGGGTACCTGCCCCAGGGTGCCGCAGGTTCATTTCTGGTTTTCTATTTGCTGCCATTAAAATCAATAACAATTACTGCACTGCAGAGTGCACAGAGGGGAGTTTGCTGTCCAATTATCCTATACAGCAAATTTGAGAATTCTCAAAGCACAGTGATGCTTCCCAATGAATCCACTGAGCTTTATCAGGTGATCTGTGATGTCACAGTAGTAAGCACCAGGAAAACTCGGGAAAACAGGCTTTCCTTCTGAAACTCTACTTTAAATCAGATCTGCTTTAATGCAGACACTCTGAAGCTGCACGTCAAACATAGTGCATGCTTACTTGCAAAAAAATAGGAGGGATTTATTGAATCGGTAGCAGCAAGAATGTGCAGCATCTGTGCATAGTAACCAATCAGCTTCTATCTTCAGCTTGTTGAGTTAACCGCTTCTTCTGCGGCAGGGCGGCCCGGCTGGGCGAAACTATGTGCCTGTACTTCACATCTACTTTGTAGTATGGGGCGCGTGCATACGCTGCCGTTTACCTGCTCCGACAGCGGGGGCCAATCAGCAAGTCCGGCAAATAAATAAAAAAAAAATGGCATAAAATATCCCATAGTTTGTAAATGCGATAACTTTTGCGCAAACCAATCAATATAAGCTTTTTTTCATTCACACCTCAAGTGTGATTACATCTGAAGACCAGTGGACAACTGTGGCCAATGTGAGTCTGTCATTGCTTTGTACGGCATTAGGAGCCACAACTATCCATATCCACATGTGAACCCAGCTTCATGAATCCATTGGATTTTTGTTGAAGCTAGAACTAAAATACCATGTAAAAGAGGCGTTACACAACTGAGGCCTTACACGACTATATTTGTATAAGAGGCTCCGGCCATGACTGCAAAGAAACAGTGTGCCACCTCCCAGTCCTGTTCTGGGTTTCTCTTCTCATTTGTTGATATCTGCATAAGAAAAGTAACAAGTTAGTGATACCAGCAGAACTGGGGGAGGATTAGGGAGGTATTGAACCTCACTGTTACACACCTAACAAAGAACAATGATAGTTACTACAGAGAACCTCCTGTGTGAAAAAGATTACATAATTTCCATCAAATGGTAGCACTGCCTTTATGTAATGAAGATGAAGAGACTAGGCAAGATGGCATATGGATAATATGAAATGGATAATGCAAAAGACAACAGAGGTTAACAAGAATGTATACATGCACACATTTTACCTTAACAATTTCAGAGTGTTTGCAATAAAAAATGAAGGAAAGTGGGTGGAAATAAGGAGTGGAGAAGGGCCGATTCACTGTACTGCATAGGGAGCCCCAGCACAGACTTTCCATTGGGGACCATACTACAAATGTTATGAATTTCGTTTTTTTTTTATAAATTAGTTAAAAATAGAAAAGTCTATGTTAAAAATATACCATTGTATTTCTACCCTGTTAGCTGTTGGAAAGAATATAAAAAATGCACTTCTTTTCAGATTGGGTATTAATGCAATAAACCTAAAGAGCAGTCCGCAGTCCAAAACTGCAAAGTCTCAGGGATTCTACCAAAGACATTATCTCTGCTCTTAAACCCCTTCCGACCATGAAGAACCATCTACTCTGCCGTAGAAGCTACAGTCATAATTTCCAGCATGTCATTCATGACAAAACCACTCAAAAATGGCATTGGGGCATCTCCATTGTTCAAGTGTTGCTATTGCCATGCTAATATTTTTTTTTTTTTTTTTGGAAATGCCTGCCCTCTAACTGGCATATTCCTCTACACCTCTTTCACTGCTGGTAATGTAACTGTTGGGTTTCTTCCAGCCTCCCAATATAGCAATGGTACTTCAGAAAATGCTCTCCGATTGAATGGCACATTAAGGTTTTGACCAATACTTGTTAAAGCTCTAGATCTTGGTTCTCCTTGTAGGGGTGGCATGCAGTGTAATTTGCTACAAAAAGCGTTTACAAGCTGTGATACTTGCCAATGGGGGCAGTACAAGATATTAACTCTGCAGGCGCCATTTTTTAGTTTTCTGTTATTTTGAAAGTGTAAATGATGGAAATCAAATCTAACTTTTGTTGACATATTATACGAATGTCTAATCTGTAATTTGATGCCTTTTGGAGATTTTTCCATCTTTCCTTGGCTTCTTTATGCACATTAATACTAATTTTTACCTGGGGTGCCCAAACTTTCGATCCCAATTGTACATCGTGATAGAGACCCTTAAAGAAGATCTTCAGTCTCTCCCCCCCCCCCCAAAAAAAAAAAAAATTAAAAGTCAGCAAAAACAAATAATGTAGCTGCTGACTTTTAATTAAATAACACTTGCCTGCCCAAAGATCCAGCACTGTCCTCACCAAGGCCATTTCTTCTTCAGTCTTTGGCTCCCCAGCACCAGCATGGCGCCCTTTGGGAGTTGCTAGGACACTCGGTAAAGAGCCAATGACATGGCTCTTTACCCATGTGATTGGCTGTGTCCAATCACAGCCGGTCACATGTAAATGAGGAAGTGCCGTTTATCGGCTCTCCCTGCCTCACACTGTCATAGTGTGTGGCGAGGAGCGCCGATCAGCGGCTCCTCCTCACAGGGGAGACTAGGACAGGTAATCAGGGCACTGATCATCAGTGCCCTGATTACAGAAATGTGAAAAAAGTGCCAATCAGTGTCCACCATCAGTGCCCACAATGCCCACCACCAGTGCCCACAATCAGTGCCCATAGTGCTGCCAGTCAGTGCCCATCAGTGCCTGCTCATCTGTGCTGCCCATCAGTGTCCATCATTGCTGCCCTTCAGTGCCCATCAGTGCCGCCCGTTAGTGCTCATCAGTGCCACCTATCAGTGCCCATCAGTGCCGCCTCTCAGTGCCCATCAGTGCCGCATTATTGGTACCCCCTCATCAGTGTCCATAAGTATCACCTCATCAGTGCGCATAAGTGCCACCTCATCAGTGCCTATCAGTGCAGCCTATCAGTGCCACCTCATCAGCGCACATCAGTGAAGGAGAAAAATTATTTATTTTCAAAATTTACATACAGAAAATAAGAAAAACTTTTTTTTTTTTTTTTTTTTTTACATTTTCTGCCTTTTTTTCTTTTTTTTTTGTAAGAAATAAAAAACCCAGAGGTGATTAAATACCAAAAAAAGAAAGCTCTATTTGTGTGAAAAAAAATGATAAAATTTTTTATATGGATACAGTGTAGCATGATCGCGCAATTGTCATTCAAAGTGTGACAGCGCTGAAAGCTGAAAATTGGTCTCGGCAGGAAGGGGGTGAAAGGGCCCAGTATTGAAGTGGTTAAGGTCATGCTTCCAGGAACAAACTTGAGAACATACATTTTTCTCCCCAATATTGAGCACAGGTGTTTCTCAGTACAGGAGTTGGACTCTAAAACCCTCTGCACAAGTTAAGTATTTGGCCAATAAGAAGATGCTTGGATTTTGGTTTTAGGTTAGCTTTAGCAAGGTTAATGAGAAAAAAATCAAGAATGGGCATTTGTTGTAGCTTGTATTACTAATCATGAATTGTTACCATAGTGTGGCCTTACTCTTCAGGAATAGATGTTCCCCTGTTCATTTACTTGCATTCTCTCCTTCTCAGAGCAGATGTGTCAGCTCCTTTGTTATTTGACAGTTCTATGAGTGTCTTTTATCAGCACTGTGCTTCAACAAGAAAAAGCCTTTGTAAGAGCACCCAGTATAATACTTCGGCTTTAAGTGGGAGAGGATACAAGACAAATTGCTATTCATGAGAAGTAAGGCTGAAGTACTGTAGCAAGTCAAGAGTGGAGATTCAGATTTTTAGAAATGTCCATTCCTGACTCTAATAAACGCAAAACCAAAAATGGAATGTATTGCAGCTTACCAATTGTTAAATGTGGTGTCTGAATTCGTTTTCCTTTTTTAGGCTTTTTCCCCTGTGTTTTAACCTGGTGATCTGGCCAGTAACACACCTTCTGTATTAAAGTGCCCCCACTCTGAATGAAGTAGCACAGGGGGCACATTTGGACAGCAGCATTGTCAGTCTCTGGGAGGGTAGTGTTAGATTTACTTGAAGACTTAGATACAGTAACAGATTGAAGCCAAACTCCAGCTATTACTTTGTAACCAATCACAGCAAACAGTTTTTTTCCTTTTGTGATAAAGGCTTTACATAAGTAATAATAATAAAAAGATCATTGTAAGCTCCTCTGCCATTGTTAAATGATTTGTCTCATCCCTGTAACTCATACATCTGTAAGAAAGCTTGTTCTTTTGAAAAACAACAAACTTACTGGCCAGATCACAAGACGAAAATAGAAAAAAGATAGCCTATATAGCACTGTCCCCGTAGGGTTTGCTGTATGATGACTTGTTGGGCCTCCTCTGCTTGCCAGCAGACAGTCACTTAGAGTACAGTTCACACATTCATCCTTACACCCAATGGCTCGTTACTCAATAAACAGTCTAGGGGTGTTGGTTTTTAGTATTTATTGTAGAACTTGGATGGGAGAAGGGAAAAGTGGGATACTACAACTGGACTATATAAAGTTGATAAGGACAACTCTCACTTGGCCTCATCAGGCTGCTTGTGGAAACAGTCACACTGCTTTGACAAAACTGCCAAGTGTATGGAAAGGGTTAGGTTTCCTTGCTCTTTCTCCAGTAATAGACTTGGTGATCTACATTATCTTCAGGGTACTCTCTAGCATCCCCTTTACTGACAACCATCCACTAACTCTTCTAGCTGCAGGGATGGACCCCCTCTGGTCAGGCCCCTTGACACAGATTTGTACTCACTGTATGCAGAGTCAGATCCTTCGAGTGTCTCCCTTCCAGCTTTACGGGACCTCCGGGTTCAGTTCCTCTCTAGCACTTTAGGTCCTCAGGCCGACTACCTGAGGCAGCATAACAACTTCTACAGCCTTAACTAGCAGATCCTGCACTCTGATAGGCAGAGAACTATATAGATTTACCTTGCAATCCTTCGGGTAAGCAGAAAGGATCCAAAACTATACTCTCTCTCTCTCTCTCTCTCTCTCTCTCTCTCTCTCTCTCTCTAGCACCTACCTAGGAGGGTGCTAATAAAAAAAAAAAAAAACACAGCCATATCTAATGATTGGTAAGCTGCAATATATTACATTTTAGTTTTGAGTTTAATAACACATTAAAGTGGTTCTAAAGGCAGATGTTTGTTTTATCCTAATGCATTCTATGCAATAGAATAAAAAAACTGTGTGCAGCAGCCCCTTCAGCCCCCCTAATGCTTACCTGAGCCCCATCTCGAGATCCAGTGATGTTGCACGAGAGCCTCAGCTGTCTGGGACTCTCCCTCCTGATTGGCTGAGACACAGCAGTGGGTGTCATTGGCTCCTGCTGCTGTCAATCAAAGTCAGTGAGTCAATAAGGAGAGAGAGGGGGGGCAGGACCAAACCGCGGCTCCATGTTTGAATGAACACACAGAGCAGTGGCTCAGCTCTGGTGCCCCCATAGCAAGCTGCTTGCTGTGGAGGCACTCGGCAGAATTGAGGGGCCAGGAGTGCCAGCGAGAGACTCGAATAGAGGAGGATTGGTGCTGCTCTGTGCAAAACCACTGCACAGAGCAGGTAAGTATGACATGTTTATTATTTTTAAACAACAAAAAAATTAGATTTTAATATTAAATATTTAGAAGTCAGGAGTTGGATTTAGAGGTTTGGTTAATGTTTAGGCCCCATGCACACGGGGCGTTAGAAAAAAACGTACGTCAAAGTTAGTTCTGACGCCGGAAAAAGCAGCTGTAAAAACGTGCTTTCAGTAGCTTTTTCCATTGGCGTTATTGCACGTTTTGCCACGTTGCTTTTAGCAGCGTTTTTTTTTCTTCCATTCAAAATCAATGGTTCCCTATGGGAGCCTATTGATTTGAATGGAGGTCGCACCGCAACACCGCAAGTCGGATCCGACTTGCGGGGCGACTTGCGCTGTGAGAATCTTGAGGGGGAACTCCACGCCAAAATGGGAAAAAAACGGCGTGGGGGTCCCCCCCAGGGTTCCAAACCAGGCCCTTCGGGTCTGTTATGGAATTTGAGGGTAGCCCCATGCCGAAAAAACGGCATGGGGTCCCCCCAAAATCCATACCAAACCCTTATCCGAGCATGCAGCCCGGCAGGCCAGGAAAGGGGAGGGGACGAGCGAGCGGCCCCACCCCCCCTGGACCACACCAGGCCACATGCCCTCAACATGGGGGGGTGTTGGTGCTTTGGGGCAGGGGGAGCTCTGCACCCCCCACCTCAAAGCACCTTGCCCCCATGTTGATGAGGACAAGGGCCTCATCCCCACAACCCTGGCCGGTGGTTGTGGGGGTCTGCGGGCAGGGGGCTCATCGGAATCTGGAAGCCCCCTTTAACAAGGGGGCACCCCAGATCCCGGACCCTCTCCCTATGTGAATGGGTATGGGGTACACTGTACCCCTACCCATTCACCCCATAAAAGGCAGTGTATGGAAATAACGACAAGAGACGTTTTGGAAAGTTTATTAAAAATCTTCATCCGACTCTTCTTGTCTTCTCCTCTCCGGGGGTCTTCTCCGGGGTCTTCTGCTCTTTTGCTGTCCGCCCTTCTTGTCTTCTCCTCTCCGGGGTCTTCTCCGGGGTCTTCTGCTCTTTTGCTGTCCCCCTCTTCTTGTGTTCTTGTCTCCGGGGTCTTCTGCTGTCCCCTCTTCTGCTGTCCTCTCTTCTTTTCTTCTCCTCTCCGGTCTTCTGCTCTTTTGCTGTCGGCTGTCTTCTTCCTCCGGTCCTCCTCCGACGACGTCTCCGCTAATTATGCCTATCTCCGGTCTCTTCAGCTTATTATATAGCCATTAGGGGCGTGGCCCCGATGACGTCATCTGGAGACCCCGCCCCCCTCATGTCACAGATGACGTCATATGTGACATGAGGGGGCGGGGCCTCCAGATGACGTCATCGGGGCCACGCCCCTAATGGCTATATAATAAGCTGAAGAGACCGGAGATAGGCATAATCAGCGGAGACGTCGTCGGAGGAGGACCGGAGGAAGAAGACAGCCGACAGCCGACAGCCGACAGCCGACAGCCGACAGCAAAAGAGCAGAAGACCGGAGAGGAGAAGAAAAGAAGAGAGGACAGCAGAAGAGGGGACAGCAGAAGACCCCGGAGACAAGAACACAAGAAGAGGGGGACAGCAAAAGAGCAGAAGACCCCGGAGAAGACCCCGGAGAGGAGAAGACAAGAAGGGCGGACAGCAAAAGAGCAGAAGACCCCGGAGAAGACCCCCGGAGAGGAGAAGACAAGAAGAGTCGGATGAAGATTTTTAATAAACTTTCCAAAACGTCTCTTGTCGTTATTTCCATACACTGCCTTTTATGGGGTGAATGGGTAGGGGTACAGTGTACCCCATACCCATTCACATAGGGAGGGGGTCCGGGATCTGGGGTGCCCCCTTGTTAAAGGGGGCTTCCAGATTCCGATGAGCCCCCTGCCCGCAGACCCCCACAACCACCGGCCAGGGTTGTGGGGATGAGGCCCTTGTCCTCATCAACATGGGGGCAAGGTGCTTTGAGGTGGGGGGTGCAGAGCTCCCCCTGCCCCAAAGCACCAACACCCCCCCATGTTGAGGGCATGTGGCCTGGTGTGGTCCAGGGGGGGTGGGGCCGCTCGCTCGTCCCCTCCCCTTTCCTGGCCTGCCGGGCTGCATGCTCGGTTAAGGGTCTGGTATGGATTTTGGGGGGGACTCCATGCCGTTTTTTCGGCATGGGGCTACCCTCAAATTCCATAACAGACCCGAAGGGCCTGGTTTGGAACCCTGGGGGGGACCCCACGCCGTTTTTTTCCCATTTTGGCGTGGAGTTCCCCCTCAAGATTCCCACAGCGCAAGTCACCCCGCAAGTCGGATCCGACTTGCGGTGTTGCGGTGCGACCTCCATTCAAATCAATAGGATCCCATAGGGAACCATTGATTTTGAATGGAAGAAAAAAAAACGTATAACGTGGCTTAACGCACGTTAAGCAACGTTATAGCAAAGTTATTCAGCTTTTAGCAGCGTCAGGCGTTTTTAACGCTGTAACGCTGGTCCTCAGAACGCGCAGGTGGTGGGTTCTTGTTGCAGCCTAAAAACGTCTAAGCCACTTACAGCTCAAAAACGTCTGAGTGTGCATGAGGCCATAGAATAACATGGAGGGGCGTTTTTAGGCTGCAAAAAGAAAACGCCTGACGCTGCTTACAGCGGCGTTAAAAACGTCCCGTGTGCATGGGGCCTTAGCAGCGTCAGGCGTTTTTAACGCTGTAACGCTGGTCCTCAGAACGCGCAGGTGGTGGGTTCTTGTTGCAGCCTAAAAACGTCTAAGCCACTTACAGCTCAAAAACGTCTGAGTGTGCATGAGGCCATAGAATAACATGGAGGGGCGTTTTTAGGCTGCAAAAAGAAAACGCCTGACGCTGCTTACAGCGGCGTTAAAAACGTCCCGTGTGCATGGGGCCTTAAAGCTTACTTCTTGCTGCTCACATAGCGCATATGTGTGGCAGGAAATAGGGTTGTTTTAACACCCACACACAGCACATATCCAAAGGTGGCAAAGTTTTCTGTGCTAACAGAGTCACCAAGCTGGGTGAGGTTAAGGGGAACAATATAAATATGTTTTAAGATTATGTTAACTGAGTAAGAAAGATCATTTTAAGAGTATGGTGAAGGTTAGCATTTTTGGCTTTAATCTTCTGGCTTAACAGCTTTGAGTCCTGATGACCATACAATGATGACAGGAAAACACTCATTCTTCATCTTCTCCATTCAGAAAACATTTTGAATACTTTTTACAGAATAAAATTTTTCTCTATGTAGAAAAGTGGAGGCGATGGGTAGAAAAATGGTAGGATCTCGTGGAGAGAGGTTTGCAATCCTCTAATTAGCCCTTTTCAGTAAGGATTTGCCAACGTCCCTAAAATAATATATTTGTTTGGGTTTTGGTGCCTCAAACCAAAGGTGGTGGGACTTTAAGGGCAGTAATGAAAAGATGGTGTATAGTACTGGTAAAAAATGTTAAATTTTACCAGTACTATACACCATCTTTTCATTACTGCCCTTAAAGTCCCACCACCTTTGGTTTGAGGCACCAAAACCCAAACAAAGGTCAGGATCTCAACTTTGTCCATTCAGAGAAAGCCTTGTATTCTGTGAAAATAATACAAGATGTTTTCAGAATGGAGGAATTCAAGAATGAACAACCTCCTATCATTAAGCCGGAAAATAAACAGTACGTGGCATGAAACAACTAAGATTTTTAGCATCTCCAGGAACCTACTGGACATATTATACCAAGAATTAGAGGTAACTAAGCTAGACCCAGCAAATGTAAAAATAAAAATAGTTGTATCCTGAGTTTCACTTTAAGGGTTACATTTTAGGCTTATTTTAGGGTCAAGTGTTAGGGGTAGGTTACACATTAGGGAATGATTTTAGTGAGTAGTTTAACAATAAAAATTCAGGGAATGGAGAAGTTAAAGAAAAACTTAAAAGCTGCCATAAATTCACCTAGCTAAAATTATAGTTGCCCAGCTTTCATTCTGACCTTCTCTGTACCATTCAAGGGGACACTCTTTACGTCTGGAGGAAAAGAGTTTTAATCTCTAAATACGGAAAGGTTTCTTCACAGTAAGAGCTGTGAAAATGTGGAAAGACTCCCTCCAGAGGGGGTTCTGGCCAGCTCCGTTGATTTCTTTAAAAAAGGCCTGGATTATTCCCTAAATGTACATAATATAACTGGATACTAACATGTATAGGTAAAGTTAATCCGGGGAATATCTGATTGCCTCTCGGGGATCAGGTTTTTTCTGGGTTTTTTTTGCCTTCCTCTGGATCAACTGTGGGTATGGGATTGTGTATGTAAGATTGTATGATTTTTCCCCCTTTTATTGGTTGAACTAGATTGACTTGTGTCTTTTTTCAACCAGACTAACTATGTAACACTCTTTGGGTCACTGAAATTAAACAAATTTGCAGATTGGTATATTTGTTCTGGGTCTCAGAGAGTGTTTTATATCCAGTTGGGTCAGCATAGCAGCCAAGCTCAAGTACTTTTAACCATAAATCAGTAATGGCAGCCCCTCTGTTTCTCATGACAGGTTTCTTTTCTGTGTTAGGTTAATGTTAAAGTATTACTAAACCCACAACAGTAAAATCAGTCTGTATATGCAGTAAAGCATGCTTTTTTATTCTTGGGAGGGTGCATGTGATCAGCACAAGGCCAATCAGCAGTTTCAATGCAGAGGGTCAGGGGTCCTACAGCCCCATAGGACAGTCAGAGTAGAATGAAAACTCCTCCTACAAGCTTTAATCTGTCGCTGATAGAAGTCTCCAAATGTATATATACTGCTGATGAGAAAAGGTATTTAGCAGTTTATTGTTACTAAAATGTTTGCATTTCCATGCTGGGAGACCAGATATAGTGAATGCAGGGTCCTAGGTTTATTAACATGTCCTGGGTTAAATATCACTTTAAGGGCAAGGGACAGGTGATATATAGATGCTTACAGTGAAACTCACTTAGATTTTTGGAATTATAAACCTTGCAACCAAATTTTGTTAACCAAAATATTCATGCTAACAATAAACGCACAAACAAAATACCACAGCTGAGTACTCTACAGATCTAACCGCTAAGGTTAGCACTTCTGTTTGATAGCTCTAAATGTTTCATTTCGTTTTTTTGTAATATCCATCACTACTAAGATTGCTCTTCTGGAATGTTTTGTATATGGCTACAGAAAATATAATTGTTTCATTTTGAGGAAATACAAATTGTCCATATGTTATGCTTAACAGAAAACAATTATATTTTATTACTAGTAGAAAGTAGCACATCTTTTTGTAGTATATTTGTGTGCCCAGGGGTCTTCAGATGCTGCTAAGATTGCCTGGTAGTTTATATATCTCAAAACTAAATTGTGAGTTGTTGTGATGGGCCAGAATATAGAAAACTCAGGGTGCTTTTTTTTTGGTTTATACTATAAAACTTTCAGTACCTTGTGAAAGGGGCCCATACATGAATGCTGAAATAGTATTCTAGAATTACTGGAGAGCACAAGATGTTCATAATAGGGTATCTAACCACAATACTAAAAGGTATTATGCAACCCAAAACTGGTATATCAGTTCTAAACAGTGGTTGCCAGGTTGATTCAACTACAGGTTCCTTATATCTCTTACATTCAATATCCTATCTCAACATGTTTCTCTGATCAGCAGTCATCAAGAGATGGTCAGGTGAAAGTTTTGTTTAAAGAGATCTATCTATCTATCTATCTATCTATCTATCTATCTATCTATCTATCTATCTATCTATCTATCTATCTATCTATCTATCTATCTATCTATCTATCTATCTATCTATCTATCTATCTATCTATCTATCTATCTATCTATCTATCTATCTATCTATCTATCTATCTATCTATCTATCGTATGGTCCATCTATATGGTCACCAACTGCCTCACCAAGCTTCATCTGAGACTATAGGGATTCCAAAGGCTTGCTGGTATTTCCACACAAAGATTATGAATTGGGGAGCAAAAACCCTATTAAACAAAGGATGCAGATTGTCTGACAGTCGACCACACCAGGGTAATGGAGAGGAAAGAGAGGAGCAGACTGCTAAACCAAGAAATGCATTGACTAAAAAGTATTATGCAACCCCAAAACTGGTATATCAGTTCTAAACAGTTGTTGCCAAGTTGATTCAACTACAGGTTTCTTATATCTCTTACATTCGATATCCTTTCTCAACATGTTTCTCTGATCAGCCATCATCAAGAGATGGTCAGATGATGGTCTGTTCAGATGATGGTCAGGTTAGATGATGGTCTGTTCAGATGGTCTGTTCAGATGATGGTCTGGTCAGATGATGGTCTGATTAGATGATGGTCTGTTCAGATGATGGTCTGGTCAGATGATGGTCTGGTCAGATGATGGTCTGGTTAGATGATGGTCTGTACAGATGATGGTCTGGTCAGATGATGGTCAGGTCAGATAATGGTCTGTTCAGATGATGGTCTGTTCAGATGATGGTCAGGTCTGATAATGGTCTGGTCAGATGATGATCAGGTCAGATGATGGTCTGGTCAGATGATGGTCAGGTCAGATGATGGTCTGGTCAGATGATGGTCTGGTCAGATGATGGTCTGAGCAGATGATGGTCTGGTCAGATGATGGTGTCACGGAACCATGAACCAGACGTACAACAACAGATAAGTGAAAATAAGAAGGCTTTATTGAAAATCAAGCTGTAAAGCAAAAGTCCAAACGGATGGCAAAACCGAAGCAGAGTCTATGCGAAGCCAGAGGTCAGGAGCCAGGAGGGTAGTCAGACGAAGCCGGGATCAGGAACCAGCAGGGTAGTCAGACGAAGCCAGGATCAGGAACCAGCAGGGTAGTCAGACGAAGCCAGGATCAGGAACCAGCAGGGTAATCAGACGAAGCCAGGATCAGGAACCAGAAGCAGCAGCAGACTTAGAAGCATGTGAACACAGGGGGACCAAGCAGGGAACTGAAGCCACAGACCTCCTATATATATGAGCTAAGCATCCAGCTCCTCCCAGTGGGAAGGAGGAGCCGCAGGGTGGAAGGCTACAAGAAACCCAGAAACCAAGATGGCCGCCAGCACATGTCAAACGAAGGAGAACAGCAAGAAGGTAAGACCATGACAGTACCTCCCCCTCAAGGGCCCCTCCTCCGCGGAGTAAAGAACGGTTTCTGAGGGAAGCGTGCGTGGAAGGCTCGGAGCAAGGCAGGAGCATGGACATCTGCGGAGGGAACCCAGGAACGCTCCTCTGGACCATAACCACGCCAATGAACCAAAAACTGCACCCGACCGCGGACCAGGCGTGAGTCCAGGATATTGCTCACCTCATACTCCTCACGATTGCCCACTTGGACCGGACGAGGCCGAGGAACCGAGGAAGTGAAACGATTACACACCAGTGGCTTCAACAGGGAGACATGAAACACGTTGGAGATCCGCATGCCAGGAGGAAGCGCAAGGGCATAGGCTACCGGGTTTACCCTGCGAAGCACTCGGAAGGGACCAACAAAGCGAGGCGCCAGCTTGGGAGTGGGCACTCGAAGGTTGAGGTTGCGGGTGGACAACCATACACGGTCTCCGACCTGGTAGGAAGGAGCAGGCGCTCGTCTGCGATCAGCCTGGAGTCTCTGGCGCTGCGCAGAGACCTCAAGGGACTTCTGGATCTGTACCCAAGAAGCACGTAGGACGGAAAGGTGATCCTCCACAGCCGGAATATCCTGGGGAGAGAATACCTCCGGTAACACGGCAGGTTGGAACCCATAGTTGGCCATGAAGGGAGACGTCCCAGAGGAAGAGTTCACCGCCGTGTTCCTGGCAAACTCAGCCCAAGGCAGGAGGTCAACCCAATTGTCTTGGTGATCGGAGACATAGCAACGAAGGAATTGCTCCAAGGCCTGATTGGATCGTTCTGCGGCCCCATTGGACTGAGGGTGGTAGGCCGAGGAGAAGGAGAGATGAATCCCCAACTGGGAGCAAAAGGCGCGCCAGAACCTGGACACAAACTGACTCCCCCGATCCGACACAATCTCCTTGGGCAAACCGTGCAACCGGAAGACCTCCCTGGCAAAAATCGTGGCCAACTCCTGTGCAGAGGGTAACTTCTTGAGAGGAACACAGTGGCACATTTTGGAAAACCGATCCACAATCATGAGAATGACCGTATGGCCTCGGGATGCAGGGAGGTCCACAATGAAATCCATCCCCAGGTGTGACCATGGGCGCTCCCCGATGGCTAAGGGTTGCAGAAGGCCCAACGGAAGGTGCCGAGGGGACTTACTCTGGGCACAAACGGAGCATGCCGCTACATATGCGGCGATGTCGGAACGTAGGGAAGGCCACCAGAACAGACGTGAAACAGCCCAGGACAGCTGATTCTTTCCAGGATGCCCCGCGGTCTTGGAGTTATGGTAGGTTCGCAACAACCGAGTGCGCAACTCCTCAGGCACAAAACATCTGCCGTTGGGTCTCCCAGAGGGAGCACCAGATTGAGCCGCCAAAATCTGCTCACCCAGGGGAGAGGTCAGGCTGGTGCGAATGGCAGCCAGGATCTGATTCGGAGGTATGACCGAAGTCGGAATCGACTCCTCCCTGGACAGGTCGGAGTACTGCCGTGATAAGGCATCCGCCCTGATGTTCTTGGAACCGGGTAGGTAGGAGACCACGTAATTAAAACGTGACAAGAACAGAGCCCATCTGGCCTGACGTGGTGTCAATCTCTTGGCCTCAGAAAGGTAGGTCAGATTCTTGTGGTCCGTCAGGATGAGGACCGGAACCACCGAACCCTCGAGCAAGTGCCTCCATTCTTTAAGAGCCTGCACGATGGCCAACAACTCCCTGTCACCAATCTGGTAGTTGCACTCCGCGGAAGACAGTTTCCGGGAGTAAAACCCACAAGGAAGCAGAGGACCCTCTGGTGTTCTACGCTGAGACAGAAGGGCGCCTACTCCCGTCTCAGACGCGTCCACCTCGAGGACAAAGGGCAACCCAGGGTTGGGATGCGACAGAATCGGAGCCGACACAAAGGCAGACTTTAGAGCCTCAAAAGCTCGGATGGCCTCGGGCGGCCAGACCTGGGAATTACTGCCCTTCCTGGTCAGATCCGTGAGAGGCTTGGCTAGCATGGAAAAGTCCCTGATGAACTTCCGATAATAATTGGCGAAGCCCAAAAAGCGCTGCAGGGAGCGAAGACCACTGGGCTGGGGCCACTGTAAGACAGCCGAAACCTTCTCAGGATCCATGGAGAACCCCTCAGCGGAAATGATGTAACCTAAGAAGGTTACCTGGGATCGGTGAAATTCGCATTTCTCAAGCTTACCGAACAGCTTGTTCTCTCGTAACCGTTGCAACACTCGTCTGACATCCAGAATGTGGGTCTCCATGGACTCAGAATATACCAAGATGTCATCCAAATAGACCACCACACACTGCTGCAACAGGTCACGGAAAACATCGTTGATGAATTACTGAAAGACTGCGGGCGCATTGCACAGCCCAAAGGGCATAACCAAGGATTCATAATGACCGGTCCTGGTGTTAAACGCGGTCTTCCACTCATCGCCCGCCTTGATCCTTACGAGGTTATATGCCGCCCTCAGGTCGAGTTTGGTAAAGACCGTGGCCCCTTTAAGGCGATCGAACAGCTCGGAAATCAAGGGTATCGGGTAAGCGTTCTTGATCGTGATGCGATTGAGACCCCTGTAATCGATGCAAGGCCTCAACTCACCGCCCTTCTTTTTCACAAAGAAAAATCCAGCCCCTGCCGGGGACGAGGATTTGCGAATGTGTCCGCGTGAAAGCGCCTCCCTCACGTACTCCTCCATGGCCTCATTCTCCGCTACCGACAGTGGATAGACTTTGCCACGAGGAGGAGCGGCACCAGATTGTAACTCGATGGCACAATCGTATGGGCGGTGCGGAGGTAGGGCAACCGCGCGCACCTTATCGAATACATCCCGGTACTCCTCGTATTCAGGAGGCAACAGAGAGTCCGAGGAAGTACACAGCAACTTGACAGGCCCATGGATGCAACTAGCCCCACACTGCGGTGACCACGAGAGGATCTCGGCCGATCTCCAATCGAAAATCGGATTATGCTTCTGGAGCCAGGGGTACCCCAAGACCACCGAGTAGTGTGGAGACGAAATAACCTGGAAGCAGACTGACTCTCTGTGGACGGCACCAATGGCTAACCCCACTGGAAGGGTCTCATGAGTCACGTGTGGCGGCAGAAGGGGTCTGCCGTCTATCGCCTCAAGAGCCAGAGGAGAACCTCTGGCCTGCAGAGGAATGGAATTGGCGGCAGCGAACACACTATCAATGAACAAACCACCAGCACCAGAGTCCACCAACGCCTGGGTCGTCACCGAGCCCCCGACCCAGGAGAGAACAACAGTGATCAGTGGTTTGTCAACACGGGAAACCGGGGACGAGGAGACTCCACCCAAGATCTGCCCCCGACAGGATCTCAGGTGCGAGCGTTTCCCGGACGGTTCGGACATGCCAACCGAAAATGCCCACCGAGACCACAGTACATGCATCGGCCCTCGCATCTCCGGAGTACCCTCTCCCCCTCGGACAGGCGAGCAAACCCCAGCTGCATGGGTTCACCCCCAGACAAGTCATCCCCAGGAGGCGTGGGAGGAGAGGGAGGCACAGGTGGGACAGCAAAGGTAGGCGCCAATCTGTTAGGAGGCCTCCGCAGACTCTCCTTAAAGGAAGGTCTCTCCCTGAGTCTGGTGTCAATCAAAATCAGGAAAGAAATAAGAGACTCGAGCTCCACTGGTAGGTCCTTAGCTGCAACCTCATCCTTCAAGGCATCCGAGAGACCATGAGAGAAAGCAGCGACCAGAGCCTCATTATTCCAGCCCACCTCTGCTGCCAGGGTACGAAACTGAATGGCGTATTCAGCTACGGATCGTGAACCCTGTCTGATGGACATAAGGAGCTTCGCAGCAGAGGCAGCACGAGCCGGCACATCGAATACCTTCCGAAGAGAAGCAACAAAACCTGAAAACTCGGCAACCACCGGATTGTTGTTCTCCCATAAAGGGCTGGCCCAGGCCAAGGCCTTGTCCGAGAGCAGCGAGATTAAGAAGCCCACCTTTGATCTCTCAGTAGGAAAGGCATGTGGCAGCAACTCGAAATAAATGCCCACCTGGTTAAGGAAACCTCGGCACTGAGTTGGCTCTCCCCCAAAGCGCTGTGGAAGGGGGGCAGAACCGGACATACCCCGAAACACCGCAGGCGCAACAACAGGTGTCGGGGTAGACTCTGGCGCAACAACCGGAGCGGCAGTAGGAGCGGGGCCAGGAGCGACAACCGACCCATCGGCAACGGGAGCGAAATGAACCGTGCGTTCAAGCAGGGTTTGCAACGCCACGGCGAACTGACCCAACAGGTGATCCTGCTGATCAAGTCTGGCAACCAGCGTGGGTAGTGAGGATGGCCCTGTACCGTCAGAATTCATGGCCTGTGGTGCCGTGCGTTCAAGCAGGGTTTGCAACGCCACGGCGAACCGACCCAACAGGTGATCCTGCTGATCAAGTCTGGCAACCAGCGTGGGTAGCGAGGATGGCCCTGTACCGTCAGAATTCATGGCTTGGTCCTAATGTCACGGAACCATGAACCAGACGTACAACAACAGATAAGTGAAAATAAGAAGGCTTTATTGAAAATCAAGCTGTAAAGCAAAAGTCCAAACGGATGGCAAAACCGAAGCAGAGTCTATGCGAAGCCAGAGGTCAGGAGCCAGGAGGGTAGTCAGACGAAGCCGGGATCAGGAACCAGCAGGGTAGTCAGACGAAGCCAGGATCAGGAACCAGCAGGGTAGTCAGACGAAGCAAGGATCAGGAACCAGCAGGGTAATCAGACGAAGCCAGGATCAGGAACCAGAAGCAGCAGCAGTCTTAGAAGCATGTGAACACAGGGGGACCAAGCAGGGAACTGAAGCCGCAGACCTCCTATATATATGAGCTAAGCATCCAGCTCCTCCCAGTGGGAAGGAGGAGCCGCAGGGTGGAAGGCTACAAGAAACCCAGAAACCAAGATGGCCGCCAGCACATGTCAAACGAAGGAGAACAGCAAGAAGGTAAGACCATGACAGATGGTCAGGTCAGATCTGGTCTGGTCTGATCTGGTCTGTCGCATGGTCCATCTACATGGTCACCAACTGACTCACCAAGCTTCATCAGAGACTATAGGGATTCCAAAGGTTATTCCACCCAAAGATTATGAATTAGGGGAAAAACCCAATTAAACAAAGGATGCAGGTTGTCTGATAGTTGACCACACCTGGGTAATGGAGAGTAGAAGAGAGGAGCAGACTGCTAAATCAAGAATTGCATTGACTAAATCTTTACATGATTATTTTAAACGTGAACAATCTGATGTATTATTATGCAAATATATGAAAAAAATAAAATACATTTGGATGGTTAAGGATTGATACTATTAATTTAATGAGGAAATAAAAAAGTTATGCTATTTGTAACAAAGGTCTGCAGAGAAAACAGAACTGGGAGTGTTTCCACCGACACTGGTTTCTCTCTGATACCTCCACCCATTAGAGGACAATAGTAGTGATGTGGAGGTCTACAGAAGGAACCAGTGAGAACTGCAGGGGACCCACGAAAATTGACACTCCCAGAAATGTCAATTTTCATGCAGATTTCAGAGAATGATTTCTACTGAACCCAGCTGTGTTCTAGAGGAGCAGGCCGCAGGAAAAGGTAAGCATTTGATTTGCTTACTTTGCAAGTATGCAAACAATTTTTTTCTAATGACATTAACATTTTAAACCTGCAATTAATTTGTAACTGTGTCATAGCAAAATGTTATCACATAGATTCTATTTTTATGCAGCATGTAAAGCTGCCTATACATTCATCCTATAATAGCATTAATTATGACTTTTCAGGCACACAGCAGAAATATGATCTCCCTAGAAAGCCTGAGACTTGGATGGATATTATGACCTGTCTAAGGTCACAAAGAACTGTTACAGAAGTCATATGGAAACTGAGCCACATCCTGTTCTCATTTAATGGCCTCATGTCAATATAAATTACAAATACTTACAACGAGATTGCTGTTGCACGCTTATTATCTGCAGGGGAGTTCAAAATGATACTTTCTCATTAACAAAAATAATACGGAAGCACTTCAATATGCTTTTTTATTGGTCTTGAAATGATGCGTAGTGCACCGTACCAGCTAATGTCCCATTTCATTTCAGCACTTGCTATTCTTTGCACTGCTTCCATTTATTCTATTTCCAACTGAAATAGCTGCTAAAACTTTGCTTAAGATGAAGTAAAAGAATATTCAGCCATCTGGACAAGATACGTATAATGTCTTCAGGCACATTACTTGCATTCACCCATATTCATCCTAAGAAGGAGATAGGCATTTGATTTGATGTGCATGATAAAAGAGCCAAATCTACAACAATACACATTTGGAAAAGTATGCATTTTTGTTTTTTAGGGGTTTTGTTTGTCATAGATAAACTAGTTATGACAATTGAGAAAATGGCAAGCTTGGAAGTTCTAATATATTATTAATACCACACACCAAGAAAAACAATACATAATATAAAGTTGAAAGCAAAAGAGTGACCAGTGATCAACCCTATGTTCAATGTGTGTTTGCTGCACTAAAAAATGTATTGTATTCCAAATACAAGCAGGGTGTTTAAAATAGTTGTAAGCCCAAACATCAAATGCAATCAGAAAATTAAAATGGGACAAAAATCTTAAACCACATAAATATTATTAGTGAAAAAGAAGAGTAAACACATGCAAGTTCATGAATTAACCCAAGGATAATATACCGTAGCAACAAATGAAAAACTGTGCATTCTGGGGAAGCCCTGACCTTTCCCCTTTGTGCACTCTCTCACCATAAATATATGACCCTCACCACAAAGGTCATTCATGCACATTCTAATCAAATCACAGGTAAGTAGTGGTAAATAAGGACAGCAATCGCAAGGAAATTGTCGCAAGCAAGATTTCAGTGAGATCAACCCAGCAGCACAACCTGGTCAGCAGACCCAGGTACACAGGATGAATATTACCAACAAGGGTTGAAGGAGATAGAGAGAAGACATAGTGCTCACTGCCATAATATTTTATTAAATAAAAACATAAAAACACCCTAAATATGACAGATCCTAACCACACGTATGAGGTTCTAAGACAAGTTGCGGAGCTAATGCTGTAAAGGTTTTATCTCTCACATTGGTCTCTAAGCTGATTCATACCCCGGCATGTCTCCTCGCTCCAGGATTGCTCCACACTCTTACCAATGTAATTCATCACAAAACAAAAGTGGTCGAGGCCCAGGAGGGCCTTGATTATGGCCGCAGGAGGGGAAGTGTGGATCTGAGGGTTCTTGTGTGGGTTACTGTGGTACCTTGCCTATTTTTTGGAGACAGCATCTTTCTGTCCTACTTCATACACAAAAGGAGTCATGTAATTCTGTTGAGCATCGATCATCACATACACTTTATGGATTTCTTTTAAAGTCGAGCTAGCTTTATGTTGGAGAAAATTATTGACTCACTTATTCTAAATTAAGGGGGTCATTTACATCTAGTGAGCTTTGCTGATATTGAATATTTCAGGGTTTATTCGAGATGCAATATTATGTGAATATTTACTTTAGATAGTAATTATCTGAATATCAGCATACTACACTATGCACGTTTTTTACATTTTAATGCCAGTCCTGAATATATCTGGAGAAGAGATACATTTGAATTTCTTTTGAGGAAGTAAAGAGTGCTGGTTTTCTGCATATGTACGTAGAGGAGCTTTAGCGGGATATTTTTGGCTGTGCAAGTTTACCTGTGGAGGACACTTATAGACTTGGTTAATATCTAAGGTCAGTGACATCTGGTGAGACTTTCATATAGGGGGTTATATACCTAATGTGGAACTGTTTATGGTGTATATACTGTATATGTGAGTATTATACTGTATGGGTAGAGTATCCCAGATTTTGAAATATACTACACTTAGAGGACTTTCTTCTTTTAATGCTGATTTTAAGCCAAGCATGATTAAAGTTAGAGAAAAAAAAGTGGTGTGGCGGATCCCACCTGAAGCCTAACCTTGAAGGAAGTGGTAGACCTGGAAGTCCACCTGACCAAACCCTATCGGGAAAGTCTTGTTAGACTCGCATAATTCGAAGGAGTCAATACATTCTGGTGAACCTTTATTTTTTTCTCCAGAGAACATAGAGCACTGTGGTGGAATATTCTGCAAAAGAAGAAAGAGTGGTGTTAAGGGCAATTTTGTCACTTTATTTATCAATGACTTCACCATTATCCCTTTGTTTATATGAGTTTGTGTATGTTTTATTGATTTTACTATTTGATTGATTTCATCACTTACATTTTATGGCTGTAGACCCTTTGCTAAAAATACCTTATTGTACATTGGATGTATGCAGCATTATTAATCTTTTATTATATAATGCTTGTATGTTTCAAAACTGATGTGCATCTATATACAGTTCTTATGGTAAAGAATAATGCTGGTTGCAGTAATTCCTCTGCTCCAAATTACTGGTTAGATTGCTGATTAATTGGTTCTCTTATTTACTTAAAGGTTTAGTGCAAAATCCTGTTTGGGGTGGGCCATTTGTCATACCCATCCCCAATAGAGGGCGACACTTAAATATTTGTCCTAATATTATTTTTTATAGAAAAATACATCTCGTGATCATCGTTAATATTATAATTACAAAAAAGAGCAAACAGAATGATAGAATTAATAACAACTGCTAGAAATATAGTTTCTGGAAAACTCCAGAGAGTTTGTATCATATTATGTCATCAATTAATATTGATAATAAGTGACTAATGCTGAAGTCTTTGTATGTGTCATTTCTGCATGTTCGCTGAAGGTTTAATTTGTAATAAATTAACATCTTATCGTCTTACTATCGGTGAGATTTATGGTCATCCTTTGCACTTTCAACTCTGTTCTTGCAGGCACTTCTCTTAAGCCATATATCTTAAATCTCTTTATGGATAAAGATTCTCACATCAAAACCATCTCTTCTCTCATCAGCAGGTTTTGTTTATCAAATGTCTTCTACACTAGATTATCATGAAAGCTGTAGTCAGAGATTCGTGGACAGATTAACCAAAAGTAGTTATAAGCTAATCTGCTTGGGCACCATTCGATGGCGGGTTTGGTGAACAAGGCCAAAAATCCAGTTATGGATGGGGATGGGTTGGGGGAGGTTTGGGCTGTCTACCTCCCACCTGTTCCCCATCCATCCATTAGAAGCCATGTGCTTCCATTGTGGAGACACTCAAATTAAAAAAGTGTTAGGACTGCAGGTAACACAGGGTGCCGTGTAGTGGCCCTGCAGCTTACACATGCGTTTGCAAATGCGTGTCAACTAAACCCCTGTTCTTTATTTATATCATGAGACAGGTCTACTTGGTTGGTGGCAGACTGGAGGGTGAGTACATCAGACTGGGGCTGGCTGACTTCCATGCACCTCTTTTAATCCTTCAACTTTCGTTTTTTCTGATACAGTGATGGAGACGCTGGGCATTACCTGCTGGTGTTTCACATAAAATCTCACATAGCCTACATTGTTTATATGCAGCATTATTATTCTTCTATTATATAAAGCTTGTATGTTTCAAAACTGATGTGCATCTATATATAGTTCTTATGGTAAAGAATAATGCTGGTTGCAGTAATTCCTCTGCTCCAAATTACTGGTTAGATTGCTGATTAATTGGTTCTCTTATTTACTTAAAGGTTTAGTGCAAAATCCTGTTTGGGGTGGGCCATTTGTCATACCCCCCCCCCCCCCAATAGGGGGCGACACTTAAATATTTGTCCTAATATTATTTTTTATAGAAAAATCCATCTCATGATCTTCATTAATATTAAAATTACAAAAAAGAGCAAACAGAATTGACAGAATGATAGAATTAATAACTGCCAGAAATATAGTTTCTGGAAAACTCCAGAGAGTTTATATCATGCAAAAAATGAGAAGAGAAAATATGGGGCTATGGGAGGAGAAGGATCACAACAACACCAAAAATATATATAATAAAAGATCATTTATTGTACAACTTTATAACTATACATGAGCAAAAATGTGCATGTTAGAAATTATTAAAATAAACAAATCAAGTCACAATGTAGAAATACTTCCCAACAAGGGAGAGCTGGTAGCCTGTATAGAAAGATGGCGTAAGGGTCTCAGATGGAACGCGGTCAAGGAAGGTTCCCAGCAAGCCGACGCGTTTCGCATGAGGCTTCCTCAGGGCCAGAGAGACCAAAACAGACCGATATTTCCAGTGTGACTCAAGAGGTAGCAGGACGCAGCAGAATGTCCAAAAAGATACAATGTATATATGATTGCCCCACTTGGCACCAGTGACCATAAGTTTCACTATCACAGCATATATGGATATGTATCCATCTCCATATTCCAGGCCAAATTGGCTACTCAATATGTCTCTGTGGATAGTATATGGCCAGAACCGCTAAGGGCATCCCAGTAATAGGACTAAAGGGTCCTATATGTCATAGGCTCTATAAGCAGCATATAGTGAGTATAAAGTAGGTAACACTTCTAGTCTATCAAAGGTCAAGAAAGGGAAGGGAACAAACTTTGTTCCTCCTAAGGATGCCAGGTATAGTGGACCTATACGCAGTATATAGGCAGCCCAGGGCAGGTAGCACTCCAAAACATCTCCATCCTATATTAGGAAGGGGGTTTCATATGGACACCGGGCAACAATAAGCCTTTCGTATCTCCTCCGTATGTGTGCCTGCCTGTTTAGTGCAAAATCCTGTTTGGGATGGGCCATTTGTCATACCCCCCCCCCCCAATAGAGGGTGACACTTAAATATTTGTCCTAATATTATTTTTTATAGAAAAATCCATCATGATCATCGTTAATATTAAAATTACAAAAAAGAGCAAAAAGAATTGACAGAATGATAGAATTAATAACTGCCAGAAATATAGTTTCTGGAAAACTCCAGAGAGTTTATATCATATTATGTCATCAATTAATATTGATAATAAGTGACTAATGCTGAAGTCTTTGTATGTGTCATTTCTGCATGTTCGCTGAAGGTTTAATTTGTAATAAATTAACATCTAATCATCTGACTATCGGTGAGATTTATGGTCATCCTTTGCACTTCCAACTCTGTTCTTGCAGGCACTTCTCTTAAGCCATATATCTTAAATCTCTTTATGGATAAAGATTCTCACATCAAAACCATCTCTTCACTCACCAGAAGGTTTTGTTTATCAAATGTCTTCTACACTAGATGATAATGAAAGCTGTAGTCAGAGATTCATGGACAGATTACCCAAAAGTAGTTAAAAACTAATCTGCTTGGACACCATTCGATGGTGGGTTTGGTGAACAAGGCCAAAAATCTGCAATTTGCAAACTTTAATGTAAACCTGATTAAAATCAATAGAAACTGAATATTAGAAGTACGTTTTCTCAATTCTCAAACATAATAGGCAAGGAATTGTTACACACAGGGCACAGGGATCTGGAAACTGCAAAGGGGAAAATGTACCAATGCAATTATTTTCTTCTTCAAAACTGTTTCACAGGGAGCAGCTCTTTTAGTAAGGCATAAAATTAAAATTAAACATTAAAAATGCACAATTCCTTTTAAAAACCTGCTTGGCGGATGCTTTAAACGTATCTGTGAAGTGGTGCATCTGTAGGATGTATTACAGCAAAAGTGACATTTACAAGAAAAAAAATATAATTTAAAAATTGTGGACTGCTAAATAACATTTTCCAATCAATTTGTTCTCTTATAAACAGAGTGGCCCGATCTCCCC